>NW_027445629.1:1368975-1711219 GCF_035582795.1 Mycteria americana | reverse complement strand
CAGGTATTCTTTATTACAGCGCTGGGAAGCACTGGGGATTGCTCCGCCACAAGTGCTCCGACAAACAAGCAAGATCGCAGAGGTTATATGTTGCAAAATATACATATTCATAAGATTAATTTATATAAACATGAGATTTCTTGGAACTCATTAATATATGTAAATGTCCCTGACGCATGCGTACTTAAGTCCTTAGGTGGTCGTTAGGGATCCTCTGGTGGTCGTTGGAGGAAGTCAGTAGTCTTCATCACTCTGACCGCTGACTGAACTTTGTCTTTACACATGCTCAGTCCATCTTTGTCTTGCTCATACCTTCCTTGCATATCCAAAATCAGGTGGTTCTTGTGTAGTTTCTCCTTATCAGCCCTTTCCAGGGACACAGGGCCTGAAGAATTCCTTTTTATCTATCTACATTGCAACTATCTCAGCTAACCAAGGATTTAACACAGGCAAAGCATTCTTACTCTAATGATTAGGTCAAATAAAGAAAGCTCGTTAGCAATTCTACTATCTAAGCTACCTTACTTAAGGCCAACAATACTGGCAAGCTAGGCCAAATTATCTGCGAAAGGGAGACTAAAAGGAAACATTGAGCAACCAAGATATTTACAACATTTCTTTTTGTCTTTGGGGATTTTAGCTCTTTTCATTCCCCCCTTTTCTTTAAACTTTGTAAATTCTTTTACAAAGGTTCTAAATTAAAAGTCATTACTACTTCCACATATTTCTTTCAATTATTCGCTTTACACAGCCCACACAAATGGCAAGGATGATAACAATTATTATCATAACAATTAGCCCTTCTAATAATGTAGCCAGCCATCCTTTCAGTGACCATCCTCCTAGGGTCTGCAGAATTTTATTTAGCAAATTATTTTCTGCAGTCTCTCGGAGAGCTTTACTATCTTTTGCTACTCTTTTCATCTCATCTAACTGTCTTTGCAAATCATCAGTCACATTGGGTACATGGACACAGCAATGTTCTGTATCTAATTTTAAGTATCCACATACCCCTTGTTCTTTAATCAATAGTAAATCTAATGCTAACCTATTCTGTATGGTCATCTTAGTATTTGCTTGAACCTGCCTGTTAATAATTCACAGTGTAGCCAGGAGAAGGAATCTTTTGCCTACATTCTTGGGAATGAATTTGAGCGCATTTCTGCTGTAATTCCAAAGTGGAATTGAGAACATTGATCAAAGACTGATTTACCTTTGTGGGGCACCTCCAATTTGTCTTACTAGTATCAGACATTGCCTTCATACTCCAATCAATGCACCAGGCGTTATTTCCCATATACTTCCAAAATCCCTCTACTGGCTTAACCCAAGTTTTGGGAGGCTGTCTAAGTTTCTCACATACAGGTGATTTCACCTTTTTCCCTTTCTGAATTGAATCGAAAATACACATTGCTAGTTTACCCAGGGCAGTTCCTCCTCCTGATACAAAGCCAAAGTCCTTTTCACTATAACCTTTAGGACATTATCCTCCTCTTGGTTTAGCAATTATAGTTTTGTTTCCTATGGTCACTGGATCTTGTAGTACATGCAAATCTCTATCCCTGCAGTCTCCTTTCTGGTCTAAATAGTATCTTACTCCAGCCTTATTCAATTCTTGGGTCATTTTGTCATAATATTCTAGCATTGTCAAATTCACAGGTATGATTCCCCATGGGATAGGTTGGCCTGCAGATTGAGGAATTGGGAGGCAAGCAGTTACACTTGTCAAATTTCGCATTTTACCAAATCCTTGAATGAGCTCTAACATTAAATTGTTAGCATCCTCTTCACACAAACTTTTACACACTAGTAAACAAGCGCATAACAGCATCATTAAAACTACTTTCAGGTCAATCTTACGGACGTTGGTCCCGTAGGCTGAGATTTCCATGGTCCAGTAGGTGCTTTCTTAATTCTCGAATAGTGGATCCACGCAGCGTGTTTCTCAAGCTTAACTGCAGTGTAGGTTGTGAGCAGAACTTGAAAAGGGCCACTCCATTTCTCTTCAAGAGGGTCACCTTGTTCCGCTGCTTGCCTTGCTTCATAATCAGCCAACTTATTTCCCCCTTCCCTGACTTCCCTGTCAGTGTTACCTTTCTAATTACAGGAATCATGGGACTACATTCTTTTTTTTTTTTTTTCCCCCCACTTTCCTTGCCCGTTTTCCTGTATAACCTAATAAGTGTTTCCTGGAAACACTAATGTCGCAGGGCCTTCAGCCGCCCCCCCCACAGGATTCCACTGTCCTTCTAGAATTGCATCTTTGATGACACCACTCCAGCATGTGGTTCTAAGGAGTGCTGGAGGGTTCATTAAACATGGAGGCACAGCTCCTCCTTTCCTTTTTGTTTGTAATTCCAGAGCATCAAGACATTTTAGAACTGCTTGCAACATTTTTGCAGTGGCATCAGAGGATTGTGGCAGCTCCTCCCCACTAGGTGGTGTGGTGTTTCCACAGGATTCCGTAGAGGGAGGTAGAGGCGGATAGAACAAGGTTGAGGGTGGCAACGGAGGCGCGGAGGGTGGTTCACTGGGCGGAGCTGTAGGGGGAAGTCGGCAGGCTGCTCCGCCCAGGTCATTAGGTTCTGTCGCCCCCGCCCCTCTAGGGGCCTTTGGCAGAGCTACTTCCGCATTCGCTTCACAGTTTGCATAAACTCTGCTAACAGGAACTTCTGTCCTTTCTGGCGCCTGCATCGACTCCGACGTAACATTATTCATTTCATTTAATGAGCTGAGACCTTCCTTTTCCCGCAGTTCAGAAACATTTTTACAGACAGTTCCAGACATGCCTTTCACGGCAGCCAGCCCAAAAAATCGCGCAATAGGTCCCGGTTTGTTTATGGGCTTATCGTTGGACGCTCCCGGACCTAACATTTGGGCAGCAGCGCAAGCTACTTCCCTCTCCGCCTTCATCGCTTTCAAAGTTTCCAAGACAATGTTCCAGAGTCCACGAACCGCCTTTTACCACGCATTTAAAGCAGTTATATGATTGGTACAAGGTCGCCGTTCACGCGCTGCTCACGTGAGGGGTCTATCAGTATTTGCCAAACTTGGTTCCACTTATCTTGTTTACCAAGTGCTCCTTCTGCTGTTCTCAAGGAAGTTTCACCATGATCTCTGGCTCCTAAGCCCTATCAAAGGCTGGATTGCTCACATCAATCAAGTCGTGTCCTTTGTCACTTAACCATTCTTCCACATTTGGGTGCTGCTTTTCCTGCATCTCGAGGTAGATCCCTTTGCTGGTACTTCTCTGGGAGCAGCTGACTGTGGTTTCATGACGGCCTTCCCTGGCCACTGTTCAGCGAACGCTGCTGCTTCACGGAGCTTCTCTACGTGCCGCTGGCTCAGTCCAGTGCGTGCTGCACTGCTGGATGGGGCTGGGGAACTGGAACTTTTAACTGGGGTTCAAACTCACCTGGCCCAAGCAGCGGTGTAGTTTTGGTAGCCAGCGTTACCCCTAACCTGTGTGTCACCTCCTGCAGCTCACAGTGCCGCTGCAGAAATGTGTGTGCCAGCAAGACGGGAGGAGAGGCAGGAGCAGGCAGATGGGTGGGGTTGTCTCTTACATGGAAATGGTCATCTTTGTAGGTAGATGCTGCATGTGTTTGTACAGATGCTGGAGACACTAGAAGCTGTAATGCCAATGTAGAAGGGCAGCTTGGCATGAGGATCGTACTGTACCTCTCATAACCAAGGAGATTTGTGCTCATTTGTTATTGTCATGCTAGAGGAATTTCCCAGGCTTGATATCTGGTGTGAAACTACAGGGACCCTCCAGTTTTTCAGGTCTGGTGAAATGATCCTATGTATCCAGGTTGCTGCCTGAGTCTGAGAGTTTCCCTCCATGCTCACTAAATTTCTTGCAGGCAGTTAACGACGTGGGAGGGAGTAATGCCATTCAGGCTGTATTGGATCTGTGCAAGGGTGTACAGCTGCTGCAGAACCTGCACGTTCAATGGCCCCAGGAGCCCCCGAGAGCTGTCCCAAGGAGCGTTGGTCGCACCGCAGCCCCGCCTGCAGGCTGCCCGGTGGGCATGTCAGCGGGCACTCCCACCCTCCCCTCCACCCCCCGCTCCACCTTCTTGCGCGTCTCACTTTGGAGACAAATCTTCTACACCGATCTGAACTGCCACATCATTTATTCCCTCGCCTTCCCCCCACCCTTTTCTTCTTTTTCATTTTTGTCCTTCCTTTTCTGCTCTGCTGACAGTTGAGGCTTTCCGGTTTTGCCATCTTCCCGTGAACCTGCACTCGATAAATGCAGGTGTACGCTGGGTTTCCCCAGTTGCTCTTCACAAGAAGCTTGATATATGAAAAGGCTCTGCGAAGCGGCGCGTTCTGTGAAGAAAAGCGGGAGAAGGAAGCGGAGGCGTTAAGAGTGACAGTGCAATCAAGGTCTCTCCCCCTGCCAGCCCTGTTCCTGCTCAGGAACAAGCTCCCAAAAGTGGGTGGGAGCAGCTGTGGACACGTGAGGCTCCCTGCTGGTACCGGGGCTGCTGGGGAGGCTGGGGACACGGGGAGGGGGAAGGCAGCTGGCATCCTCTGCATGCCAGCCCGGCTGGGGCTGCATCTCTCTTCCCTCTGCCCCTTTTCCTCTGCTGCTTGCTCCCTGCTAACAGAGAGGCTGGGGAGGTGCTCCTATGCGTGGGGCAGCTGGTGTGCAACCCCACCATGCTCCCGCTCTCCGCTCTGCCTGCCTTCCTCCTGGCAGGCGTGAGAGCACCGGCAGAGAAGGGGCATGCTATGCGGGGAGGAGAGGGCACTGTCCAGCTTGCCAGCAGGCCACAGGATGGAGCGACGGTGCTGCCCGATGGCTTTCGCCACCAGGCGTCCCTGTTTCTCCACGGCACAAAGGCGTTGCTTTGGTGGGGTGGCCGCGTGTGCAGCTGGCTCTGCTGAAGGCAGCGGCTGCAGCCAGGGATCTCTCAGGACTCGTGCTCCCACGCGCGCGACCCTGCCCTTGCTATCCTTTTGCTACCGCCACCGCGCGCTACTCAGCCCTCCCAACCCCGCCAGGTCTCTCTCAGCGGTGGTCCGGGCCCCTGTGCCCGGGGAGAAAGCATTCACGCTCTTCCTCCCATGGACGTGCAGGCAAAGCTCTTCCGCTCCCTGGCATCTTGCTCCCGTGCATGGACCGTACCTTCAGCGGGAAGGTCTGAATGGCCTCTTTTGCCACGTCATACATGAACGTCCCAAGGAGAGCTTCCTCTTCCCCGTCCGCATCCACTCCCTCAGGGGTAAAGCACAAGGAGAGCAGCTCAGACTCGGCCCGCCAAAGAGGGAACGTACGCGCTGGATCAGCCCTGTTATCTACCCAGCCTCTCCTGGGGCTCTAGCAGTAGTCTAGAGCTGGTTAGGGTGGAGCTCAGTCTCCGCCTTGAGTTTTGGTCAAGAACCCTGAGGTGCTTTGGCCAGAATAAGTAAGTCTTGAGAAGGATGAAGCGTCTAGAGCCCTTGAAGTACCCCGCTAGGGCACGGCAGCGCTCAGGAGAGAGCAGGACACGAACCTCAGAGGGTGTGCAAAAGCAAGCAAGTCCCTGTCATGGCTTTCCCCCCGGGCCAGATCCCCGCCAGAAGCACCCAGCAGAGACTTACAAAGACGGCGATGTCTCTGGGGGCGCTGAAGTCGGTCCCAAACGGAGAGACGTCTTTGGAGGTGTGCTGCACAGTGAGGGCAGTCAGATGGACTCGTGCTGGCAACCTGATGACCGCCTGGCCCCGACGCCCTTGTAAAGGCCAGCAGTTTCCTGGGGAAACATCCGGCTGCAACCAGAACGCGAGAGCAATGACATGTGAGAGAGCGTTGAGGCCAACACAGCTGCTCATGTAGCTTGAAGCATAGGCGCCGGTGTGTCTGTGGGGTCTGTTTCAGCTTGAGAATGAGGCACGCGTGAGGGAATGGACAGGAGCAGGAGGCCGCCTTCCCTGCCTGACAAAGGGGGTGCTCAGTATTACAGAACAGAGGAGAGTACCGGTTATGAAACCATCCGAGTCAGGGCCTTACAGAAACACCTCTCTGCCCAGTGGCTCTGCAGTGCACTGTTCCTCCCACCCCCCCGCAAAGGCACCGTTAGGGATGAGCGTGGAAACGGGGTCACCAGGGAGAAAGTCTTTCACCCAGCTGTGACAGAGGACCGTGGGCAAGATGCAGCAGTTCCGCTCAGTTCAGCTCTGTTCCCCTCCTGAGGGGAACCACTGATTTCTAGCAAGCCCAGCCCTGCGTTCGAGCTTTGGTTTCAGGAACTGTGATCAACACTGTGGGCTTGAGCCACGCCGCTGGACTGAGGGGAGAGCCCCTGAGGTCGGTCCCCAACTTCACAGGAAGGAAGGAAAGAAGGAAACCAGCACTGATGATTTCTGCTACGATACCTGCAAAATAGTATCAGGAGGGTTGGCAGTGCAAAAGAACCGTAAAACCCAGCAGCTCCAGTTCTCTTTGCCGTCGTAGGTCTCGGAAGTTCTCTGCGTGTCAATGGTGGCACCTGCAAGGAGGGGAGAGCAGATGACTGCGAGAGGCCACAGACTAGGAGGACCTGGTGCTCAGACACTATTTCTGACGCCGCCGGCCAGCTCCACGTCTGTCAGTCCTGTCCTCGTCAGCACGCGGTGGGGGTGCCCAGCTGCACAGGGCAATGACGGCACCCAGGTGCCTGCTGACTGCTTCTCTCACAGGGCCGCGAGGAGAAGGTCTGAGGGTGCTGGGAGACAGCAGGCGCCCACGTGAATGACAGCAGACCAAAGCTGAGGGCTTGCTGCGTGGGCAGCAAAGGATGAGCCAGCCACTCTGCCACAGCCTTGCTCTTGGACCCCGTGAAGCATTTAAGCTCCCCCACTTTGGAAAGCAGCGCCTGGAGCCCAGCCTCCTTTGGGGAGTGCTACAGACAAGCGCAGGGCAAGGAGACTGGGCTGCTTGCGTCCGTACCGGAGCTTTTCAGGGCCCAGTCAGACATCTCGACGTAGACTTCCGAAGCCATCTCGGACACGGCCTGGTTCACTTCCTGAACTTCCTGGGAAAGCCATGAGCGAACACAGAAAAGGACCACATCAGCGGGCAGTTCAGCGTGGCTACTAGCGCCCGGAGAGGCAAAGGGTCAGTGTCAGAAACGCGAGGCAAGCCTCGTCCACAGAGCTGAGAGACTCTCTGCTGCTGGCATGAGCCACGAGGACTGACGAAGGGTATCTGTGGCCACGGCCATGGCCACGGCCCCGAGGTGGGTTGACAAGGGTCCCCACATCCTCCTCCCCACCCTCCACGCTCTCCAGGTCAGCCGGGAGACGGGCTCAGGCCCTGCCAGCCATGGCTGGCCCCGTGAGCGTGCCTGGGTCTCTCCACTGCCTCAGGGGCCCGGCCAGAGCAGCCGGCACGCCAAGGGAAGGATGTCGGGAGTCCTCCGCTGCCTGAAGCGGCCCCATCAAACTGGGCCCGGAGAAGGGCCTGCGCAGCGCAGAAGCTCACCCAGCAAGGCTCTGGCAAAGGCTGGCTTGCTGCGCTCAGCAGTCTGAGCCCACCACTAATGCCAAGGAGTGCTTTCTCAGGGGTTCTGCCCAGCCACGCCTCCTTCCCCAAAATGCACGGTCACCTTCGCACTGCTGATCTGCGCCCTCAGTTGAGCCACCTCCTCCAGCAGAAGCTGCATCTTTTGGGTCTGCTCTGCCAGCAAAGCGTGCACATTCCTGCAGGCACAGGAAAGCGGGTCTTGTCAGAGAGCGGCCCATCCTCTCTGCGGAGCGTCTGAGCTCAGCAAGGAGGAGAGACACGTGTGCTTTCCCTGCTTTGCGAGTGCTTCCCTTCCTCACCAGGCTGAGCAAAAGGCAAAGGCAGGAGGGAAGTACGGGAGCCCTGGCTGCTGGGAAAACGAGTGCAGGTAGCACGAGGTCGGCTGACGCTTCTGCACAGACCCAGTTCCAGCTCGGGAAACATCCCTTACCTCAGGGTCTCCGGTTCTGCCGCAAACGCGCATGTCAGCTCCTGAAAGGGAAGAACACTCCCTTAGAGTATCCACTACCGGAGCTGCCGGGGCTTCCCAGGAGAGGCTTCCCTAGGAAGGCACGGCAAACCCTGCTGCTTCTTTGGGTCACCCTGCGTGGAAGCAGAAGAGCCCGTGATTTATCCAGCCACGCTGTCAGCAACGCTCCCTTGCAGGAGGTGCCTGTCCCACAAGAGTCACCGACCTCTATCAGTCCCTTTGCCCGCAATGTCCGCACTGGCAGGGAGGTCCCGCAGTAAACACCAGCTGCAATTCACATCACCAAGAGACAGTTATTTGACTAGGGTTGCTAGTGATCCTGCAGGCGCGTTGTCTCCTCCCTGTTGCCTCGGGGGTGGGGCAGCAGGTTAGCTGAGGAGGTGGGGAACATGGGGTGCAGAGAGAGAGAGAGGACATGCCTCTGACCGGGAGCCATCACCCCAGGCTTCAGGGGGCTGCGCAGCCGTGACCTTCAGGTGTGCTCGGTGCCCCAGAGCTCGTCCCCATTTCCCCTCACTGCTTCAGTGAGCACCGAGACCAGGCTGCATGGGCTAGGAGAGGTACCTCTCCATTGGTCCCCCTGCACGGCCCCTCCGGGAATCCCCGGTTAAGGCTTGGAAATACATACGCCCTTCTCTTGCAGACTGGCAGACTGAGCAAGCCTTTTGGTCCAGTGGCCAGAGCAGCAGCACGGCTGGGAGACTACCGCTCGTGCTGGTAGTCCGAAAGCAAGTCCCAGTCAAGGACATAGGCAGGAAGCACTTGGGCCACGGGAGTTCCCACACATACGGGCCAAAAGGGAAAGCTGGCATCCGGCACAGCCAGGCTGTCGCGCTCAGATGCTTGCTCGTGCAAACTCACCAAGAGCCACTGGGAGCAACAAGAAGATGACTTTCAAGAACCTCTTCCTCTGCGGGGCCATCCTTTGCCTGAAAAAGAGGGAGTCCAGTGGCTGTCAGTGAGCCAAGTCCTTCCTGAGCAAACCCCTTCACAGGTGGATTTCCGTTTTCAGGCCAAAAAGCCACTGTTTTGGAAGCCTGCCGCTGACAGAGAGCTGGCAGAGCAGGGCCCAGGAGGAACACAATGTCTCTCCACACCGTTCAACACTGCCGGCAGCTCTTCCGCAAAGGAAGGGCTCCAGGAGCGCCTTCCGAAAGGGAATAAAAATAATCGCAGGAAGTAAGGAGGTCAAGCAAATGAAGACTGCTTTTCAGAGTCTTTCTGGTGTGGACCTTGCTCTCTCTCTTTTGGCTGAGAAAGCAGGCCTGTTCTCACTTGCGATCACACAGATCTCTCTTAGGGGTGTTTCTCCGCACGGCTGGGAAGCGCAGGAGCCTTGCCTGGCTTTCCTCCCAGAGCCCGCCCAGACCTGCGCGGTCTCTTGCCAGAGCTGGGGAAAACCTTTCCCCTGCGGAGGCGTGGCTCTGCACCCGAGCGTCTGGCTATGCGGCAGTTTGTCCTACCGCGGCCAAAGTTTGGGCCTCCGGCAAGTGCGTGGGAGTGAGACTGCCGAGGGGCTTTGCTCTTGGTTCTCCCTGGGAATGGCCACAGCACGAGCAGCGCCCGAGCATAGGCGGCCAAGCGGGAGCGCTGGGCAGCTGGCTGGGCAACACCCCCTGCTCTCCCCTTTGCTTGCACTGGCCCTCAGACATCTCCGTTCTCCCCCTGTCCGCAGCAGAAACACGTAGTACGTACACGGCGAAGACGCACGTGCTCAGCAGACGTGTCCACAGGGAGGCAAGGGCACCTGCCGGCTGGCCAGCAAGGCTGAAGACTGTCCCTGGGCAAAGAAACCGGAGAAAAGTTAGGCCTGTCTCTTGAGGTCTCTTCTCTAGGATGCCCAGCCACGCGTCTTTCGGCTCCCTGCAGGGAGGCGGGCACCGAGCCCTACGCACTCCCTCCCTGGGGCGAAGAGCAGGGCAGCCTGCACTTCTCCTGCCACTTGTGACATTTGGCCAGAGCTCTGGCACAGTGCAGCTCTCCGACTTCACCCCCGAGGACTTCACAGCAAGCAGCAGTGCTGAGCTTACTTGCAGTTTCTGTGGCCTTCTTGCACCACTTTGCAAGCCCTTGAGTGGCTGAGCTGGGAGTGAACTGCGAAAAGGGTGTCACCAGCTCCACCTCCGTGCAGAGGCTCCTGTGGGAGGGAAAAGAGAGATGCCGGTTGCCCACCGTCGCCATGCTGTGTGAGCGGAGGCCCTTGCCAGCGGTCGTCCTGGGCAAGCTTCCCAGGGGACGTGCCAGCTGCAGCGAGAGAGGGCAGCACAGCTGGGCTGCTTCCAGGGCCCCCCCCTCTACTTTCCCCATCCTTTGCTTTACAGGCCTGCAGTGGGAGAAGAGGAAGCAAGCTGGCAGCAGCAGTCCCCCGCCACGGGAAGGCCACCCGCCAGCGCAGCCCGATTCTCACCCCATGCCTCCCTGCTCCCTGGCACCAGCCTGCCCCTCGGCAGGCACCTCTCGGTGGCCGTTCGCGGAGGAGGCACAGGCTGCTGTCCCCCACCGTGGCCGCCCACCTCTTCCCTGGGCGCTGGCGGTCTCCCGACCCCTCTCCTCCCCGCACAGCTGCTCCCCTCAGCCAGGCAGGACCGCGCCTCAACGTCCAGAGGGGCCCAGTCTCAGGCCCCAGGGGCTTGGCCTCCCCGTGCAGCAAAAGCTCCCCGTGCAGCAGGGCTGGGCTCCGACCCCTGCAGCACGAGGCTACCGCCTCCCCAGAAGCCCAGGCTGCACACTGGCTTTTGGCCGGGAGAGCAAGCCAGGCTTTCAGCCGAGACCCTTCCCCACAGAAGGGGGAGGGGGGGCTTCTCAAGCCACCGGGCTCTTCTTCAGAAGCCTCTGTCAGCTTCCCCATGCTGCTCCACGCCCCACTGGCCGTGTTAGGCCGCGTCCCTGCTACCACCCCAACCTGACGCCCCGGGCAGGAGCAGCCTGCTTCATACCTGCTCGTTTGGCAGCGGCTCGGCCCCGCTGCCTCCCCTGCCGGCTGTTGGTCGGCCGTGTTCTCCAAGGAGACATTTGAGGCCCTTTGGCGTCTTCTCTGGGGTGCCTTTCTCCTCGCCATCTCTGGCCAAAGGCAGGCTCCCCGCTCAGCTCTTCCCCCTCAGCCCCAGCAGTGTGGCCTGCCCAGGCAAAAGCAGCTCCGGCAGCAGCCCCACGCTTCCCCCGCAGCAGGAGCGCGCCTGCCCAGGGCAACAGCCACACGGCAGCTGTGGGCTCCTTGCCCGCGCGCCACAGGGCTGTGCGGGCGGCCAGCTCTGACCTCATAGTGGCGGCTCTGACGTCACAATGGGGCTCCCCAGGGCTGAGCAGGGCGGGGACGCCCTGTGGGCTTCCCTGGGGCAACACGGCTGCCACGCGCCCGGGCACAAACGGAGCCCCAGCAGAGAGTAGTGAGCTCTAGAACGGGGACGTTGATGGGGTGAGGAATGGGGTTTCCGACAGGCCAGTCAGACAGGCTCTCCACACCCATTTTATGGAAAGTATGGGTTAATCAACAAACGCACAGCCGGGTTGCCGCAAAGGTGCTAGCCCAAATTGTTCCATCCGCTCCTCCGGCCCCACTATCGGGAAAGTAACGGAGGAGCTCCCAACCCCCGGCCCCAGGAGCCCCCGAGAGCTGTCCCAAGGAGTGCTGGTCGCACCGCAGCCCCGCCTGCAGGCTGCCCGGTAGGCATGTCAGCGGGCACTCCCACCCTCCCCTCCACCCCCCGCTCCACCTTCTTGCGCGTCTCACTTTGGAGACAAATCTTCTACACCGATCTGAACTGCCACATCATTTATTCCCTCGCCTTCCCCCCGCCCTTTTCTTCTTTTTCATTTTTGTCCTTCCTTTTCTGCTCTGCTGTCAGTTGAGGCTTTCTGGTTTTGCCATCTTCCCGTGAACCTGCACTCGATAAATGCAGGTGTACGCTGGGTTTCCCCAGTTGCTCTTCACAAGAAGAAGAGTCTCTTCTTCTTGAAGGCAGCGGCTGCAGCCAGGGATCTCTCAGGATTCGTGCTCCCACGGGCGCGTCCCTGCCCTTGCTATCCTTTTGCTACCACCACCGCGTGCTACTCAGCCCTCCCAACCCTGCCAGATCTCTCTCGGCAGTGGTCCTGGCCCACTTCTGCAGGTGCTTAGTTGTTACGGGTGGCTGTCTAGCTGATAAGGCAGGTGCAGGAGCGAGGCTTATGCTGTTGTGCTTGTGCTGTCCCAGTTGGCTGAGGTGCTGACATGGCAGACCGGGAACTTGTCTTTTGCTGCTCTTTTGATGTCACTCTTGGCTGTGTACCTTGTTTGGCAGGTGCAGGACCATGGCTTTTGCAGCTGTTTTTATACCATTGCTTGCTTCATCACTGACAGGGCACGCAAGGGGACTCGGCTTCTGCAGGTGCTTGTGATGTCACGGGTGGCTGTCTAGCTTACATGGAAGGCACAGCAACCAGGCTTATACTGCTGTTTTTATGTCACTGATGACTTTGTATGTCATATGGCAAGCGTAGGAACCTGGATTGTACAGCTGTTTATGTCACTGCTAGCTTAATACCTCATAGGACAGCCACCTCTGGGAGGTGGATTAAAGTTATCGCTTTGCTGTACTGTGTAATGCTGGCTTATGGTATGATAAAATTCTTGATCGTGAAATTGTACTCAGCACTGCTGTCATCCCCATACTTTGGGAGCCATCTCACGGAAACTATTAATAATTACACCTTTTACCTCTTCTCCTCAGAACCATTCTACAGGGGAGACCCCTTCCTTCACCTTTCCCTTTTCCTCCAGGCTGATTACAATAGCTCTTGAGAATTTTGAATATCCTTGGGTTGTTCATACAAGCATGTTCCTACTGCTATGTCTCCTGAATGTGTTTCAGGCCTTGTTTAAGGTTAAACAACTATTTGAGAATACCATCCAGAGATCTGCCCCAAGGCTGGAAAGGTATGAGTGGCAGGGTGTGTGGGATAGTATGGGCGGTGGGCGGTGGGCACCTCCAGTGTTTTGGAACTTCACTCCTGAACAGGTGCAGTATCCTGAAAAACGAGTAAAATATTTGGAAGAAGTATGCTGTCACCCTGGCAATTCTAGAGAGACACTGCACTGTGCTGGGGCCTGGCCCATGCCTACCGAGCCCTGTTCAACACTATTCAGTACCCTCAAGGGGAAGAGAAGGTCTCTGGATCTGACGACAAAGTGACAGTCACTGCAGCTACTCCAACCCCTGTGACAGGCACTGTGGCTACTCCAACCCCCCCCATGACAAGCACTGTCGTTTCTCCAATCCCCGCGACAGGCACTGTGGCTGAACCAGGGAACCAACCTGTGCCCGTATCAGTCACCCCTATACACAAGAAGAAATCCTGGAAGGAAAGTCAGCTCGTTTAGAAAGGATTGATGAAAAAGCAAGGCCATCACAAGGGGAGGAAGAGGAAGAGGAAGAACTCATAAATGAGAGGGAAACCACCCGATCCCTATCCCTGAGTGAGCTGTGAGATATGCAAAAAGATTCCAGCCATCGTCCAGGTGAGCACATTGTCACCTGGCTGCTCCGATGCTGGGACAACGGGGCCAGCATCTTCTGCTCAAGGGAGAGGATCTTCTGCTCATTCTTCTGCTCAAGGGAGAGGATATAGAGGGTACACACCATGGGGCACCCTGTGGTTTTACCTGTGTGACCACAGAGAGGATATGAGGAAATGGGATGGAAAACCGACCTCAACCCTAGAGGCACGGGTACGTGAGTCGCAAGGAAAAACAATCACCAAAGGGGGTTCTTCCAGGAAGATTAGTGCTCCAGTTTCCAGTGGGCAGTTCCCCAGACAGAGTAAAAGGGCTGATCTTACTCCTGATTTTAATGAAGAAACTCCTGGCTCGTCTTTACAGGAAGTGGTTAACGAATACTACGACCAGGACTAGAGGGGCCCTGCCTCCAGCCAGGAGGAGGAAAGGGACAACTGGGTGTACTGAACTGTGTGGATTCGATGGCTGGCACATCAGACCCACAGAAGTATAACGCTTTAGTGGACACTGGTGCACACTGTACCCTAATGCCATCAAGCTATACAGGGGCAGAATCTATCCGTATTTCTGGAGTGATAGGGGCATGCCAACAGCTAACTGTATTGGAGGCCAAAGTGAGCCTAACTGGGAATGAGTGGCAAAAGCCCCCCATTGTGATTGGCCCAGAGGCTCCGTGCATCCTTCGCATAGACTACCTCAGGAGAGGGTATTTCAAGGATGCAAAACGGTACTGGTGGGCTTTTGGTACGGCTGCCTTGGAGATGGAGGAAATTAAACAGCTGTCCACCTTGCCCGGTCTCTTGGAGGACCCTTCTGCTGTGAGGTTGCTGAGGGTCAAAGAACAACAGGTGCCTATCTCCAGCACAACGGTGCACCAGCGGCAATATCGCACTGAGTCTCCCCGATTCCTATCCACAAGCTGATTCATCGACTGGAGAGCCAAGAAATGATCAGTAAGACTCGTTCACCTTTTAACAGTCCCATATGGCCAGTGCAACAGTCTAATGGAGAGTGGAGACTAACAGCAGACTCTCGTGGCCTGAATGAAGTCACGCCGCCGCTGAGTGCTGCCGTGCCTGACATGCTGGAACTTCAGTACGAACTGGAGTCAAAAGCAGCCAAATGGTATGCTACACCTGATATTGCTAATGCGTTTTTCTCACTCCCTTTGGCAGCAGAGTGCAGGCCACAGTTTGCTTTCACTTCGAGGGGCGTCCAGTACACTTGGAATCGATTGCCCCAGGGGTGGAAACACAGACCTGCCATTTGCCATGGACTGATCCAGACGGCACTGGAACAGGGTAAAGCTCCAGAACATCTGCAATATATTGAGGACATAATTGTGTGAGGCAATACAGCAGAAGAAGTTTTTGAGAAAGGGAAGAAAATAGTCCAAATCCTCCTGAAAGCCGGTGCACACATAGGTTGTGTGCACTGGACCTCATCTGGATCTTTGGGTGACCGCACATCATCCAGGTCACCATAAATCACTTCCAACACGGCTAATTCCCTCAGGTACTGGATACCTCTCTCCATGGTGGTCCATTTCCCGGGGCGATATACAACATCTTCCTTGAAGGGATATCTTCCCTTCATAGCTGACAGGAGTTGCCTCCAGAGGCTGAGGGCTGGTGCCCCTTTTCCAATCGCTTTGTCAATGCCCCCTTCCCTAGAAATGGATCCCAGCTGCTTGGCTTCCTTACCCTCTAATTCCAGGCTACTGGCCCCACTATCCCAGCATCAGAGCAGCCAGGTGACAATATGCTCGCCTGGACGATGGCTGAAATCTTTTTGCATATCTCGCAGCTCACTCAGGGATAGGGATCGGGTGGTTTCCGTCTCGTTTACAAGTTCTTCCTCTTCCTCTTCCTCTTCCTCTTCCTCTTCCTCTCCCTGTGATGGCCCTGCTCTTTCATCTTCCCTTTCTAAACGAGCTGACTTTCGCTTCCAGGATTTCTTCTTATGTATAGGGGCGACTGATACTGACATGGGTTGATTCCCTGGTTGAATCGCATCATCTGTCGCAGGGGGGACTGGTGTGACTGCAGTGCTTGTAAGAGTTGTCCGGAGCAGCCACAGTGCCTGTCGCAGGGGGAATTGGAGCAGCCGCAGTGCCTGTTGCAGGGGTAATCGGAGCAGCCGCAGTACCTGTTGCAGGGGGAATCGGAGCAGCCGCAGTGCCTGTCACAGGGGTAATCGGAGCAGCTGCAGTGCCTGTCGCAGGGGGAATCGGAGCAGCCGCAGTGCCTGTTGCAGGGGGAATCGGAGCAGCCGCAGTGCCTGTCGCAGCGGGGGCTGCAGTAGCCGCAGTGCCTGTCATTTTGTCACCAGATCCTTGAGGGTTCTGGATAGTGTTGAACAGGGCTCGGTAGGCATGGGCCAGACCCCAGCACATTGCAGTGATTTGTGTCTCTCTAGAATTGGCAGGGTGACGACATACTTTTTCCAAATATTCTACTAATTTTTCAGGATTCTGCACTTGTTCAGGAGTGAAGTTCCAAAACACTGGAGGTGCCCAATAACTTAGGCATTTGCCCATGCTATCCCACACACCCTGCCACTCATAACTATCCGGCCTTGGGGCAGATCTCTGGATGATATTCTTACAATTGCTTACTAATCTTGGACAAGATCAAAACAGTATTCCCAAGTAATACCAATAGAATTATCTTAACTACCCAAGGATGTTCAAGATACTGAAAAGTTACTGTAATGAAGGAGGAAGCATTGTAGAAGAAAGTAGTGAAGGTACAATTCTGCATTTCCTCCATAAAAAACCTCTCAGAGGAAGAGGTAAAATTGCGAATTTTCTCCATAAGGTGATACCCAACATACAATAACGGTTTCAGTACAGCACTTAGATACCAAAATAAACCCAAGGTCACTGTTTTAATAACAAATCTCACAGGCAAAACATCACCAATTAAAGCAGAGCACAGCAAACTGCAAAAACCAACACCGATCTTTAACATGTACAGCAAAAAAATGAGCATGGTGCAGATCAGGTAAACCAATGCTAAGAACAGATGGATCAATATCACATCCAACAACTACCAACAGATCTAAATTCCTTAATACGCTCTGGTTAATCTGTTATTATCTCAAACCCTTCGTGCCCCACGTTGGGCGCCAAAAAGGACTGTCGTGGTTTAGCCCCAGCCGGCAGCTAAGCACCACGCAGCCGCTCACTCACTCCCCCCTGGTGGGATGGGGGAGAGAATCGGAAGAGCAAAAGTAAGAAAACTCGTGGGTTGAGATAAGAACAGTTTAGTAATTGGAACAAAATAATAGTAATAATAATAACGAATTGTAATGAGAATGAAAACAACAAGAGAGAGAGAGAAGAACAAAAATCAAGGGAGGGAAAAGAGAAAACAAAAAAGCGATACAACTGCTCACCACCCACCAACCGACACCCAGCCAGTCCCCAAGCAGCGACCGCTACCCCCCGGCCAGCTCCCCCCAGTTTATATACTGGGCATGACATCATATGGTATGGAATAGCCCCTTGGTCAGTTTGGATCAACAATCCTGGCTGTGCCCCCTCCCATTTCTTGCGCACCTGGCAATGCATGGGAAGCTGAGAAAGTCCTTGACTAGTGTAAACACTGCTTAGCGACAGCCAAAACATCAGCGTGTTATCAATATTATTCTCATACTAAAATCCAAAACACAGCACTATACCAGCTACTAGGAAGAAAATTATCCCAGCCAAAACCAGGACACTACAGAGAGGAAGGACTTTTGCAATGCAATGTATTCATGAAAGGAAAGAATGAAATGAAACAATGAAATGACTGAATGCAGAGAAAGAATGAAATGAAATGAAAAGAAATTCAACAAAATGAAACAATGAAATGAAACGAAATGAAAGAATGAAATGAAAAGAGGAAATGAAATAATGGAATGTATTGAAATGAAATGAAATGCAATGAATGAAATGAAAAAATGAAATTAAATGAAAAGAAACAATGAAATGAAATAATGCAAGAAATGAAAGTATGAAATGAAAGAATGGAATGAATGAATGAATGAAAGAAATGAAAGAATGAAATTAAATGAAACAATGAAATGAAATGAAAGAATGAAGTGAAAGAATGTAATGGAGGAATGAAATGAAATAAAATAAAATGAAGCAATGAAATGACATGAAATTAAATTAAATTAAATGAACGAATGACATGAAAAATGAAATAATGAAATGAAATAATGAAATAAAAGAATGAAACAATGAAAGTATAAGAAAAGAATTATTTCATTTCATTTCATTCTTTCATATCATTTCATTTATTCTATTTCATTCTTTCAGTTCAGTTCAGTTCATTCTTTCATTTAATTTTATTTCATGATTTTATATTATTATTTCATTTCATTTCATAGTTGCATTTCAGTCTTTCATTATTGCATTATTTCATTTCATTGTGTAATTATGTAATTATTTCATGTAATGAAATGAACATGACATGAATGAAATTAAAGGAAATAATGAAATGAAATATAATTAAATGAAATGAAAAGATAGATTGAAATGAAATTAAATGAAGAAGGCAAGGGCAAGGGTGGGAAAGGGAAAGGGAAAGGGACGAATAAATAAAATTAATGAAATTTAATCAAAGAATGAAATTAAATGAAATGAAATAATGAAAGAAAGTATAAAATGAAATTACATGAATCAGAAGACTGGTATGAAATGTAATGAAATGAAATATAATGAAAGAATGAAATGAAATGCAATTCAATGAAAAGAAATAATGAAAAAAGATAAAATGAAGTGAAAGAATGAAATGAATGCAATGAAATGATAGAAGGAAATTCAATGAAAGAAAAAAATTAAGTGAAATGAAATAATTATATCAAATGAAATTAAAAGAAATAATGAAAAGAAATTAAAACATGAAATTAACTGCACTATAAAGAAATAATGAAATAAAACGAATGAAAGAAATGAAACAAGGAAATGAAATTAAGAAATGCAATGCAGGCAAGAGGGCAAAGGGGGAAGGGAAGGGAAGGGAAGGGAAGGGAAGGGAAGGGAAGGGAAGGGAAGGGAAGGGAAGGGAAGGGAAGGGAAGGGAAGGGAAGGGAAGGGAAGGGAAGGGAAGGGAAGGGAAGGGAAGGGAAGGAAAGGAAAGGAAAGGAAAGGAAAGGAAAGGAAAGGAAAGGAAAGGAAAGGAAAGGAAAGGAAAGGAAAGGAAAGGAAAGGAAAGGAAAGGAAAGGAAAGGAAAGGAAAGGAAAGGAAAGGAAAGGAAAGGAAAGGAAAGGAAAGGAAAGGAAAGATAAGATGAAGTGAAATTAAAAAATGAAATCAAATCAAATTTCAGTAAGAATTAACTGAAGTGAAATGAAATGAAGAAATGAAGTGCAAAAATGAAATAAAAAAGTAAATGAAAAAATGAAATAAAAAAATGAAATAAAAAAATGCACTGAAATGAAATGCACTGAGATGAAATATTGAAATAAAACGCATGAATAAAATGAATTAATGAAATGAAAAAATCAAATTAAATGAAGAAATGAAATGAAAGGAAATGAAAGGAAATTATAAAAGGCAATGAAATAAAAGAATGAAATTAAATGAACTGAAAAAATGAAATGAAATCTCATGAAAGAATGAAATGAAAAGGACTGAAATGAAATAATGAAATAATATGAAATGAAAGCAATTAAATCAAACAAGGAAATGTAACAAAAAAATAAGTGAAATTAAAGAATTCAATCAAATGAAATGCAAAGAATGAAATGAAATGAAAGAATTACATGAAATGACATAAAAAAATGAAAGACTGAAATGAAAGATTGAAATGAAATTAAAGAATGTGATAAAATAAAAGAATAAAATGAAATGGAATGAAATGGAATGAAATGGAATGAAGTGAAATAATACATGAAATGGACTGAAATAAATTCATAAAATAAAATGAATGAATGAAATGAAATGAAATGAAATGAAATGAAATGAAAGAATAAAATGAAACGATTGAAAAGAAATTAAAGAATGAAATTAAGTGAAATTAAATGAACAAAATGAAATGTAAGAGTAAAATGAAATGAAATGGATTGACATAATTAAATGAAGTGAAATAAAGAATGAAATGAAATGAAATGAAATGAAATGAAATGAAATGAAATGAAGGAATGATTTTAAATGAAGGATTGAAATGAAAGAAGGAATTGAAAGAATGAAATTAAATGAAATAAATGAAATGAAATTAAAGAATAAATAGAACGAATCTAATGAAAGAATGAAATGAAATTAAGATTTGAAATGAAATGAAATGAAATTAAATTAATTGTTGACATGAAATGAAAGAATGAAATTAAATGAAGTGAAATGAAAGAATTAAATGAAGCTAAATGAAAGAATGAAATTAAATGAAAGAATGAAATTAAATGACAAAATGAAATGAAATAAAAGAATGAAATTAAATGAAATGAAAGAATGAAATTAAATGACAAAATAAAATGAAAAGAAATGACATAGAATTAAATGAAATTAAATGAAAGAATTAAATGAAACAGAATAAAAGAATGCAATGAAATGAAATGAAGAATGAATTTAAATTAAATGAAAGAATGAAATGTAATGAAACAAGGAAATTAACTGAATGAATGAAATGAAATGAAATGAAATGAAATGAAATGAAATGAAATGAAATGAAATGAAATGAAGTGAAATTAAATGAAAGAATGACGTGAAACGAAAGGAAATGAAAGAATGAAAGGAAATGATAGAATGAAGTGAGAGACCCAAATGAAGGAAAATAAAATGAAATGAGAGAATTAAACGAAATGAAAAGAATGAAGGAAATGAAATGAAATTAAAAATACGTGAAATCAGAAAATTAAATCAAATGAAAAGAAAGAATGAAATGAAATATGAAGTGAAACAATGAAATGAAAATGAAATGAAAGGAAATGAAAGGAAATAAAATGAAAGGAAATGAAAGGAAATGAAAGGAAATTAAATAATGAAAGGAAAAATAACAACAACAACAACAACAACAACAACAACAACAATAATAATAATAATAATAATAATAATAATAATAATAACAACAACAACAACAACCATAGAGCCTTTCTTACCTCCAGATCTCGCATGACCTTGTCCATGGAATCTCCTGAATTCTGTTTGTAAGCAACTGCCGGTTTGACAGCATCACTGAAGAGCTGATGAGAAGGAGAATGCTTGTCACTCCAAGTGAGGGGCGCTGGGTTTCTGTCACAGACGGAAACTGTTCCCACACCCCAAGAGAAAAACAGCCCAAACCTCTGCAATGACCTATGGCTACCAGGGCCTGACAAGTACCAAACAGATGTACCAGCCCACTGCCTGCCCTCCCTGCCTGCCACAGTCTCCGTGTCCTTGGGCTGTACAGGGTCTCACGGATGCTGAGCCAAACAGCTGTGTTTTACCTTCACTGCCTTGGTGCCATCTGCAGCAGACACAAAGTAAAAGGGCAAACTGCACTGCGGGCAAAGCTGAAGCTTTTCTGGGTCACCTTCATATCGGCTGGGGGCAAAGAAAGGAGAAGTGGTCAGTAAGACATCGCCGTCGGCCAGATGCCAACATCTGCAGGAGTGGTGGAACAGATGGAGACCAGAGCCCGGCTTCGCTGTCAAGGCCTCCTCGCTGCAAGACAAGGCCAGGAGAGTCCTCCCCAAAAGCTACAGGGTTTTAAACGCAACAGCACCAGCAAACCGCTGACAGGAAGACGCAGAAAGAAAAGAGTTCTTGCTGGTCCATCCGCGGTGCTTGACTAAATTACAGGTGGATTCTATAATACAAATAACACATTAAAAAAAAATTAACAGAAGATTACTCCAGGGAGTGTGCCATTTTCTACTGCTGCAACAGATTTGTTATTTTTAATTTTTTTCTTACAGCACATATATACACAGGAATTTCTACCATAAATGGAAGTAATCCCTGACGAGACTAATCATCACCACACGTTATTGTAACCAGTCATTACTCCCAGGTAGAATACTCACTGACTTCTCATTATGCAAATTCATGAATTATGCAAATTACATGCAAAAAATTCTCCGCAACACACACCCCTCCTCAAACACCCTCAGACATCAGCAGCCCCACCCACCCCATCCAAACCAATCACAAACAGAAACGGACACAACCAAGAAAACAAATATGAAAGAAACCCAACACACGCTGTCACAAACCCAACCCCATCCCACAACTGAAACAGCCACCACACAGAAAAGCGAATAAAAACACCCTACAGCCCAAAAACCCACAATCAAACAAAAAAAACATACAGGACACAAGGGGTTCAGACTGAAATCCACCACTTAAAAAAAAAAAACTATCACAGCAAAAGCCTCCAGCACAGCTGGAGGACTTCAGAACCACAGAGACTGACTTCCGGGTAACAGACGACACAAGGGAACCAAGCCCTCTAGGGTCCTAAAAGTAGTCTCTATGGTCCGGAAGTCCTCCACCATTGTTGGAGGACTTCCGGACCATAGAGACTAACTTCCGGATCACAGAGTGCAATGCAGAACTCACTCTCTTTTCAGCACAAACCCGAAACACAGCCCCATCCAAGCTACTGTGAGGAAATTTATCCCAGCAAAAAACAGTACACAGGTGCAGGAGTTGCAAGTTGGGAGTTGTGAATTAGTGAACTGTGAGTTAGAAACCCCATGGATTAAGTGGTGAACGAGTGACTTTACGTCTGAGACGAGTCTCTACAAAGGGGATGGAGCCCGTGTTTGCTGTGTTTGTTTGTTTTCTTCCCTAACGAGCTCATAAACTGGAGTTGCATTTAGAGAGTCTGTTGTGCTGTAGATGCGAGAGGCCTGGCTGGGATGGGCAGAGAAGAGAGGCTCTCTCATGGGATGTGGTGCAGCAAACAGGGGATGCCCCTGAGCTGTGCAGGGAGCACAAAACACTGAGCTGGCACTGAAAAGCTGGAGTTAAGGAAAAAAGATAAAGCTGGAGTTCTGGGGAAACTGTGTCTCTGGGCTCTGTCCCCAGGGTTCATCTCCCTGTCCCCTAACAAGAGGTAGCCGTCCCATTTTGGAAAGAGGAAAGATGCCCTTCTCATCCTCATGGCAGTGGCCCAGGGAGACCTGCGGACAGAGGGCGGGACTGACTGTGGATGTCCCAGGCACATCTGGCACATCCACCAGCACCGGTGCCATTGCTGCTTCTCCCACCCCCACCGAGCCCTCCGGTAAAGCCGTGGCCCCTTGATGTCATGGCTGCAGTAGAGGAAGAGGCAATGGCAGGAGGCACTGAGGCCACTGACCGAGGGGGGGAACCTGTGGAAGGGGGGGCAGAGGGGTGAGAGGCTGCCGGAGGGGTCCCCTGTGGTGTGATGGGTTCCCCAGTGGGGTGCCCAGGGGGATCTCCGATGTCCCCTGGTCTCACCGCGACGTGGAGGTGGACCAAGTTGACGGCACGTGGCTGCTGGCCCTGCAGCTGCAGCCCAGCAGGGTCCCGTCCCGCGTCGGCACCAGCGAGTGGTTGAGGCTGCACCAGATGAAGTGAGGGCAGGGCGGGCAGGGGACCTGCCGAGTGGGGACACTGAGGACAGTGACGGGGACAGGGAGGACAGGGGTTGGGACAGGGGTGAGGACAGGGCACCTGTGGGGACAAGGCGCCTGTGGGGAAAGGGATGGGGACGGGGCACCTGTAGGGGTGACACTGGGGACAGGGATAGGGACAAGGCACCTGTGGGGACAGGGACAGGGACAGGACACCTTTAGAGACAGTCACAGGGACCTGCTCTGGCAACCCAGCACTTCAGCACCTTCAGCATCCCCGAGCCCCGGGCACTCCCAGCATCCTCCCAGCAGTTTTTGCACAGGGGTTCAGCAAGCCCAGGTGAGCGTCCCTGACCTTGCCTGGGTGACGCGTGCCCAGTAAATCCAATTTCCAGTGAATTTCGCAAATACTTGGGGCCATCTCTCCCGTTTCACCTCCTAGAAACAAGTCTCCTCCCTGATTTGCAACCCCATCCTGCCAGCACAGCAGCTCACCCCGTGGGGAGCACCCCAAAATGTGTGTGCCAGCAAGCAGAAATGTGCTGCAGAAATGTGTGTGCCAGCAAGACGGGAGGAGAGGCAGGAGCAGGCAGATGGGTGGGGTTGTCTCTTACATGGAAATGGTCATCTCTGTAGGTAGATGCTGCATGTGTTTGTACAGATGCTGGAGACACTAGAAGCTGTAATGCCAATGTAGAAGGGCAGCTTGGCATGAGGATCGTACTGTACCTCTCATAACCAAGGAGATTTGTGCTCATTTGTTATTGTCATGCTAGAGGAATTTCCCAGGCTTGATATCTGGTGTGAAACTACAGGGACCCTCCAGTTTTTCAGGTCTGGTGAAATGATCCTATGTATCCAGGTTGCTGCCTGAGTCTGAGAGTTTCCCTCCATGCTCACTAAATTTCTTGCAGGCAGTTAACGACGTGGGAGGGAGAAATGCCATTCAGGCTGTATTGGATCTGTGCAAGGGTGTACAGCTGCTGCAGAACCTGCACGTTCAATGGCCCCAGGAGCCCCCGAGAGCTGTCCCAAGGAGTGCTGGTCGCACCGCAGCCCCGCCTGCAGGCTGCCCGGTAGGCATGTCAGCGGGCACTCCCACCCTCCCCTCCACCCCCCGCTCCACCTTCTTGCGCGTCTCACTTTGGAGACAAATCTTCTACACCGATCTGAACTGCCACATCATTTATTCCCTCGCCTTCCCCCCACCCTTTTCTTCTTTTTCATTTTTGTCCTTCCTTTTCTGCTCTGCTGTCAGTTGAGGCTTTCCGGTTTTGCCATCTTCCCGTGAACCTGCACTCGATAAATGCAGGTGTACGCTGGGTTTCCCCAGTTGCTCTTCACAAGAAGCTTGATATATGAAAAGGCTCTGCGAAGCGGCGCGTTCTGTGAAGAAAAGCGGGAGAAGGAAGCGGAGGCGTTAAGAGTGACAGTGCAATCAAGGTCTCTCCCCCTGCCAGCCCTGTTCCTGCTCAGGAACAAGCTCCCAAAAGTGGGTGGGAGCAGCTGTGGACACGTGAGGCTCCCTGCTGGTACCGGGGCTGCTGGGGAGGCTGGGGACACGGGGAGGGGGAAGGCAGCTGGCATCCTCTGCATGCCAGCCCGGCTGGGGCTGCATCTCTCTTCCCTCTGCCCCTTTTCCTCTGCTGCTTGCTCCCTGCTAACAGAGAGGCTGGGGAGGTGCTCCTATGCGTGGGGCAGCTGGTGTGCAACCCCACCATGCTCCCGCTCTCCGCTCTGCCTGCCTTCCTCCTGGCAGGCGTGAGAGCACCGGCAGAGAAGGGGCATGCTATGCGGGGAGGAGAGGGCACTGTCCAGCTTGCCAGCAGGCCACAGGATGGAGCGACGGTGCTGCCCGATGGCTTTCGCCACCAGGCGTCCCTGTTTCTCCACGGCACAAAGGCGTTGCTTTGGTGGGGTGGCCGCGTGTGCAGCTGGCTCTGCTGAAGGCAGCGGCTGCAGCCAGGGATCTCTCAGGACTCGTGCTCCCACGCGCGCGACCCTGCCCTTGCTATCCTTTTGCTACCGCCACCGCGCGCTACTCAGCCCTCCCAACCCCGCCAGGTCTCTCTCAGCGGTGGTCCGGGCCCCTGTGCCCGGGGAGAAAGCATTCACGCTCTTCCTCCCATGGACGTGCAGGCAAAGCTCTTCCGCTCCCTGGCATCTTGCTCCCGTGCATGGACCGTACCTTCAGCGGGAAGGTCTGAATGGCCTCTTTTGCCACGTCATACATGAACGTCCCAAGGAGAGCTTCCTCTTCCCCGTCCGCATCCACTCCCTCAGGGGTAAAGCACAAGGAGAGCAGCTCAGACTCGGCCCGCCAAAGAGGGAACGTACGCGCTGGATCAGCCCTGTTATCTACCCAGCCTCTCCTGGGGCTCTAGCAGTAGTCTAGAGCTGGTTAGGGTGGAGCTCAGTCTCCGCCTTGAGTTTTGGTCAAGAACCCTGAGGTGCTTTGGCCAGAATAAGTAAGTCTTGAGAAGGATGAAGCGTCTAGAGCCCTTGAAGTACCCCGCTAGGGCACGGCAGCGCTCAGGAGAGAGCAGGACACGAACCTCAGAGGGTGTGCAAAAGCAAGCAAGTCCCTGTCATGGCTTTCCCCCAGGGCCAGATCCCCGCCAGAAGCACCCAGCAGAGACTTACAAAGACGGCGATGTCTCTGGGGGCGCTGAAGTCGGTCCCAAACGGAGAGACGTCTTTGGAGGTGTGCTGCACAGTGAGGGCAGTCAGATGGACTCGTGCTGGCAACCTGATGACCGCCTGGCCCCGACGCCCTTGTAAAGGCCAGCAGTTTCCTGGGGAAACATCCGGCTGCAACCAGAACGCGAGAGCAATGACATGTGAGAGAGCGTTGAGGCCAACACAGCTGCTCATGTAGCTTGAAGCATAGGCGCCGGTGTGTCTGTGGGGTCTGTTTCAGCTTGAGAATGAGGCACGCGTGAGGGAATGGACAGGAGCAGGAGGCCGCCTTCCCTGCCTGACAAAGGGGGTGCTCAGTATTACAGAACAGAGGAGAATACCGGTTATGAAACCATCCGAGTCAGGGCCTTACAGAAACACCTCTCTGCCCAGTGGCTCTGCAGTGCACTGTTCCTCCCACCCCCCCGCAAAGGCACCGTTAGGGATGAGCGTGGAAACGGGGTCACCAGGGAGAAAGTCTTTCACCCAGCTGTGACAGAGGACCGTGGGCAAGATGCAGCAGTTCCGCTCAGTTCAGCTCTGTTCCCCTCCTGAGGGGAACCACTGATTTCTAGCAAGCCCAGCCCTGCGTTCGAGCTTTGGTTTCAGGAACTGTGATCAACACTGTGGGCTTGAGCCACGCCGCTGGACTGAGGGGAGAGCCCCTGAGGTCGGTCCCCAACTTCACAGGAAGGAAGGAAAGAAGGAAACCAGCACTGATGATTTCTGCTACGATACCTGCAAAATAGTATCAGGAGGGTTGGCAGTGCAAAAGAACCGTAAAACCCAGCAGCTCCAGTTCTCTTTGCCGTCGTAGGTCTCGGAAGTTCTCTGCGTGTCAATGGTGGCACCTGCAAGGAGGGGAGAGCAGATGACTGCGAGAGGCCACAGACTAGGAGGACCTGGTGCTCAGACACTATTTCTGACGCCGCCGGCCAGCTCCACGTCTGTCAGTCCTGTCCTCGTCAGCACGCGGTGGGGGTGCCCAGCTGCACAGGGCAATGACGGCACCCAGGTGCCTGCTGACTGCTTCTTTCACAGGGCCGCGAGGAGAAGGTCTGAGGGTGCTGGGAGACAGCAGGCGCCCACGTGAATGACAGCAGACCAAAGCTGAGGGCTTGCTGCGTGGGCAGCAAAGGATGAGCCAGCCACTCTGCCACAGCCTTGCTCTTGGACCCCGTGAAGCATTTAAGCTCCCCCACTTTGGAAAGCAGCGCCTGGAGCCCAGCCTCCTTTGGGGAGTGCTACAGACAAGCGCAGGGCAAGGAGACTGGGCTGCTTGTGTCCGTACCGGAGCTTTTCAGGGCCCAGTCAGACATCTCGACGTAGACTTCCGAAGCCATCTCGGACACGGCCTGGTTCACTTCCTGAACTTCCTGGGAAAGCCATGAGCGAACACAGAAAAGGACCACATCAGCGGGCAGTTCAGCGTGGCTACTAGCGCCCGGAGAGGCAAAGGGTCAGTGTCAGAAACGCGAGGCAAGCCTCGTCCACAGAGCTGAGAGACTCTCTGCTGCTGGCATGAGCCACGAGGACTGACGAAGGGTATCTGTGGCCACGGCCATGGCCACGGCCCCGAGGTGGGTTGACAAGGGTCCCCACATCCTCCTCCCCACCCTCCACGCTCTCCAGGTCAGCCGGGAGACGGGCTCAGGCCCTGCCAGCCATGGCTGGCCCCGTGAGCGTGCCTGGGTCTCTCCACTGCCTCAGGGGCCCGGCCAGAGCAGCCGGCACGCCAAGGGAAGGATGTCGGGAGTCCTCCGCTGCCTGAAGCGGCCCCATCAAACTGGGCCCGGAGAAGGGCCTGCGCAGCGCAGAAGCTCACCCAGCAAGGCTCTGGCAAAGGCTGGCTTGCTGCGCTCAGCAGTCTGAGCCCACCACTAATGCCAAGGAGTGCTTTCTCAGGGGTTCTGCCCAGCCACGCCTCCTTCCCCAAAATGCACGGTCACCTTCGCACTGCTGATCTGCGCCCTCAGTTGAGCCACCTCCTCCAGCAGAAGCTGCATCTTTTGGGTCTGCTCTGCCAGCAAAGCGTGCACATTCCTGCAGGCACAGGAAAGCGGGTCTTGTCAGAGAGCGGCCCATCCTCTCTGCGGAGCGTCTGAGCTCAGCAAGGAGGAGAGACACGTGTGCTTTCCCTGCTTTGCGAGTGCTTCCCTTCCTCACCAGGCTGAGCAAAAGGCAAAGGCAGGAGGGAAGTACGGGAGCCCTGGCTGCTGGGAAAACGAGTGCAGGTAGCACGAGGTCGGCTGACGCTTCTGCACAGACCCAGTTCCAGCTCGGGAAACATCCCTTACCTCAGGGTCTCCGGTTCTGCCGCAAACGCGCATGTCAGCTCCTGAAAGGGAAGAACACTCCCTTAGAGTATCCACTACCGGAGCTGCCGGGGCTTCCCAGGAGAGGCTTCCCTAGGAAGGCACGGCAAACCCTGCTGCTTCTTTGGGTCACCCTGCGTGGAAGCAGAAGAGCCCGTGATTTATCCAGCCACGCTGTCAGCAACGCTCCCTTGCAGGAGGTGCCTGTCCCACAAGAGTCACCGACCTCTATCAGTCCCTTTGCCCGCAATGTCCGCACTGGCAGGGAGGTCCCGCAGTAAACACCAGCTGCAATTCACATCACCAAGAGACAGTTATTTGACTAGGGTTGCTAGTGATCCTGCAGGCGCGTTGTCTCCTCCCTGTTGCCTCGGGGGTGGGGCAGCAGGTTAGCTGAGGAGGTGGGGAACATGGGGTGCAGAGAGAGAGAGAGGACATGCCTCTGACCGGGAGCCATCACCCCAGGCTTCAGGGGGCTGCGCAGCCGTGACCTTCAGGTGTGCTCGGTGCCCCAGAGCTCGTCCCCATTTCCCCTCACTGCTTCAGTGAGCACCGAGACCAGGCTGCATGGGCTAGGAGAGGTACCTCTCCATTGGTCCCCCTGCACGGCCCCTCCGGGAATCCCCGGTTAAGGCTTGGAAATACATACGCCCTTCTCTTGCAGACTGGCAGACTGAGCAAGCCTTTTGGTCCAGTGGCCAGAGCAGCAGCACGGCTGGGAGACTACCGCTCGTGCTGGTAGTCCGAAAGCAAGTCCCAGTCAAGGACATAGGCAGGAAGCACTTGGGCCACGGGAGTTCCCACACATACGGGCCAAAAGGGAAAGCTGGCATCCGGCACAGCCAGGCTGTCGCGCTCAGATGCTTGCTCGTGCAAACTCACCAAGAGCCACTGGGAGCAACAAGAAGATGACTTTCAAGAACCTCTTCCTCTGCGGGGCCATCCTTTGCCTGAAAAAGAGGGAGTCCAGTGGCTGTCAGTGAGCCAAGTCCTTCCTGAGCAAACCCCTTCACAGGTGGATTTCCGTTTTCAGGCCAAAAAGCCACCGTTTTGGAAGCCTGCCGCTGACAGAGAGCTGGCAGAGCAGGGCCCAGGAGGAACACAATGTCTCTCCACACCGTTCAACACTGCCGGCAGCTCTTCCGCAAAGGAAGGGCTCCAGGAGCGCCTTCCGAAAGAGAATAAAAATAATCGCAGGAAGTAAGGAGGTCAAGCAAATGAAGACTGCTTTTCAGAGTCTTTCTGGTGTGGACCTTGCTCTCTCTCTTTTGGCTGAGAAAGCAGGCCTGTTCTCACTTGCGATCACACAGATCTCTCTTAGGGGTGTTTCTCCGCACGGCTGGGAAGCGCAGGAGCCTTGCCTGGCTTTCCTCCCAGAGCCCGCCCAGACCTGCGCGGTCTCTTGCCAGAGCTGGGGAAAACCTTTCCCCTGCGGAGGCGTGGCTCTGCACCCGAGCGTCTGGCTATGCGGCAGTTTGTCCTACCGCGGCCAAAGTTTGGGCCTCTGGCAAGTGCGTGGGAGTGAGACTGCCGAGGGGCTTTGCTCTTGGTTCTCCCTGGGAATGGCCACAGCACGAGCAGCGCCCGAGCATAGGCGGCCAAGCGGGAGCGCTGGGCAGCTGGCTGGGCAACACCCCCTGCTCTCCCCTTTGCTTGCACTGGCCCTCAGACATCTCCGTTCTCCCCCTGTCCGCAGCAGAAACACGTAGTACGTACACGGCGAAGACGCACGTGCTCAGCAGACGTGTCCACAGGGAGGCAAGGGCACCTGCCGGCTGGCCAGCAAGGCTGAAGACTGTCCCTGGGCAAAGAAACCGGAGAAAAGTTAGGCCTGTCTCTTGAGGTCTCTTCTCTAGGATGCCCAGCCACGCGTCTTTCGGCTCCCTGCAGGGAGGCGGGCACCGAGCCCTACGCACTCCCTCCCTGGGGCGAAGAGCAGGGCAGCCTGCACTTCTCCTGCCACTTGTGACATTTGGCCAGAGCTCTGGCACAGTGCAGCTCTCCGACTTCACCCCCGAGGACTTCACAGCAAGCAGCAGTGCTGAGCTTACTTGCAGTTTCTGTGGCCTTCTTGCACCACTTTGCAAGCCCTTGAGTGGCTGAGCTGGGAGTGAACTGCGAAAAGGGTGTCACCAGCTCCACCTCCGTGCAGAGGCTCCTGTGGGAGGGAAAAGAGAGATGCCGGTTGCCCACCGTCGCCATGCTGTGTGAGCGGAGGCCCTTGCCAGCGGTCGTCCTGGGCAAGCTTCCCAGGGGACGTGCCAGCTGCAGCGAGAGAGGGCAGCACAGCTGGGCTGCTTCCAGGGCCCCCCCCTCTACTTTCCCCATCCTTTGCTTTACAGGCCTGCAGTGGGAGAAGAGGAAGCAAGCTGGCAGCAGCAGTCCCCCGCCACGGGAAGGCCACCCGCCAGCGCAGCCCGATTCTCACCCCATGCCTCCCTGCTCCCTGGCACCAGCCTGCCCCTCGGCAGGCACCTCTCGGTGGCCGTTCGCGGAGGAGGCACAGGCTGCTGTCCCCCACCGTGGCCGCCCACCTCTTCCCTGGGCGCTGGCGGTCTCCCGACCCCTCTCCTCCCCGCACAGCTGCTCCCCTCAGCCAGGCAGGACCGCGCCTCAACGTCCAGAGGGGCCCAGTCTCAGGCCCCAGGGGCTTGGCCTCCCCGTGCAGCAAAAGCTCCCCGTGCAGCAGGGCTGGGCTCCGACCCCTGCAGCACGAGGCTACCGCCTCCCCAGAAGCCCAGGCTGCACACTGGCTTTTGGCCGGGAGAGCAAGCCAGGCTTTCAGCCGAGACCCTTCCCCACAGAAGGGGGAGGGGGGGCTTCTCAAGCCACCGGGCTCTTCTTCAGAAGCCTCTGTCAGCTTCCCCATGCTGCTCCACGCCCCACTGGCTGTGTTAGGCCGCGTCCCTGCTACCACCCCAACCTGACGCCCCGGGCAGGAGCAGCCTGCTTCATACCTGCTCGTTTGGCAGCGGCTCGGCCCCGCTGCCTCCCCTGCCGGCTGTTGGTCGGCCGTGTTCTCCAAGGAGCCATTTGAGGCCCTTTGGCGTCTTCTCTGGGGTGCCTTTCTCCTCGCCATCTCTGGCCAAAGGCAGGCTCCCCGCTCAGCTCTTCCCCCTCAGCCCCAGCAGTGTGGCCTGCCCAGGCAAAAGCAGCTCCGGCAGCAGCCCCACGCTTCCCCCGCAGCAGGAGCGCGCCTGCCCAGGGCAACAGCCACACGGCAGCTGTGGGCTCCTTGCCCGCGCGCCACAGGGCTGTGCGGGCGGCCAGCTCTGACCTCATAGTGGCGGCTCTGACGTCACAATGGGGCTCCCCAGGGCTGAGCAGGGCGGGGACGCCCTGTGGGCTTCCCTGGGGCAACACGGCTGCCACGCGCCCGGGCACAAACGGAGCCCCAGCAGAGAGTAGTGAGCTCTAGAACGGGGACGTTGATGGGGTGAGGAATGGGGTTTCCGACAGGCCAGTCAGACAGGCTCGCCACACCCATTTTATGGAAAGTATGGGTTAATCAACAAACGCACAGCCGGGTTGCCGCAAAGGTGCTAGCCCAAATTGTTCCATCCGCTCCTCCGGCCCCACTATCGGGAAAGTAACGGAGGAGCTCCCAACCCCCGGCCCCAGGAGCCCCCGAGAGCTGTCCCAAGGAGTGCTGGTCGCACCGCAGCCCCGCCTGCAGGCTGCCCGGTAGGCATGTCAGCGGGCACTCCCACCCTCCCCTCCACCCCCCGCTCCACCTTCTTGCGCGTCTCACTTTGGAGACAAATCTTCTACACCGATCTGAACTGCCACATCATTTATTCCCTCGCCTTCCCCCCGCCCTTTTCTTCTTTTTCATTTTTGTCCTTCCTTTTCTGCTCTGCTGTCAGTTGAGGCTTTCTGGTTTTGCCATCTTCCCGTGAACCTGCACTCGATAAATGCAGGTGTACGCTGGGTTTCCCCAGTTGCTCTTCACAAGAAGAAGAGTCTCTTCTTCTTGAAGGCAGCGGCTGCAGCCAGGGATCTCTCAGGATTCGTGCTCCCACGGGCGCGTCCCTGCCCTTGCTATCCTTTTGCTACCACCACCGCGTGCTACTCAGCCCTCCCAACCCTGCCAGATCTCTCTCGGCAGTGGTCCTGGCCCACTTCTGCAGGTGCTTAGTTGTTACGGGTGGCTGTCTAGCTGATAAGGCAGGTGCAGGAGCGAGGCTTATGCTGTTGTGCTTGTGCTGTCCCAGTTGGCTGAGGTGCTGACATGGCAGACCGGGAACTTGTCTTTTGCTGCTCTTTTGATGTCACTCTTGGCTGTGTACCTTGTTTGGCAGGTGCAGGACCATGGCTTTTGCAGCTGTTTTTATACCATTGCTTGCTTCATCACTGACAGGGCACGCAAGGGGACTCGGCTTCTGCAGGTGCTTGTGATGTCACGGGTGGCTGTCTAGCTTACATGGAAGGCACAGCAACCAGGCTTATACTGCTGTTTTTATGTCACTGATGACTTTGTATGTCATATGGCAAGCGTAGGAACCTGGATTGTACAGCTGTTTATGTCACTGCTAGCTTAATACCTCATAGGACAGCCACCTCTGGGAGGTGGATTAAAGTTATCGCTTTGCTGTACTGTGTAATGCTGGCTTATGGTATGATAAAATTCTTGATCGTGAAATTGTACTCAGCACTGCTGTCATCCCCATACTTTGGGAGCCATCTCACGGAAACTATTAATAATTACACCTTTTACCTCTTCTCCTCAGAACCATTCTACAGGGGAGACCCCTTCCTTCACCTTTCCCTTTTCCTCCAGGCTGATTACAATAGCTCTTGAGAATTTTGAATATCCTTGGGTTGTTCATACAAGCATGTTCCTACTGCTATGTCTCCTGAATGTGTTTCAGGCCTTGTTTAAGGTTAAACAACTATTTGAGAATACCATCCAGAGATCTGCCCCAAGGCTGGAAAGGTATGAGTGGCAGGGTGTGTGGGATAGTATGGGCGGTGGGCGGTGGGCACCTCCAGTGTTTTGGAACTTCACTCCTGAACAGGTGCAGTATCCTGAAAAACGAGTAAAATATTTGGAAGAAGTATGCTGTCACCCTGGCAATTCTAGAGAGACACTGCACTGTGCTGGGGCCTGGCCCATGCCTACCGAGCCCTGTTCAACACTATTCAGTACCCTCAAGGGGAAGAGAAGGTCTCTGGATCTGACGACAAAGTGACAGTCACTGCAGCTACTCCAACCCCTGTGACAGGCACTGTGGCTACTCCAACCCCCCCCATGACAAGCACTGTCGTTTCTCCAATCCCCGCGACAGGCACTGTGGCTGAACCAGGGAACCAACCTGTGCCCGTATCAGTCACCCCTATACACAAGAAGAAATCCTGGAAGGAAAGTCAGCTCGTTTAGAAAGGATTGATGAAAAAGCAAGGCCATCACAAGGGGAGGAAGAGGAAGAGGAAGAACTCATAAATGAGAGGGAAACCACCCGATCCCTATCCCTGAGTGAGCTGTGAGATATGCAAAAAGATTCCAGCCATCGTCCAGGTGAGCACATTGTCACCTGGCTGCTCCGATGCTGGGACAACGGGGCCAGCATCTTCTGCTCAAGGGAGAGGATCTTCTGCTCATTCTTCTGCTCAAGGGAGAGGATATAGAGGGTACACACCATGGGGCACCCTGTGGTTTTACCTGTGTGACCACAGAGAGGATATGAGGAAATGGGATGGAAAACCGACCTCAACCCTAGAGGCACGGGTACGTGAGTCGCAAGGAAAAACAATCACCAAAGGGGGTTCTTCCAGGAAGATTAGTGCTCCAGTTTCCAGTGGGCAGTTCCCCAGACAGAGTAAAAGGGCTGATCTTACTCCTGATTTTAATGAAGAAACTCCTGGCTCGTCTTTACAGGAAGTGGTTAACGAATACTACGACCAAGACTAGAGGGGCCCTGCCTCCAGCCAGGAGGAGGAAAGGGACAACTGGGTGTACTGAACTGTGTGGATTCGATGGCTGGCACATCAGACCCACAGAAGTATAACGCTTTAGTGGACACTGGTGCACACTGTACCCTAATGCCATCAAGCTATACAGGGGCAGAATCTATCCGTATTTCTGGAGTGATAGGGGCATGCCAACAGCTAACTGTATTGGAGGCCAAAGTGAGCCTAACTGGGAATGAGTGGCAAAAGCCCCCCATTGTGATTGGCCCAGAGGCTCCGTGCATCCTTCGCATAGACTACCTCAGGAGAGGGTATTTCAAGGATGCAAAACGGTACTGGTGGGCTTTTGGTACGGCTGCCTTGGAGATGGAGGAAATTAAACAGCTGTCCACCTTGCCCAGTCTCTTGGAGGACCCTTCTGCTGTGAGGTTGCTGAGGGTCAAAGAACAACAGGTGCCTATCTCCAGCACAACGGTGCACCAGCGGCAATATCGCACTGAGTCTCCCCGATTCCTATCCACAAGCTGATTCATCGACTGGAGAGCCAAGAAATGATCAGTAAGACTCGTTCACCTTTTAACAGTCCCATATGGCCAGTGCAACAGTCTAATGGAGAGTGGAGACTAACAGCAGACTCTCGTGGCCTGAATGAAGTCACGCCGCCGCTGAGTGCTGCCGTGCCCGACATGCTGGAACTTCAGTACGAACTGGAGTCAAAAGCAGCCAAATGGTATGCTACACCTGATATTGCTAATGCGTTTTTCTCACTCCCTTTGGCAGCAGAGTGCAGGCCACAGTTTGCTTTCACTTCGAGGGGCGTCCAGTACACTTGGAATCGATTGCCCCAGGGGTGGAAACACAGACCTGCCATTTGCCATGGACTGATCCAGACGGCACTGGAACAGGGTAAAGCTCCAGAACATCTGCAATATATTGAGGACATAATTGTGTGAGGCAATACAGCAGAAGAAGTTTTTGAGAAAGGGAAGAAAATAGTCCAAATCCTCCTGAAAGCCGGTGCACACATAGGTTGTGTGCACTGGACCTCATCTGGATCTTTGGGTGACCGCACATCATCCAGGTCACCATAAATCACTTCCAACACGGCTAATTCCCTCAGGTACTGGATACCTCTCTCCATGGTGGTCCATTTCCCGGGGCGATATACAACATCTTCCTTGAAGGGATATCTTCCCTTCATAGCTGACAGGAGTTGCCTCCAGAGGCTGAGGGCTGGTGCCCCTTTTCCAATCGCTTTGTCAATGCCCCCTTCCCTAGAAATGGATCCCAGCTGCTTGGCTTCCTTACCCTCTAATTCCAGGCTACTGGCCCCACTATCCCAGCATCAGAGCAGCCAGGTGACAATATGCTCGCCTGGACGATGGCTGAAATCTTTTTGCATATCTCGCAGCTCACTCAGGGATAGGGATCGGGTGGTTTCCGTCTTGTTTACAAGTTCTTCCTCTTCTCTTCCTCTTCCTCTTCCTCTTCCTCTTCCTCTCCCTGTGATGGCCCTGCTCTTTCATCTTCCCTTTCTAAACGAGCTGACTTTCGCTTCCAGGATTTCTTCTTATGTATAGGGGCGACTGATACTGACATGGGTTGATTCCCTGGTTGAATCGCATCATCTGTCGCAGGGGGGACTGGTGTGACTGCAGTGCTTGTAAGAGTTGTCCGGAGCAGCCGCAGTGCCTGTCGCAGGGGGAATTGGAGCAGCCGCAGTGCCTGTCGCAGGGGTAATCGGAGCAGCTGCAGTGCCTGTCGCAGGGGGAATCGGAGCAGCCGCAGTGCCTGTTGCAGGGGGAATCGGAGTAGCCGCAGTGCCTGTCGCAGCGGGGGCTGCAGTAGCCGCAGTGCCTGTCATTTTGTCACCAGATCCTTGAGGGTTCTGGATAGTGTTGAACAGGGCTCGGTAGGCATGGGCCAGACCCCAGCACATTGCAGTGATTTGTGTCTCTCTAGAATTGGCAGGGTGACGACATACTTTTTCCAAATATTCTACTAATTTTTCAGGATTCTGCACTTGTTCAGGAGTGAAGTTCCAAAACACTGGAGGTGCCCAATAACTTAGGCATTTGCCCATGCTATCCCACACACCCTGCCACTCATAACTATCCGGCCTTGGGGCAGATCTCTGGATGATATTCTTAAATTGCTTACTAATCTTGGACAAGATCAAAACAGTATACCCAAGTAATACCAATAGAATTATCTTAACTACCCAAGGATGTTCAAGATACTGAAAAGTTACTGTAATGAAGGAGGAAGCATTGTAGAAGAAAGTAGTGAAGGTACAATTCTGCATTTCCTCCATAAAAAACCTCTCAGAGGAAGAGGTAAAATTGCGAATTTTCTCCATAAGGTGATACCCAACATACAATAACGGTTTCAGTACAGCACTTAGATACCAAAATAAACCCAAGGTCACTGTTTTAATAACAAATCTCACAGGCAAAACATCACCAATTAAAGCAGAGCACAGCAAACTGCAAAAACCAACACCGATCTTTAACATGTACAGCAAAAAAATGAGCATGGTGCAGATCAGGTAAACCAATGCTAAGAACAGATGGATCAATATCACATCCAACAACTACCAACAGATCTAAATTCCTTAATACGCTCTGGTTAATCTGTTATTATCTCAAACCCTTCGTGCCCCACGTTGGGCGCCAAAAAGGACTGTCGTGGTTTAGCCCCAGCCGGCAGCTAAGCACCACGCAGCCGCTCACTCACTCCCCCCTGGTGGGATGGGGGAGAGAATCGGAAGAGCAAAAGTAAGAAAACTCGTGGGTTGAGATAAGAACAGTTTAGTAATTGGAACAAAATAATAGTAATAATAATAACGAATTGTAATGAGAATGAAAACAACAAGAGAGAGAGAGAAGAACAAAAATCAAGGGAGGGAAAAGAGAAAACAAAAAAGCGATACAACTGCTCACCACCCACCAACCGACACCCAGCCAGTCCCCAAGCAGCGACCGCTACCCCCCGGCCAGCTCCCCCCAGTTTATATACTGGGCATGACATCATATGGTATGGAATAGCCCCTTGGTCAGTTTGGATCAACAATCCTGGCTGTGCCCCCTCCCATTTCTTGCGCACCTGGCAATGCATGGGAAGCTGAGAAAGTCCTTGACTAGTGTAAACACTGCTTAGCGACAGCCAAAACATCAGCGTGTTATCAATATTATTCTCATACTAAAATCCAAAACACAGCACTATACCAGCTACTAGGAAGAAAATTATCCCAGCCAAAACCAGGACACTACAGAGAGGAAGGACTTTTGCAATGCAATGTATTCATGAAAGGAAAGAATGAAATGAAACAATGAAATGACTGAATGCAGAGAAAGAATGAAATGAAATGAAAAGAAATTCAACAAAATGAAACAATGAAATGAAACGAAATGAAAGAATGAAATGAAAAGAGGAAATGAAATAATGGAATGTATTGAAATGAAATGAAATGCAATGAATGAAATGAAAAAATGAAATTAAATGAAAAGAAACAATGAAATGAAATAATGCAAGAAATGAAAGTATGAAATGAAAGAATGGAATGAATGAATGAATGAAAGAAATGAAAGAATGAAATTAAATGAAACAATGAAATGAAATGAAAGAATGAAGTGAAAGAATGTAATGGAGGAATGAAATGAAATAAAATAAAATGAAGCAATGAAATGACATGAAATTAAATTAAATTAAATGAACGAATGACATGAAAAATGAAATAATGAAATGAAATAATGAAATAAAAGAATGAAACAATGAAAGTATAAGAAAAGAATTATTTCATTTCATTTCATTCTTTCATATCATTTCATTTATTCTATTTCATTCTTTCAGTTCAGTTCAGTTCATTCTTTCATTTAATTTTATTTCATGATTTTATATTATTATTTCATTTCATTTCATAGTTGCATTTCAGTCTTTCATTATTGCATTATTTCATTTCATTGTGTAATTATGTAATTATTTCATGTAATGAAATGAACATGACATGAATGAAATTAAAGGAAATAATGAAATGAAATATAATTAAATGAAATGAAAAGATAGATTGAAATGAAATTAAATGAAGAAGGCAAGGGCAAGGGTGGGAAAGGGAAAGGGAAAGGGACGAATAAATAAAATTAATGAAATTTAATCAAAGAATGAAATTAAATGAAATGAAATAATGAAAGAAAGTATAAAATGAAATTACATGAATCAGAAGACTGGTATGAAATGTAATGAAATGAAATATAATGAAAGAATGAAATGAAATGCAATTCAATGAAAAGAAATAATGAAAAAAGATAAAATGAAGTGAAAGAATGAAATGAATGCAATGAAATGATAGAAGGAAATTCAATGAAAGAAAAAAATTAAGTGAAATGAAATAATTATATCAAATGAAATTAAAAGAAATAATGAAAAGAAATTAAAACATGAAATTAACTGCACTATAAAGAAATAATGAAATAAAACGAATGAAAGAAATGAAACAAGGAAATGAAATTAAGAAATGCAATGCAGGCAAGAGGGCAAAGGGGGAAGGGAAGGGAAGGGAAGGGAAGGGAAGGGAAGGGAAGGGAAGGGAAGGGAAGGGAAGGGAAGGGAAGGGAAGGGAAGGGAAGGGAAGGGAAGGAAGGAAAGGAAAGGAAAGGAAAGGAAAGGAAAGGAAAGGAAAGGAAAGGAAAGGAAAGGAAAGGAAAGGAAAGGAAAGGAAAGGAAAGGAAAGGAAAGGAAAGGAAAGGAAAGGAAAGGAAAGGAAAGGAAAGGAAAGGAAAGGAAAGGAAAGGAAAGGAAAGGAAAGGAAAGGAAAGGAAAGGAAAGGAAAGATAAGATTAAGTGAAATTAAAAAATGAAATCAAATCAAATTTCAGTAAGAATTAACTGAAGTGAAATGAAATGAAGAAATGAAGTGCAAAAATGAAATAAAAAAGTAAATGAAAAAATGAAATAAAAAAATGAAATAAAAAAATGCACTGAAATGAAATGCACTGAGATGAAATATTGAAATAAAACGCATGAATAAAATGAATTAATGAAATGAAAAAATCAAATTAAATGAAGAAATGAAATGAAATGAAAGGAAATTATAAAAGGCAATGAAATAAAAGAATGAAATTAAATGAACTGAAAAAATGAAATGAAATCTCATGAAAGAATGAAATGAAAAGGACTGAAATGAAATAATGAAATAATATGAAATGAAAGCAATTAAATCAAACAAGGAAATGTAACAAAAAAATAAGTGAAATTAAAGAATTCAATCAAATGAAATGCAAAGAATGAAATGAAATGAAAGAATTACATGAAATGGAAATGACATAAAAAAATGAAAGACTGAAATGAAAGATTGAAATGAAATTAAAGAATGCGATAAAATAAAAGAATAAAATGAAATGGAATGAAATGGAATGAAATGGAATGAAGTGAAATAATACATGAAATGGACTGAAATAAATTCATAAAATAAAATGAATGAATGAAATGAAATGAAATGAAATGAAATGAAAGAATAAAATGAAATGATTGAAAAGAAATTAAAGAATGAAATTAAGTGAAATTAAATGAACAAAATGAAATGTAAGAGTAAAATGAAATGAAATGGATTGACATAATTAAATGAAGTGAAATAAAGAATGAAATGAAATGAAATGAAATGAAATGAAATGAAGGAATGATTTTAAATGAAGGATTGAAATGAAAGAAGGAAGTGAAAGAATGAAATTAAATGAAATAAATGAAATGAAATTAAAGAATAAATAGAACGAATCTAATGAAAGAATGAAATGAAATTAAGATTTGAAATGAAATGAAATTAAATTAAATTAATTGTTGACATGAAATGAAAGAATGAAATTAAATGAAGTGAAAGAATTAAATGAAGCTAAATGAAAGAATGAAATTAAATGAAAGAATGAAATTAAATGACAAAATGAAATGAAATAAAAGAATGAAATTAAATGAAATGAAAGAATGAAATTAAATGACAAAATAAAATGAAAAGAAATGACATAGAATTAAATGAAATTAAATGAAAGAATTAAATGAAACAGAATAAAAGAATGCAATGAAATGAAATGAAGAATGAATTTAAATTAAATGAAAGAATGAAATGTAATGAAACAAGGAAATTAACTGAATGAATGAAATGAAATGAAATGAAATGAAATGAAATGAAATGAAATGAAATGAAGTGAAATTAAATGAAAGAATGACGTGAAACGAAAGGAAATGAAAGAATGAAAGGAAATGATAGAATGAAGTGAGAGACCCAAATGAAGGAAAATAAAATGAAATGAGAGAATTAAACGAAATGAAAAGAATGAAGGAAATGAAATGAAATTAAAAATACGTGAAATCAGAAAATTAAATCAAATGAAAAGAAAGAATGAAATGAAATATGAAGTGAAACAATGAAATGAAAATGAAATGAAAGGAAATGAAAGGAAATAAAATGAAAGGAAATGAAAGGAAATGAAAGGAAATTAAATAATGAAAGGAAAATAATAATAATAATAATAACAACAATAACAATAACAATAATAATAATAATAATAATAATAATAATAATAATAATAATAATAATAACAACAACAACAACAACCATAGAGCCTTTCTTACCTCCAGATCTCGCATGACCTTGTCCATGGAATCTCCTGAATTCTGTTTGTAAGCAACTGCCGGTTTGACAGCATCACTGAAGAGCTGATGAGAAGGAGAATGCTTGTCACTCCAAGTGAGGGGCGCTGGGTTTCTGTCACAGACGGAAACTGTTCCCACACCCCAAGAGAAAAACAGCCCAAACCTCTGCAATGACCTATGGCTACCAGGGCCTGACAAGTACCAAACAGATGTACCAGCCCACTGCCTGCCCTCCCTGCCTGCCACAGTCTCCGTGTCCTTGGGCTGTACAGGGTCTCACGGATGCTGAGCCAAACAGCTGTGTTTTACCTTCACTGCCTTGGTGCCATCTGCAGCAGACACAAAGTAAAAGGGCAAACTGCACTGCGGGCAAAGCTGAAGCTTTTCTGGGTCACCTTCATATCGGCTGGGGGCAAAGAAAGGAGAAGTGGTCAGTAAGACATCGCCGTCGGCCAGATGCCAACATCTGCAGGAGTGGTGGAACAGATGGAGACCAGAGCCCGGCTTCGCTGTCAAGGCCTCCTCGCTGCAGGACAAGGCCAGGAGAGTCCTCCCCAAAAGCTACAGGGTTTTAAACGCAACAGCACCAGCAAACCGCTGACAGGAAGACGCAGAAAGAAAAGAGTTCTTGCTGGTCCATCCGCGGTGCTTGACTAAATTACAGGTGGATTCTATAATACAAATAACACATTAAAAAAAAATTAACAGAAGATTACTCCAGGGAGTGTGCCATTTTCTACTGCTGCAACAGATTTGTTATTTTTAATTTTTTTCTTACAGCACATATATACACAGGAATTTCTACCATAAATGGAAGTAATCCCTGACGAGACTAATCATCACCACACGTTATTGTAACCAGTCATTACTCCCAGGTAGAATACTCACTGACTTCTCATTATGCAAATTCATGAATTATGCAAATTACATGCAAAAAATTCTCCGCAACACACACCCCTCCTCAAACACCCTCAGACATCAGCAGCCCCACCCACCCCATCCAAACCAATCACAAACAGAAACGGACACAACCAAGAAAACAAATATGAAAGAAACCCAACACACGCTGTCACAAACCCAACCCCATCCCACAACTGAAACAGCCACCACACAGAAAAGCGAATAAAAACACCCTACAGCCCAAAAACCCACAATCAAACAAAAAAAACATACAGGACACAAGGGGTTCAGACTGAAATCCACCACTTAAAAAAAAAAAACTATCACAGCAAAAGCCTCCAGCACAGCTGGAGGACTTCAGAACCACAGAGACTGACTTCCGGGTAACAGACGACACAAGGGAACCAAGCCCTCTAGGGTCCTAAAAGTAGTCTCTATGGTCCGGAAGTCCTCCACCATTGTTGGAGGACTTCCGGACCATAGAGACTAACTTCCGGATCACAGAGTGCAATGCAGAACTCACTCTCTTTTCAGCACAAACCCGAAACACAGCCCCATCCAAGCTACTGTGAGGAAATTTATCCCAGCAAAAAACAGTACACAGGTGCAGGAGTTGCAAGTTGGGAGTTGTGAATTAGTGAACTGTGAGTTAGAAACCCCATGGATTAAGTGGTGAACGAGTGACTTTACGTCTGAGACGAGTCTCTACAAAGGGGATGGAGCCCGTGTTTGCTGTGTTTGTTTGTTTTCTTCCCTAACGAGCTCATAAACTGGAGTTGCATTTAGAGAGTCTGTTGTGCTGTAGATGCGAGAGGCCTGGCTGGGATGGGCAGAGAAGAGAGGCTCTCTCATGGGATGTGGTGCAGCAAACAGGGGATGCCCCTGAGCTGTGCAGGGAGCACAAAACACTGAGCTGGCACTGAAAAGCTGGAGTTAAGGAAAAAAGATAAAGCTGGAGTTCTGGGGAAACTGTGTCTCTGGGCTCTGTCCCCAGGGTTCATCTCCCTGTCCCCTAACAAGAGGTAGCCGTCCCATTTTGGAAAGAGGAAAGATGCCCTTCTCATCCTCATGGCAGTGGCCCAGGGAGACCTGCGGACAGAGGGCGGGACTGACTGTGGATGTCCCAGGCACATCTGGCACATCCACCAGCACCGGTGCCATTGCTGCTTCTCCCACCCCCACCGAGCCCTCCGGTAAAGCCGTGGCCCCTTGATGTCATGGCTGCAGTAGAGGAAGAGGCAATGGCAGGAGGCACTGAGGCCACTGACCGAGGGGGGGAACCTGTGGAAGGGGGGGCAGAGGGGTGAGAGGCTGCCGGAGGGGTCCCCTGTGGTGTGATGGGTTCCCCAGTGGGGTGCCCAGGGGGATCTCCGATGTCCCCTGGTCTCACCGCGACGTGGAGGTGGACCAAGTTGACGGCACGTGGCTGCTGGCCCTGCAGCTGCAGCCCAGCAGGGTCCCGTCCCGCGTCGGCACCAGCGAGTGGTTGAGGCTGCACCAGATGAAGTGAGGGCAGGGCGGGCAGGGGACCTGCCGAGTGGGGACACTGAGGACAGTGACGGGGACAGGGAGGACAGGGGTTGGGACAGGGGTGAGGACAGGGCACCTGTGGGGACAAGGCGCCTGTGGGGAAAGGGATGGGGACGGGGCACCTGTAGGGGTGACACTGGGGACAGGGATAGGGACAAGGCACCTGTGGGGACAGGGACAGGGACAGGACACCTTTAGAGACAGTCACAGGGACCTGCTCTGGCAACCCAGCACTTCAGCACCTTCAGCATCCCCGAGCCCCGGGCACTCCCAGCATCCTCCCAGCAGTTTTTGCACAGGGGTTCAGCAAGCCCAGGTGAGCGTCCCTGACCTTGCCTGGGTGACGCGTGCCCAGTAAATCCAATTTCCAGTGAATTTCGCAAATACTTGGGGCCATCTCTCCCGTTTCACCTCCTAGAAACAAGTCTCCTCCCTGATTTGCAACCCCATCCTGCCAGCACAGCAGCTCACCCCGTGGGGAGCACCCCAAAATGTGTGTGCCAGCAAGCAGAAATGTGCTGCAGAAATGTGTGTGCCAGCAAGACGGGAGGAGAGGCAGGAGCAGGCAGATGGGTGGGGTTGTCTCTTACATGGAAATGGTCATCTCTGTAGGTAGATGCTGCATGTGTTTGTACAGATGCTGGAGACACTAGAAGCTGTAATGCCAATGTAGAAGGGCAGCTTGGCATGAGGATCGTACTGTACCTCTCATAACCAAGGAGATTTGTGCTCATTTGTTATTGTCATGCTAGAGGAATTTCCCAGGCTTGATATCTGGTGTGAAACTACAGGGACCCTCCAGTTTTTCAGGTCTGGTGAAATGATCCTATGTATCCAGGTTGCTGCCTGAGTCTGAGAGTTTCCCTCCATGCTCACTAAATTTCTTGCAGGCAGTTAACGACGTGGGAGGGAGAAATGCCATTCAGGCTGTATTGGATCTGTGCAAGGGTGTACAGCTGCTGCAGAACCTGCACGTTCAATGGCCCCAGGAGCCCCCGAGAGCTGTCCCAAGGAGTGCTGGTCGCACCGCAGCCCCGCCTGCAGGCTGCCCGGTAGGCATGTCAGCGGGCACTCCCACCCTCCCCTCCACCCCCCGCTCCACCTTCTTGCGCGTCTCACTTTGGAGACAAATCTTCTACACCGATCTGAACTGCCACATCATTTATTCCCTCGCCTTCCCCCCACCCTTTTCTTCTTTTTCATTTTTGTCCTTCCTTTTCTGCTCTGCTGTCAGTTGAGGCTTTCCGGTTTTGCCATCTTCCCGTGAACCTGCACTCGATAAATGCAGGTGTACGCTGGGTTTCCCCAGTTGCTCTTCACAAGAAGCTTGATATATGAAAAGGCTCTGCGAAGCGGCGCGTTCTGTGAAGAAAAGCGGGAGAAGGAAGCGGAGGCGTTAAGAGTGACAGTGCAATCAAGGTCTCTCCCCCTGCCAGCCCTGTTCCTGCTCAGGAACAAGCTCCCAAAAGTGGGTGGGAGCAGCTGTGGACACGTGAGGCTCCCTGCTGGTACCGGGGCTGCTGGGGAGGCTGGGGACACGGGGAGGGGGAAGGCAGCTGGCATCCTCTGCATGCCAGCCCGGCTGGGGCTGCATCTCTCTTCCCTCTGCCCCTTTTCCTCTGCTGCTTGCTCCCTGCTAACAGAGAGGCTGGGGAGGTGCTCCTATGCGTGGGGCAGCTGGTGTGCAACCCCACCATGCTCCCGCTCTCCGCTCTGCCTGCCTTCCTCCTGGCAGGCGTGAGAGCACCGGCAGAGAAGGGGCATGCTATGCGGGGAGGAGAGGGCACTGTCCAGCTTGCCAGCAGGCCACAGGATGGAGCGACGGTGCTGCCCGATGGCTTTCGCCACCAGGCGTCCCTGTTTCTCCACGGCACAAAGGCGTTGCTTTGGTGGGGTGGCCGCGTGTGCAGCTGGCTCTGCTGAAGGCAGCGGCTGCAGCCAGGGATCTCTCAGGACTCGTGCTCCCACGCGCGCGACCCTGCCCTTGCTATCCTTTTGCTACCGCCACCGCGCGCTACTCAGCCCTCCCAACCCCGCCAGGTCTCTCTCAGCGGTGGTCCGGGCCCCTGTGCCCGGGGAGAAAGCATTCACGCTCTTCCTCCCATGGACGTGCAGGCAAAGCTCTTCCGCTCCCTGGCATCTTGCTCCCGTGCATGGACCGTACCTTCAGCGGGAAGGTCTGAATGGCCTCTTTTGCCACGTCATACATGAACGTCCCAAGGAGAGCTTCCTCTTCCCCGTCCGCATCCACTCCCTCAGGGGTAAAGCACAAGGAGAGCAGCTCAGACTCGGCCCGCCAAAGAGGGAACGTACGCGCTGGATCAGCCCTGTTATCTACCCAGCCTCTCCTGGGGCTCTAGCAGTAGTCTAGAGCTGGTTAGGGTGGAGCTCAGTCTCCGCCTTGAGTTTTGGTCAAGAACCCTGAGGTGCTTTGGCCAGAATAAGTAAGTCTTGAGAAGGATGAAGCGTCTAGAGCCCTTGAAGTACCCCGCTAGGGCACGGCAGCGCTCAGGAGAGAGCAGGACACGAACCTCAGAGGGTGTGCAAAAGCAAGCAAGTCCCTGTCATGGCTTTCCCCCCGGGCCAGATCCCCGCCAGAAGCACCCAGCAGAGACTTACAAAGACGGCGATGTCTCTGGGGGCGCTGAAGTCGGTCCCAAACGGAGAGACGTCTTTGGAGGTGTGCTGCACAGTGAGGGCAGTCAGATGGACTCGTGCTGGCAACCTGATGACCGCCTGGCCCCGACGCCCTTGTAAAGGCCAGCAGTTTCCTGGGGAAACATCCGGCTGCAACCAGAACGCGAGAGCAATGACATGTGAGAGAGCGTTGAGGCCAACACAGCTGCTCATGTAGCTTGAAGCATAGGCGCCGGTGTGTCTGTGGGGTCTGTTTCAGCTTGAGAATGAGGCACGCGTGAGGGAATGGACAGGAGCAGGAGGCCGCCTTCCCTGCCTGACAAAGGGGGTGCTCAGTATTACAGAACAGAGGAGAGTACCGGTTATGAAACCATCCGAGTCAGGGCCTTACAGAAACACCTCTCTGCCCAGTGGCTCTGCAGTGCACTGTTCCTCCCACCCCCCCGCAAAGGCACCGTTAGGGATGAGCGTGGAAACGGGGTCACCAGGGAGAAAGTCTTTCACCCAGCTGTGACAGAGGACCGTGGGCAAGATGCAGCAGTTCCGCTCAGTTCAGCTCTGTTCCCCTCCTGAGGGGAACCACTGATTTCTAGCAAGCCCAGCCCTGCGTTCGAGCTTTGGTTTCAGGAACTGTGATCAACACTGTGGGCTTGAGCCACGCCGCTGGACTGAGGGGAGAGCCCCTGAGGTCGGTCCCCAACTTCACAGGAAGGAAGGAAAGAAGGAAACCAGCACTGATGATTTCTGCTACGATACCTGCAAAATAGTATCAGGAGGGTTGGCAGTGCAAAAGAACCGTAAAACCCAGCAGCTCCAGTTCTCTTTGCCGTCGTAGGTCTCGGAAGTTCTCTGCGTGTCAATGGTGGCACCTGCAAGGAGGGGAGAGCAGATGACTGCGAGAGGCCACAGACTAGGAGGACCTGGTGCTCAGACACTATTTCTGACGCCGCCGGCCAGCTCCACGTCTGTCAGTCCTGTCCTCGTCAGCACGCGGTGGGGGTGCCCAGCTGCACAGGGCAATGACGGCACCCAGGTGCCTGCTGACTGCTTCTCTCACAGGGCCGCGAGGAGAAGGTCTGAGGGTGCTGGGAGACAGCAGGCGCCCACGTGAATGACAGCAGACCAAAGCTGAGGGCTTGCTGCGTGGGCAGCAAAGGATGAGCCAGCCACTCTGCCACAGCCTTGCTCTTGGACCCCGTGAAGCATTTAAGCTCCCCCACTTTGGAAAGCAGCGCCTGGAGCCCAGCCTCCTTTGGGGAGTGCTACAGACAAGCGCAGGGCAAGGAGACTGGGCTGCTTGCGTCCGTACCGGAGCTTTTCAGGGCCCAGTCAGACATCTCGACGTAGACTTCCGAAGCCATCTCGGACACGGCCTGGTTCACTTCCTGAACTTCCTGGGAAAGCCATGAGCGAACACAGAAAAGGACCACATCAGCGGGCAGTTCAGCGTGGCTACTAGCGCCCGGAGAGGCAAAGGGTCAGTGTCAGAAACGCGAGGCAAGCCTCGTCCACAGAGCTGAGAGACTCTCTGCTGCTGGCATGAGCCACGAGGACTGACGAAGGGTATCTGTGGCCACGGCCATGGCCACGGCCCCGAGGTGGGTTGACAAGGGTCCCCACATCCTCCTCCCCACCCTCCACGCTCTCCAGGTCAGCCGGGAGACGGGCTCAGGCCCTGCCAGCCATGGCTGGCCCCGTGAGCGTGCCTGGGTCTCTCCACTGCCTCAGGGGCCCGGCCAGAGCAGCCGGCACGCCAAGGGAAGGATGTCGGGAGTCCTCCGCTGCCTGAAGCGGCCCCATCAAACTGGGCCCGGAGAAGGGCCTGCGCAGCGCAGAAGCTCACCCAGCAAGGCTCTGGCAAAGGCTGGCTTGCTGCGCTCAGCAGTCTGAGCCCACCACTAATGCCAAGGAGTGCTTTCTCAGGGGTTCTGCCCAGCCACGCCTCCTTCCCCAAAATGCACGGTCACCTTCGCACTGCTGATCTGCGCCCTCAGTTGAGCCACCTCCTCCAGCAGAAGCTGCATCTTTTGGGTCTGCTCTGCCAGCAAAGCGTGCACATTCCTGCAGGCACAGGAAAGCGGGTCTTGTCAGAGAGCGGCCCATCCTCTCTGCGGAGCGTCTGAGCTCAGCAAGGAGGAGAGACACGTGTGCTTTCCCTGCTTTGCGAGTGCTTCCCTTCCTCACCAGGCTGAGCAAAAGGCAAAGGCAGGAGGGAAGTACGGGAGCCCTGGCTGCTGGGAAAACGAGTGCAGGTAGCACGAGGTCGGCTGACGCTTCTGCACAGACCCAGTTCCAGCTCGGGAAACATCCCTTACCTCAGGGTCTCCGGTTCTGCCGCAAACGCGCATGTCAGCTCCTGAAAGGGAAGAACACTCCCTTAGAGTATCCACTACCGGAGCTGCCGGGGCTTCCCAGGAGAGGCTTCCCTAGGAAGGCACGGCAAACCCTGCTGCTTCTTTGGGTCACCCTGCGTGGAAGCAGAAGAGCCCGTGATTTATGCAGCCACGCTGTCAGCAACGCTCCCTTGCAGGAGGTGCCTGTCCCACAAGAGTCACCGACCTCTATCAGTCCCTTTGCCCGCAATGTCCGCACTGGCAGGGAGGTCCCGCAGTAAACACCAGCTGCAATTCACATCACCAAGAGACAGTTATTTGACTAGGGTTGCTAGTGATCCTGCAGGCGCGTTGTCTCCTCCCTGTTGCCTCGGGGGTGGGGCAGCAGGTTAGCTGAGGAGGTGGGGAACATGGGGTGCAGAGAGAGAGAGAGGACATGCCTCTGACCGGGAGCCATCACCCCAGGCTTCAGGGGGCTGCGCAGCCGTGACCTTCAGGTGTGCTCGGTGCCCCAGAGCTCGTCCCCATTTCCCCTCACTGCTTCAGTGAGCACCGAGACCAGGCTGCATGGGCTAGGAGAGGTACCTCTCCATTGGTCCCCCTGCACGGCCCCTCCGGGAATCCCCGGTTAAGGCTTGGAAATACATACGCCCTTCTCTTGCAGACTGGCAGACTGAGCAAGCCTTTTGGTCCAGTGGCCAGAGCAGCAGCACGGCTGGGAGACTACCGCTCGTGCTGGTAGTCCGAAAGCAAGTCCCAGTCAAGGACATAGGCAGGAAGCACTTGGGCCACGGGAGTTCCCACACATACGGGCCAAAAGGGAAAGCTGGCATCCGGCACAGCCAGGCTGTCGCGCTCAGATGCTTGCTCGTGCAAACTCACCAAGAGCCACTGGGAGCAACAAGAAGATGACTTTCAAGAACCTCTTCCTCTGCGGGGCCATCCTTTGCCTGAAAAAGAGGGAGTCCAGTGGCTGTCAGTGAGCCAAGTCCTTCCTGAGCAAACCCCTTCACAGGTGGATTTCCGTTTTCAGGCCAAAAAGCCACTGTTTTGGAAGCCTGCCGCTGACAGAGAGCTGGCAGAGCAGGGCCCAGGAGGAACACAATGTCTCTCCACACCGTTCAACACTGCCGGCAGCTCTTCCGCAAAGGAAGGGCTCCAGGAGCGCCTTCCGAAAGGGAATAAAAATAATCGCAGGAAGTAAGGAGGTCAAGCAAATGAAGACTGCTTTTCAGAGTCTTTCTGGTGTGGACCTTGCTCTCTCTCTTTTGGCTGAGAAAGCAGGCCTGTTCTCACTTGCGATCACACAGATCTCTCTTAGGGGTGTTTCTCCGCACGGCTGGGAAGCGCAGGAGCCTTGCCTGGCTTTCCTCCCAGAGCCCGCCCAGACCTGCGCGGTCTCTTGCCAGAGCTGGGGAAAACCTTTCCCCTGCGGAGGCGTGGCTCTGCACCCGAGCGTCTGGCTATGCGGCAGTTTGTCCTACCGCGGCCAAAGTTTGGGCCTCCGGCAAGTGCGTGGGAGTGAGACTGCCGAGGGGCTTTGCTCTTGGTTCTCCCTGGGAATGGCCACAGCACGAGCAGCGCCCGAGCATAGGCGGCCAAGCGGGAGCGCTGGGCAGCTGGCTGGGCAACACCCCCTGCTCTCCCCTTTGCTTGCACTGGCCCTCAGACATCTCCGTTCTCCCCCTGTCCGCAGCAGAAACACGTAGTACGTACACGGCGAAGACGCACGTGCTCAGCAGACGTGTCCACAGGGAGGCAAGGGCACCTGCCGGCTGGCCAGCAAGGCTGAAGACTGTCCCTGGGCAAAGAAACCGGAGAAAAGTTAGGCCTGTCTCTTGAGGTCTCTTCTCTAGGATGCCCAGCCACGCGTCTTTCGGCTCCCTGCAGGGAGGCGGGCACCGAGCCCTACGCACTCCCTCCCTGGGGCGAAGAGCAGGGCAGCCTGCACTTCTCCTGCCACTTGTGACATTTGGCCAGAGCTCTGGCACAGTGCAGCTCTCCGACTTCACCCCCGAGGACTTCACAGCAAGCAGCAGTGCTGAGCTTACTTGCAGTTTCTGTGGCCTTCTTGCACCACTTTGCAAGCCCTTGAGTGGCTGAGCTGGGAGTGAACTGCGAAAAGGGTGTCACCAGCTCCACCTCCGTGCAGAGGCTCCTGTGGGAGGGAAAAGAGAGATGCCGGTTGCCCACCGTCGCCATGCTGTGTGAGCGGAGGCCCTTGCCAGCGGTCGTCCTGGGCAAGCTTCCCAGGGGACGTGCCAGCTGCAGCGAGAGAGGGCAGCACAGCTGGGCTGCTTCCAGGGCCCCCCCCTCTACTTTCCCCATCCTTTGCTTTACAGGCCTGCAGTGGGAGAAGAGGAAGCAAGCTGGCAGCAGCAGTCCCCCGCCACGGGAAGGCCACCCGCCAGCGCAGCCCGATTCTCACCCCATGCCTCCCTGCTCCCTGGCACCAGCCTGCCCCTCGGCAGGCACCTCTCGGTGGCCGTTCGCGGAGGAGGCACAGGCTGCTGTCCCCCACCGTGGCCGCCCACCTCTTCCCTGGGCGCTGGCGGTCTCCCGACCCCTCTCCTCCCCGCACAGCTGCTCCCCTCAGCCAGGCAGGACCGCGCCTCAACGTCCAGAGGGGCCCAGTCTCAGGCCCCAGGGGCTTGGCCTCCCCGTGCAGCAAAAGCTCCCCGTGCAGCAGGGCTGGGCTCCGACCCCTGCAGCACGAGGCTACCGCCTCCCCAGAAGCCCAGGCTGCACACTGGCTTTTGGCCGGGAGAGCAAGCCAGGCTTTCAGCCGAGACCCTTCCCCACAGAAGGGGGAGGGGGGGCTTCTCAAGCCACCGGGCTCTTCTTCAGAAGCCTCTGTCAGCTTCCCCATGCTGCTCCACGCCCCACTGGCCGTGTTAGGCCGCGTCCCTGCTACCACCCCAACCTGACGCCCCGGGCAGGAGCAGCCTGCTTCATACCTGCTCGTTTGGCAGCGGCTCGGCCCCGCTGCCTCCCCTGCCGGCTGTTGGTCGGCCGTGTTCTCCAAGGAGACATTTGAGGCCCTTTGGCGTCTTCTCTGGGGTGCCTTTCTCCTCGCCATCTCTGGCCAAAGGCAGGCTCCCCGCTCAGCTCTTCCCCCTCAGCCCCAGCAGTGTGGCCTGCCCAGGCAAAAGCAGCTCCGGCAGCAGCCCCACGCTTCCCCCGCAGCAGGAGCGCGCCTGCCCAGGGCAACAGCCACACGGCAGCTGTGGGCTCCTTGCCCGCGCGCCACAGGGCTGTGCGGGCGGCCAGCTCTGACCTCATAGTGGCGGCTCTGACGTCACAATGGGGCTCCCCAGGGCTGAGCAGGGCGGGGACGCCCTGTGGGCTTCCCTGGGGCAACACGGCTGCCACGCGCCCGGGCACAAACGGAGCCCCAGCAGAGAGTAGTGAGCTCTAGAACGGGGACGTTGATGGGGTGAGGAATGGGGTTTCCGACAGGCCAGTCAGACAGGCTCTCCACACCCATTTTATGGAAAGTATGGGTTAATCAACAAACGCACAGCCGGGTTGCCGCAAAGATGCTAGCCCAAATTGTTCCATCCGCTCCTCCGGCCCCACTATCGGGAAAGTAACGGAGGAGCTCCCAACCCCCGGCCCCAGGAGCCCCCGAGAGCTGTCCCAAGGAGTGCTGGTCGCACCGCAGCCCCGCCTGCAGGCTGCCCGGTAGGCATGTCAGCGGGCACTCCCACCCTCCCCTCCACCCCCCGCTCCACCTTCTTGCGCGTCTCACTTTGGAGACAAATCTTCTACACCGATCTGAACTGCCACATCATTTATTCCCTCGCCTTCCCCCCGCCCTTTTCTTCTTTTTCATTTTTGTCCTTCCTTTTCTGCTCTGCTGTCAGTTGAGGCTTTCTGGTTTTGCCATCTTCCCGTGAACCTGCACTCGATAAATGCAGGTGTACGCTGGGTTTCCCCAGTTGCTCTTCACAAGAAGAAGAGTCTCTTCTTCTTGAAGGCAGCGGCTGCAGCCAGGGATCTCTCAGGATTCGTGCTCCCACGGGCGCGTCCCTGCCCTTGCTATCCTTTTGCTACCACCACCGCGTGCTACTCAGCCCTCCCAACCCTGCCAGATCTCTCTCGGCAGTGGTCCTGGCCCACTTCTGCAGGTGCTTAGTTGTTACGGGTGGCTGTCTAGCTGATAAGGCAGGTGCAGGAGCGAGGCTTATGCTGTTGTGCTTGTGCTGTCCCAGTTGGCTGAGGTGCTGACATGGCAGACCGGGAACTTGTCTTTTGCTGCTCTTTTGATGTCACTCTTGGCTGTGTACCTTGTTTGGCAGGTGCAGGACCATGGCTTTTGCAGCTGTTTTTATACCATTGCTTGCTTCATCACTGACAGGGCACGCAAGGGGACTCGGCTTCTGCAGGTGCTTGTGATGTCACGGGTGGCTGTCTAGCTTACATGGAAGGCACAGCAACCAGGCTTATACTGCTGTTTTTATGTCACTGATGACTTTGTATGTCATATGGCAAGCGTAGGAACCTGGATTGTACAGCTGTTTATGTCACTGCTAGCTTAATACCTCATAGGACAGCCACCTCTGGGAGGTGGATTAAAGTTATCGCTTTGCTGTACTGTGTAATGCTGGCTTATGGTATGATAAAATTCTTGTTCGTGAAATTGTACTCAGCACTGCTGTCATCCCCATACTTTGGGAGCCATCTCACGGAAACTATTAATAATTACACCTTTTACCTCTTCTCCTCAGAACCATTCTACAGGGGAGACCCCTTCCTTCACCTTTCCCTTTTCCTCCAGGCTGATTACAATAGCTCTTGAGAATTTTGAATATCCTTGGGTTGTTCATACAAGCATGTTCCTACTGCTATGTCTCCTGAATGTGTTTCAGGCCTTGTTTAAGGTTAAACAACTATTTGAGAATACCATCCAGAGATCTGCCCCAAGGCTGGAAAGGTATGAGTGGCAGGGTGTGTGGGATAGTATGGGCGGTGGGCGGTGGGCACCTCCAGTGTTTTGGAACTTCACTCCTGAACAGGTGCAGTATCCTGAAAAACGAGTAAAATATTTGGAAGAAGTATGCTGTCACCCTGGCAATTCTAGAGAGACACTGCACTGTGCTGGGGCCTGGCCCATGCCTACCGAGCCCTGTTCAACACTATTCAGTACCCTCAAGGGGAAGAGAAGGTCTCTGGATCTGACGACAAAGTGACAGTCACTGCAGCTACTCCAACCCCTGTGACAGGCACTGTGGCTACTCCAACCCCCCCCATGACAAGCACTGTCGTTTCTCCAATCCCCGCGACAGGCACTGTGGCTGAACCAGGGAACCAACCTGTGCCCGTATCAGTCACCCCTATACACAAGAAGAAATCCTGGAAGGAAAGTCAGCTCGTTTAGAAAGGATTGATGAAAAAGCAAGGCCATCACAAGGGGAGGAAGAGGAAGAGGAAGAACTCATAAATGAGAGGGAAACCACCCGATCCCTATCCCTGAGTGAGCTGTGAGATATGCAAAAAGATTCCAGCCATCGTCCAGGTGAGCACATTGTCACCTGGCTGCTCCGATGCTGGGACAACGGGGCCAGCATCTTCTGCTCAAGGGAGAGGATCTTCTGCTCATTCTTCTGCTCAAGGGAGAGGATATAGAGGGTACACACCATGGGGCACCCTGTGGTTTTACCTGTGTGACCACAGAGAGGATATGAGGAAATGGGATGGAAAACCGACCTCAACCCTAGAGGCACGGGTACGTGAGTCGCAAGGAAAAACAATCACCAAAGGGGGTTCTTCCAGGAAGATTAGTGCTCCAGTTTCCAGTGGGCAGTTCCCCAGACAGAGTAAAAGGGCTGATCTTACTCCTGATTTTAATGAAGAAACTCCTGGCTCGTCTTTACAGGAAGTGGTTAACGAATACTACGACCAGGACTAGAGGGGCCCTGCCTCCAGCCAGGAGGAGGAAAGGGACAACTGGGTGTACTGAACTGTGTGGATTCGATGGCTGGCACATCAGACCCACAGAAGTATAACGCTTTAGTGGACACTGGTGCACACTGTACCCTAATGCCATCAAGCTATACAGGGGCAGAATCTATCCGTATTTCTGGAGTGATAGGGGCATGCCAACAGCTAACTGTATTGGAGGCCAAAGTGAGCCTAACTGGGAATGAGTGGCAAAAGCCCCCCATTGTGATTGGCCCAGAGGCTCCGTGCATCCTTCGCATAGACTACCTCAGGAGAGGGTATTTCAAGGATGCAAAACGGTACTGGTGGGCTTTTGGTACGGCTGCCTTGGAGATGGAGGAAATTAAACAGCTGTCCACCTTGCCCGGTCTCTTGGAGGACCCTTCTGCTGTGAGGTTGCTGAGGGTCAAAGAACAACAGGTGCCTATCTCCAGCACAACGGTGCACCAGCGGCAATATCGCACTGAGTCTCCCCGATTCCTATCCACAAGCTGATTCATCGACTGGAGAGCCAAGAAATGATCAGTAAGACTCGTTCACCTTTTAACAGTCCCATATGGCCAGTGCAACAGTCTAATGGAGAGTGGAGACTAACAGCAGACTCTCGTGGCCTGAATGAAGTCACGCCGCCGCTGAGTGCTGCCGTGCCCGACATGCTGGAACTTCAGTACGAACTGAAGTCAAAAGCAGCCAAATGGTATGCTACACCTGATATTGCTAATGCGTTTTTCTCACTCCCTTTGGCAGCAGAGTGCAGGCCACAGTTTGCTTTCACTTCGAGGGGCGTCCAGTACACTTGGAATCGATTGCCCCAGGGGTGGAAACACAGACCTGCCATTTGCCATGGACTGATCCAGACGGCACTGGAACAGGGTAAAGCTCCAGAACATCTGCAATATATTGAGGACATAATTGTGTGAGGCAATACAGCAGAAGAAGTTTTTGAGAAAGGGAAGAAAATAGTCCAAATCCTCCTGAAAGCCGGTGCACACATAGGTTGTGTGCACTGGACCTCATCTGGATCTTTGGGTGACCGCACATCATCCAGGTCACCATAAATCACTTCCAACACGGCTAATTCCCTCAGGTACTGGATACCTCTCTCCATGGTGGTCCATTTCCCGGGGCGATATACAACATCTTCCTTGAAGGGATATCTTCCCTTCATAGCTGACAGGAGTTGCCTCCAGAGGCTGAGGGCTGGTGCCCCTTTTCCAATCGCTTTGTCAATGCCCCCTTCCCTAGAAATGGATCCCAGCTGCTTGGCTTCCTTACCCTCTAATTCCAGGCTACTGGCCCCACTATCCCAGCATCAGAGCAGCCAGGTGACAATATGCTCGCCTGGACGATGGCTGAAATCTTTTTGCATATCTCGCAGCTCACTCAGGGATAGGGATCGGGTGGTTTCCGTCTCGTTTACAAGTTCTTCCTCTTCCTCTTCCTCTTCCTCTTCCTCTTCCTCTTCCTCTTCCTCTCCCTGTGATGGCCCTGCTCTTTCATCTTCCCTTTCTAAACGAGCTGACTTTCGCTTCCAGGATTTCTTCTTATGTATAGGGGCGACTGATACTGACATGGGTTGATTCCCTGGTTGAATCGCATCATCTGTCGCAGGGGGGACTGGTGTGACTGCAGTGCTTGTAAGAGTTGTCCGGAGCAGCCGCAGTGCCTGTCGCAGGGGGAATTGGAGCAGCCGCAGTGCCTGTCGCAGGGGTAATCGGAGCAGCTGCAGTGCCTGTCGCAGGGGGAATCGGAGCAGCCGCAGTGCCTGTTGCAGGGGGAATCGGAGTAGCCGCAGTGCCTGTCGCAGCGGGGGCTGCAGTAGCCGCAGTGCCTGTCATTTTGTCACCAGATCCTTGAGGGTTCTGGATAGTGTTGAACAGGGCTCGGTAGGCATGGGCCAGACCCCAGCACATTGCAGTGATTTGTGTCTCTCTAGAATTGGCAGGGTGACGACATACTTTTTCCAAATATTCTACTAATTTTTCAGGATTCTGCACTTGTTCAGGAGTGAAGTTCCAAAACACTGGAGGTGCCCAATAACTTAGGCATTTGCCCATGCTATCCCACACACCCTGCCACTCATAACTATCCGGCCTTGGGGCAGATCTCTGGATGATATTCTTAAATTGCTTACTAATCTTGGACAAGATCAAAACAGTATACCCAAGTAATACCAATAGAATTATCTTAACTACCCAAGGATGTTCAAGATACTGAAAAGTTACTGTAATGAAGGAGGAAGCATTGTAGAAGAAAGTAGTGAAGGTACAATTCTGCATTTCCTCCATAAAAAACCTCTCAGAGGAAGAGGTAAAATTGCGAATTTTCTCCATAAGGTGATACCCAACATACAATAACGGTTTCAGTACAGCACTTAGATACCAAAATAAACCCAAGGTCACTGTTTTAATAACAAATCTCACAGGCAAAACATCACCAATTAAAGCAGAGCACAGCAAACTGCAAAAACCAACACCGATCTTTAACATGTACAGCAAAAAAATGAGCATGGTGCAGATCAGGTAAACCAATGCTAAGAACAGATGGATCAATATCACATCCAACAACTACCAACAGATCTAAATTCCTTAATACGCTCTGGTTAATCTGTTATTATCTCAAACCCTTCGTGCCCCACGTTGGGCGCCAAAAAGGACTGTCGTGGTTTAGCCCCAGCCGGCAGCTAAGCACCACGCAGCCGCTCACTCACTCCCCCCTGGTGGGATGGGGGAGAGAATCGGAAGAGCAAAAGTAAGAAAACTCGTGGGTTGAGATAAGAACAGTTTAGTAATTGGAACAAAATAATAGTAATAATAATAACGAATTGTAATGAGAATGAAAACAACAAGAGAGAGAGAGAAGAACAAAAATCAAGGGAGGGAAAAGAGAAAACAAAAAAGCGATACAACTGCTCACCACCCACCAACCGACACCCAGCCAGTCCCCAAGCAGCGACCGCTACCCCCCGGCCAGCTCCCCCCAGTTTATATACTGGGCATGACATCATATGGTATGGAATAGCCCCTTGGTCAGTTTGGATCAACAATCCTGGCTGTGCCCCCTCCCATTTCTTGCGCACCTGGCAATGCATGGGAAGCTGAGAAAGTCCTTGACTAGTGTAAACACTGCTTAGCGACAGCCAAAACATCAGCGTGTTATCAATATTATTCTCATACTAAAATCCAAAACACAGCACTATACCAGCTACTAGGAAGAAAATTATCCCAGCCAAAACCAGGACACTACAGAGAGGAAGGACTTTTGCAATGCAATGTATTCATGAAAGGAAAGAATGAAATGAAACAATGAAATGACTGAATGCAGAGAAAGAATGAAATGAAATGAAAAGAAATTCAACAAAATGAAACAATGAAATGAAACGAAATGAAAGAATGAAATGAAAAGAGGAAATGAAATAATGGAATGTATTGAAATGAAATGAAATGCAATGAATGAAATGAAAAAATGAAATTAAATGAAAAGAAACAATGAAATGAAATAATGCAAGAAATGAAAGTATGAAATGAAAGAATGGAATGAATGAATGAATGAAAGAAATGAAAGAATGAAATTAAATGAAACAATGAAATGAAATGAAAGAATGAAGTGAAAGAATGTAATGGAGGAATGAAATGAAATAAAATAAAATGAAGCAATGAAATGACATGAAATTAAATTAAATTAAATGAACGAATGACATGAAAAATGAAATAATGAAATGAAATAATGAAATAAAAGAATGAAACAATGAAAGTATAAGAAAAGAATTATTTCATTTCATTTCATTCTTTCATATCATTTCATTTATTCTATTTCATTCTTTCAGTTCAGTTCAGTTCATTCTTTCATTTAATTTTATTTCATGATTTTATATTATTATTTCATTTCATTTCATAGTTGCATTTCAGTCTTTCATTATTGCATTATTTCATTTCATTGTGTAATTATGTAATTATTTCATGTAATGAAATGAACATGACATGAATGAAATTAAAGGAAATAATGAAATGAAATATAATTAAATGAAATGAAAAGATAGATTGAAATGAAATTAAATGAAGAAGGCAAGGGCAAGGGTGGGAAAGGGAAAGGGAAAGGGACGAATAAATAAAATTAATGAAATTTAATCAAAGAATGAAATTAAATGAAATGAAATAATGAAAGAAAGTATAAAATGAAATTACATGAATCAGAAGACTGGTATGAAATGTAATGAAATGAAATATAATGAAAGAATGAAATGAAATGCAATTCAATGAAAAGAAATAATGAAAAAAGATAAAATGAAGTGAAAGAATGAAATGAATGCAATGAAATGATAGAAGGAAATTCAATGAAAGAAAAAAATTAAGTGAAATGAAATAATTATATCAAATGAAATTAAAAGAAATAATGAAAAGAAATTAAAACATGAAATTAACTGCACTATAAAGAAATAATGAAATAAAACGAATGAAAGAAATGAAACAAGGAAATGAAATTAAGAAATGCAATGCAGGCAAGAGGGCAAAGGGGGAAGGGAAGGGAAGGGAAGGGAAGGGAAGGGAAGGGAAGGGAAGGGAAGGGAAGGGAAGGGAAGGGAAGGGAAGGGAAGGGAAGGAAAGGAAAGGAAAGGAAAGGAAAGGAAAGGAAAGGAAAGGAAAGGAAAGGAAAGGAAAGGAAAGGAAAGGAAAGGAAAGGAAAGGAAAGGAAAGGAAAGGAAAGGAAAGGAAAGGAAAGGAAAGGAAAGGAAAGGAAAGATAAGATTAAGTGAAATTAAAAAATGAAATCAAATCAAATTTCAGTAAGAATTAACTGAAGTGAAATGAAATGAAGAAATGAAGTGCAAAAATGAAATAAAAAAGTAAATGAAAAAATGAAATAAAAAAATGAAATAAAAAAATGCACTGAAATGAAATGCACTGAGATGAAATATTGAAATAAAACGCATGAATAAAATGAATTAATGAAATGAAAAAATCAAATTAAATGAAGAAATGAAATGAAATGAAAGGAAATTATAAAAGGCAATGAAATAAAAGAATGAAATTAAATGAACTGAAAAAATGAAATGAAATCTCATGAAAGAATGAAATGAAAAGGACTGAAATGAAATAATGAAATAATATGAAATGAAAGCAATTAAATCAAACAAGGAAATGTAACAAAAAAATAAGTGAAATTAAAGAATTCAATCAAATGAAATGCAAAGAATGAAATGAAATGAAAGAATTACATGAAATGACATAAAAAAATGAAAGACTGAAATGAAAGATTGAAATGAAATTAAAGAATGCGATAAAATAAAAGAATAAAATGAAATGGAATGAAATGGAATGAAATGGAATGAAGTGAAATAATACATGAAATGGACTGAAATAAATTCATAAAATAAAATGAATGAATGAAATGAAATGAAATGAAATGAAATGAAAGAATAAAATGAAATGATTGAAAAGAAATTAAAGAATGAAATTAAGTGAAATTAAATGAACAAAATGAAATGTAAGAGTAAAATGAAATGAAATGGATTGACATAATTAAATGAAGTGAAATAAAGAATGAAATGAAATGAAATGAAATGAAATGAAATGAAGGAATGATTTTAAATGAAGGATTGAAATGAAAGAAGGAAGTGAAAGAATGAAATTAAATGAAATAAATGAAATGAAATTAAAGAATAAATAGAACGAATCTAATGAAAGAATGAAATGAAATTAAGATTTGAAATGAAATGAAATTAAATTAAATTAATTGTTGACATGAAATGAAAGAATGAAATTAAATGAAGTGAAAGAATTAAATGAAGCTAAATGAAAGAATGAAATTAAATGAAAGAATGAAATTAAATGACAAAATGAAATGAAATAAAAGAATGAAATTAAATGAAATGAAAGAATGAAATTAAATGACAAAATAAAATGAAAAGAAATGACATAGAATTAAATGAAATTAAATGAAAGAATTAAATGAAACAGAATAAAAGAATGCAATGAAATGAAATGAAGAATGAATTTAAATTAAATGAAAGAATGAAATGTAATGAAACAAGGAAATTAACTGAATGAATGAAATGAAATGAAATGAAATGAAATGAAATGAAATGAAGTGAAATTAAATGAAAGAATGACGTGAAACGAAAGGAAATGAAAGAATGAAAGGAAATGATAGAATGAAGTGAGAGACCCAAATGAAGGAAAATAAAATGAAATGAGAGAATTAAACGAAATGAAAAGAATGAAGGAAATGAAATGAAATTAAAAATACGTGAAATCAGAAAATTAAATCAAATGAAAAGAAAGAATGAAATGAAATATGAAGTGAAACAATGAAATGAAAATGAAATGAAAGGAAATGAAAGGAAATAAAATGAAAGGAAATGAAAGGAAATGAAAGGAAATTAAATAATGAAAGGAAAATAATAATAATAATAATAACAACAATAACAATAACAATAATAATAATAATAATAATAATAATAATAATAATAACAACAACAACAACAACCATAGAGCCTTTCTTACCTCCAGATCTCGCATGACCTTGTCCATGGAATCTCCTGAATTCTGTTTGTAAGCAACTGCCGGTTTGACAGCATCACTGAAGAGCTGATGAGAAGGAGAATGCTTGTCACTCCAAGTGAGGGGCGCTGGGTTTCTGTCACAGACGGAAACTGTTCCCACACCCCAAGAGAAAAACAGCCCAAACCTCTGCAATGACCTATGGCTACCAGGGCCTGACAAGTACCAAACAGATGTACCAGCCCACTGCCTGCCCTCCCTGCCTGCCACAGTCTCCGTGTCCTTGGGCTGTACAGGGTCTCACGGATGCTGAGCCAAACAGCTGTGTTTTACCTTCACTGCCTTGGTGCCATCTGCAGCAGACACAAAGTAAAAGGGCAAACTGCACTGCGGGCAAAGCTGAAGCTTTTCTGGGTCACCTTCATATCGGCTGGGGGCAAAGAAAGGAGAAGTGGTCAGTAAGACATCGCCGTCGGCCAGATGCCAACATCTGCAGGAGTGGTGGAACAGATGGAGACCAGAGCCCGGCTTCGCTGTCAAGGCCTCCTCGCTGCAGGACAAGGCCAGGAGAGTCCTCCCCAAAAGCTACAGGGTTTTAAACGCAACAGCACCAGCAAACCGCTGACAGGAAGACGCAGAAAGAAAAGAGTTCTTGCTGGTCCATCCGCGGTGCTTGACTAAATTACAGGTGGATTCTATAATACAAATAACACATTAAAAAAAAATTAACAGAAGATTACTCCAGGGAGTGTGCCATTTTCTACTGCTGCAACAGATTTGTTATTTTTAATTTTTTTCTTACAGCACATATATACACAGGAATTTCTACCATAAATGGAAGTAATCCCTGACGAGACTAATCATCACCACACGTTATTGTAACCAGTCATTACTCCCAGGTAGAATACTCACTGACTTCTCATTATGCAAATTCATGAATTATGCAAATTACATGCAAAAAATTCTCCGCAACACACACCCCTCCTCAAACACCCTCAGACATCAGCAGCCCCACCCACCCCATCCAAACCAATCACAAACAGAAACGGACACAACCAAGAAAACAAATATGAAAGAAACCCAACACACGCTGTCACAAACCCAACCCCATCCCACAACTGAAACAGCCACCACACAGAAAAGCGAATAAAAACACCCTACAGCCCAAAAACCCACAATCAAACAAAAAAAACATACAGGACACAAGGGGTTCAGACTGAAATCCACCACTTAAAAAAAAAAAACTATCACAGCAAAAGCCTCCAGCACAGCTGGAGGACTTCAGAACCACAGAGACTGACTTCCGGGTAACAGACGACACAAGGGAACCAAGCCCTCTAGGGTCCTAAAAGTAGTCTCTATGGTCCGGAAGTCCTCCACCATTGTTGGAGGACTTCCGGACCATAGAGACTAACTTCCGGATCACAGAGTGCAATGCAGAACTCACTCTCTTTTCAGCACAAACCCGAAACACAGCCCCATCCAAGCTACTGTGAGGAAATTTATCCCAGCAAAAAACAGTACACAGGTGCAGGAGTTGCAAGTTGGGAGTTGTGAATTAGTGAACTGTGAGTTAGAAACCCCATGGATTAAGTGGTGAACGAGTGACTTTACGTCTGAGACGAGTCTCTACAAAGGGGATGGAGCCCGTGTTTGCTGTGTTTGTTTGTTTTCTTCCCTAACGAGCTCATAAACTGGAGTTGCATTTAGAGAGTCTGTTGTGCTGTAGATGCGAGAGGCCTGGCTGGGATGGGCAGAGAAGAGAGGCTCTCTCATGGGATGTGGTGCAGCAAACAGGGGATGCCCCTGAGCTGTGCAGGGAGCACAAAACACTGAGCTGGCACTGAAAAGCTGGAGTTAAGGAAAAAAGATAAAGCTGGAGTTCTGGGGAAACTGTGTCTCTGGGCTCTGTCCCCAGGGTTCATCTCCCTGTCCCCTAACAAGAGGTAGCCGTCCCATTTTGGAAAGAGGAAAGATGCCCTTCTCATCCTCATGGCAGTGGCCCAGGGAGACCTGCGGACAGAGGGCGGGACTGACTGTGGATGTCCCAGGCACATCTGGCACATCCACCAGCACCGGTGCCATTGCTGCTTCTCCCACCCCCACCGAGCCCTCCGGTAAAGCCGTGGCCCCTTGATGTCATGGCTGCAGTAGAGGAAGAGGCAATGGCAGGAGGCACTGAGGCCACTGACCGAGGGGGGGAACCTGTGGAAGGGGGGGCAGAGGGGTGAGAGGCTGCCGGAGGGGTCCCCTGTGGTGTGATGGGTTCCCCAGTGGGGTGCCCAGGGGGATCTCCGATGTCCCCTGGTCTCACCGCGACGTGGAGGTGGACCAAGTTGACGGCACGTGGCTGCTGGCCCTGCAGCTGCAGCCCAGCAGGGTCCCGTCCCGCGTCGGCACCAGCGAGTGGTTGAGGCTGCACCAGATGAAGTGAGGGCAGGGCGGGCAGGGGACCTGCCGAGTGGGGACACTGAGGACAGTGACGGGGACAGGGAGGACAGGGGTTGGGACAGGGGTGAGGACAGGGCACCTGTGGGGACAAGGCGCCTGTGGGGAAAGGGATGGGGACGGGGCACCTGTAGGGGTGACACTGGGGACAGGGATAGGGACAAGGCACCTGTGGGGACAGGGACAGGGACAGGACACTTTTAGAGACAGTCACAGGGACCTGCTCTGGCAACCCAGCACTTCAGCACCTTCAGCATCCCCGAGCCCCGGGCACTCCCAGCATCCTCCCAGCAGTTTTTGCACAGGGGTTCAGCAAGCCCAGGTGAGCGTCCCTGACCTTGCCTGGGTGACGCGTGCCCAGTAAATCCAATTTCCAGTGAATTTCGCAAATACTTGGGGCCATCTCTCCCGTTTCACCTCCTAGAAACAAGTCTCCTCCCTGATTTGCAACCCCATCCTGCCAGCACAGCAGCTCACCCCGTGGGGAGCACCCCAAAATGTGTGTGCCAGCAAGCAGAAATGTGCTGCAGAAATGTGTGTGCCAGCAAGACGGGAGGAGAGGCAGGAGCAGGCAGATGGGTGGGGTTGTCTCTTACATGGAAATGGTCATCTCTGTAGGTAGATGCTGCATGTGTTTGTACAGATGCTGGAGACACTAGAAGCTGTAATGCCAATGTAGAAGGGCAGCTTGGCATGAGGATCGTACTGTACCTCTCATAACCAAGGAGATTTGTGCTCATTTGTTATTGTCATGCTAGAGGAATTTCCCAGGCTTGATATCTGGTGTGAAACTACAGGGACCCTCCAGTTTTTCAGGTCTGGTGAAATGATCCTATGTATCCAGGTTGCTGCCTGAGTCTGAGAGTTTCCCTCCATGCTCACTAAATTTCTTGCAGGCAGTTAACGACGTGGGAGGGAGAAATGCCATTCAGGCTGTATTGGATCTGTGCAAGGGTGTACAGCTGCTGCAGAACCTGCACGTTCAATGGCCCCAGGAGCCCCCGAGAGCTGTCCCAAGGAGTGCTGGTCGCACTGCAGCCCCGCCTGCAGGCTGCCCGGTAGGCATGTCAGCGGGCACTCCCACCCTCCCCTCCACCCCCCGCTCCACCTTCTTGCGCGTCTCACTTTGGAGACAAATCTTCTACACCGATCTGAACTGCCACATCATTTATTCCCTCGCCTTCCCCCCACCCTTTTCTTCTTTTTCATTTTTGTCCTTCCTTTTCTGCTCTGCTGTCAGTTGAGGCTTTCCGGTTTTGCCATCTTCCCGTGAACCTGCACTCGATAAATGCAGGTGTACGCTGGGTTTCCCCAGTTGCTCTTCACAAGAAGCTTGATATATGAAAAGGCTCTGCGAAGCGGCGCGTTCTGTGAAGAAAAGCGGGAGAAGGAAGCGGAGGCGTTAAGAGTGACAGTGCAATCAAGGTCTCTCCCCCTGCCAGCCCTGTTCCTGCTCAGGAACAAGCTCCCAAAAGTGGGTGGGAGCAGCTGTGGACACGTGAGGCTCCCTGCTGGTACCGGGGCTGCTGGGGAGGCTGGGGACACGGGGAGGGGGAAGGCAGCTGGCATCCTCTGCATGCCAGCCCGGCTGGGGCTGCATCTCTCTTCCCTCTGCCCCTTTTCCTCTGCTGCTTGCTCCCTGCTAACAGAGAGGCTGGGGAGGTGCTCCTATGCGTGGGGCAGCTGGTGTGCAACCCCACCATGCTCCCGCTCTCCGCTCTGCCTGCCTTCCTCCTGGCAGGCGTGAGAGCACCGGCAGAGAAGGGGCATGCTATGCGGGGAGGAGAGGGCACTGTCCAGCTTGCCAGCAGGCCACAGGATGGAGCGACGGTGCTGCCCGATGGCTTTCGCCACCAGGCGTCCCTGTTTCTCCACGGCACAAAGGCGTTGCTTTGGTGGGGTGGCCGCGTGTGCAGCTGGCTCTGCTGAAGGCAGCGGCTGCAGCCAGGGATCTCTCAGGACTCGTGCTCCCACGCGCGCGACCCTGCCCTTGCTATCCTTTTGCTACCGCCACCGCGCGCTACTCAGCCCTCCCAACCCCGCCAGGTCTCTCTCAGCGGTGGTCCGGGCCCCTGTGCCCGGGGAGAAAGCATTCACGCTCTTCCTCCCATGGACGTGCAGGCAAAGCTCTTCCGCTCCCTGGCATCTTGCTCCCGTGCATGGACCGTACCTTCAGCGGGAAGGTCTGAATGGCCTCTTTTGCCACGTCATACATGAACGTCCCAAGGAGAGCTTCCTCTTCCCCGTCCGCATCCACTCCCTCAGGGGTAAAGCACAAGGAGAGCAGCTCAGACTCGGCCCGCCAAAGAGGGAACGTACGCGCTGGATCAGCCCTGTTATCTACCCAGCCTCTCCTGGGGCTCTAGCAGTAGTCTAGAGCTGGTTAGGGTGGAGCTCAGTCTCCGCCTTGAGTTTTGGTCAAGAACCCTGAGGTGCTTTGGCCAGAATAAGTAAGTCTTGAGAAGGATGAAGCGTCTAGAGCCCTTGAAGTACCCCGCTAGGGCACGGCAGCGCTCAGGAGAGAGCAGGACACGAACCTCAGAGGGTGTGCAAAAGCAAGCAAGTCCCTGTCATGGCTTTCCCCCCGGGCCAGATCCCCGCCAGAAGCACCCAGCAGAGACTTACAAAGACGGCGATGTCTCTGGGGGCGCTGAAGTCGGTCCCAAACGGAGAGACGTCTTTGGAGGTGTGCTGCACAGTGAGGGCAGTCAGATGGACTCGTGCTGGCAACCTGATGACCGCCTGGCCCCGACGCCCTTGTAAAGGCCAGCAGTTTCCTGGGGAAACATCCGGCTGCAACCAGAACGCGAGAGCAATGACATGTGAGAGAGCGTTGAGGCCAACACAGCTGCTCATGTAGCTTGAAGCATAGGCGCCGGTGTGTCTGTGGGGTCTGTTTCAGCTTGAGAATGAGGCACGCGTGAGGGAATGGACAGGAGCAGGAGGCCGCCTTCCCTGCCTGACAAAGGGGGTGCTCAGTATTACAGAACAGAGGAGAGTACCGGTTATGAAACCATCCGAGTCAGGGCCTTACAGAAACACCTCTCTGCCCAGTGGCTCTGCAGTGCACTGTTCCTCCCACCCCCCCGCAAAGGCACCGTTAGGGATGAGCGTGGAAACGGGGTCACCAGGGAGAAAGTCTTTCACCCAGCTGTGACAGAGGACCGTGGGCAAGATGCAGCAGTTCCGCTCAGTTCAGCTCTGTTCCCCTCCTGAGGGGAACCACTGATTTCTAGCAAGCCCAGCCCTGCGTTCGAGCTTTGGTTTCAGGAACTGTGATCAACACTGTGGGCTTGAGCCACGCCGCTGGACTGAGGGGAGAGCCCCTGAGGTCGGTCCCCAACTTCACAGGAAGGAAGGAAAGAAGGAAACCAGCACTGATGATTTCTGCTACGATACCTGCAAAATAGTATCAGGAGGGTTGGCAGTGCAAAAGAACCGTAAAACCCAGCAGCTCCAGTTCTCTTTGCCGTCGTAGGTCTCGGAAGTTCTCTGCGTGTCAATGGTGGCACCTGCAAGGAGGGGAGAGCAGATGACTGCGAGAGGCCACAGACTAGGAGGACCTGGTGCTCAGACACTATTTCTGACGCCGCCGGCCAGCTCCACGTCTGTCAGTCCTGTCCTCGTCAGCACGCGGTGGGGGTGCCCAGCTGCACAGGGCAATGACGGCACCCAGGTGCCTGCTGACTGCTTCTCTCACAGGGCCGCGAGGAGAAGGTCTGAGGGTGCTGGGAGACAGCAGGCGCCCACGTGAATGACAGCAGACCAAAGCTGAGGGCTTGCTGCGTGGGCAGCAAAGGATGAGCCAGCCACTCTGCCACAGCCTTGCTCTTGGACCCCGTGAAGCATTTAAGCTCCCCCACTTTGGAAAGCAGCGCCTGGAGCCCAGCCTCCTTTGGGGAGTGCTACAGACAAGCGCAGGGCAAGGAGACTGGGCTGCTTGTGTCCGTACCGGAGCTTTTCAGGGCCCAGTCAGACATCTCGACGTAGACTTCCGAAGCCATCTCGGACACGGCCTGGTTCACTTCCTGAACTTCCTGGGAAAGCCATGAGCGAACACAGAAAAGGACCACATCAGCGGGCAGTTCAGCGTGGCTACTAGCGCCCGGAGAGGCAAAGGGTCAGTGTCAGAAACGCGAGGCAAGCCTCGTCCACAGAGCTGAGAGACTCTCTGCTGCTGGCATGAGCCACGAGGACTGACGAAGGGTATCTGTGGCCACGGCCATGGCCACGGCCCCGAGGTGGGTTGACAAGGGTCCCCACATCCTCCTCCCCACCCTCCATGCTCTCCAGGTCAGCCGGGAGACGGGCTCAGGCCCTGCCAGCCATGGCTGGCCCCGTGAGCGTGCCTGGGTCTCTCCACTGCCTCAGGGGCCCGGCCAGAGCAGCCGGCACGCCAAGGGAAGGATGTCGGGAGTCCTCCGCTGCCTGAAGCGGCCCCATCAAACTGGGCCCGGAGAAGGGCCTGCGCAGCGCAGAAGCTCACCCAGCAAGGCTCTGGCAAAGGCTGGCTTGCTGCGCTCAGCAGTCTGAGCCCACCACTAATGCCAAGGAGTGCTTTCTCAGGGGTTCTGCCCAGCCACGCCTCCTTCCCCAAAATGCACGGTCACCTTCGCACTGCTGATCTGCGCCCTCAGTTGAGCCACCTCCTCCAGCAGAAGCTGCATCTTTTGGGTCTGCTCTGCCAGCAAAGCGTGCACATTCCTGCAGGCACAGGAAAGCGGGTCTTGTCAGAGAGCGGCCCATCCTCTCTGCGGAGCGTCTGAGCTCAGCAAGGAGGAGAGACACGTGTGCTTTCCCTGCTTTGCGAGTGCTTCCCTTCCTCACCAGGCTGAGCAAAAGGCAAAGGCAGGAGGGAAGTACGGGAGCCCTGGCTGCTGGGAAAACGAGTGCAGGTAGCACGAGGTCGGCTGACGCTTCTGCACAGACCCAGTTCCAGCTCGGGAAACATCCCTTACCTCAGGGTCTCCGGTTCTGCCGCAAACGCGCATGTCAGCTCCTGAAAGGGAAGAACACTCCCTTAGAGTATCCACTACCGGAGCTGCCGGGGCTTCCCAGGAGAGGCTTCCCTAGGAAGGCACGGCAAACCCTGCTGCTTCTTTGGGTCACCCTGCGTGGAAGCAGAAGAGCCCGTGATTTATGCAGCCACGCTGTCAGCAACGCTCCCTTGCAGGAGGTGCCTGTCCCACAAGAGTCACCGACCTCTATCAGTCCCTTTGCCCGCAATGTCCGCACTGGCAGGGAGGTCCCGCAGTAAACACCAGCTGCAATTCACATCACCAAGAGACAGTTATTTGACTAGGGTTGCTAGTGATCCTGCAGGCGCGTTGTCTCCTCCCTGTTGCCTCGGGGGTGGGGCAGCAGGTTAGCTGAGGAGGTGGGGAACATGGGGTGCAGAGAGAGAGAGAGGACATGCCTCTGACCGGGAGCCATCACCCCAGGCTTCAGGGGGCTGCGCAGCCGTGACCTTCAGGTGTGCTCGGTGCCCCAGAGCTCGTCCCCATTTCCCCTCACTGCTTCAGTGAGCACCGAGACCAGGCTGCATGGGCTAGGAGAGGTACCTCTCCATTGGTCCCCCTGCACGGCCCCTCCGGGAATCCCCGGTTAAGGCTTGGAAATACATACGCCCTTCTCTTGCAGACTGGCAGACTGAGCAAGCCTTTTGGTCCAGTGGCCAGAGCAGCAGCACGGCTGGGAGACTACCGCTCGTGCTGGTAGTCCGAAAGCAAGTCCCAGTCAAGGACATAGGCAGGAAGCACTTGGGCCACGGGAGTTCCCACACATACGGGCCAAAAGGGAAAGCTGGCATCCGGCACAGCCAGGCTGTCGCGCTCAGATGCTTGCTCGTGCAAACTCACCAAGAGCCACTGGGAGCAACAAGAAGATGACTTTCAAGAACCTCTTCCTCTGCGGGGCCATCCTTTGCCTGAAAAAGAGGGAGTCCAGTGGCTGTCAGTGAGCCAAGTCCTTCCTGAGCAAACCCCTTCACAGGTGGATTTCCGTTTTCAGGCCAAAAAGCCACCGTTTTGGAAGCCTGCCGCTGACAGAGAGCTGGCAGAGCAGGGCCCAGGAGGAACACAATGTCTCTCCACACCGTTCAACACTGCCGGCAGCTCTTCCGCAAAGGAAGGGCTCCAGGAGCGCCTTCCGAAAGGGAATAAAAATAATCGCAGGAAGTAAGGAGGTCAAGCAAATGAAGACTGCTTTTCAGAGTCTTTCTGGTGTGGACCTTGCTCTCTCTCTTTTGGCTGAGAAAGCAGGCCTGTTCTCACTTGCGATCACACAGATCTCTCTTAGGGGTGTTTCTCCGCACGGCTGGGAAGCGCAGGAGCCTTGCCTGGCTTTCCTCCCAGAGCCCGCCCAGACCTGCGCGGTCTCTTGCCAGAGCTGGGGAAAACCTTTCCCCTGCGGAGGCGTGGCTCTGCACCCGAGCGTCTGGCTATGCGGCAGTTTGTCCTACCGCGGCCAAAGTTTGGGCCTCCGGCAAGTGCGTGGGAGTGAGACTGCCGAGGGGCTTTGCTCTTGGTTCTCCCTGGGAATGGCCACAGCACGAGCAGCGCCCGAGCATAGGCGGCCAAGCGGGAGCGCTGGGCAGCTGGCTGGGCAACACCCCCTGCTCTCCCCTTTGCTTGCACTGGCCCTCAGACATCTCCGTTCTCCCCCTGTCCGCAGCAGAAACACGTAGTACGTACACGGCGAAGACGCACGTGCTCAGCAGACGTGTCCACAGGGAGGCAAGGGCACCTGCCGGCTGGCCAGCAAGGCTGAAGACTGTCCCTGGGCAAAGAAACCGGAGAAAAGTTAGGCCTGTCTCTTGAGGTCTCTTCTCTAGGATGCCCAGCCACGCGTCTTTCGGCTCCCTGCAGGGAGGCGGGCACCGAGCCCTACGCACTCCCTCCCTGGGGCGAAGAGCAGGGCAGCCTGCACTTCTCCTGCCACTTGTGACATTTGGCCAGAGCTCTGGCACAGTGCAGCTCTCCGACTTCACCCCCGAGGACTTCACAGCAAGCAGCAGTGCTGAGCTTACTTGCAGTTTCTGTGGCCTTCTTGCACCACTTTGCAAGCCCTTGAGTGGCTGAGCTGGGAGTGAACTGCGAAAAGGGTGTCACCAGCTCCACCTCCGTGCAGAGGCTCCTGTGGGAGGGAAAAGAGAGATGCCGGTTGCCCACCGTCGCCATGCTGTGTGAGCGGAGGCCCTTGCCAGCGGTCGTCCTGGGCAAGCTTCCCAGGGGACGTGCCAGCTGCAGCGAGAGAGGGCAGCACAGCTGGGCTGCTTCCAGGGCCCCCCCCTCTACTTTCCCCATCCTTTGCTTTACAGGCCTGCAGTGGGAGAAGAGGAAGCAAGCTGGCAGCAGCAGTCCCCCGCCACGGGAAGGCCACCCGCCAGCGCAGCCCGATTCTCACCCCATGCCTCCCTGCTCCCTGGCACCAGCCTGCCCCTCGGCAGGCACCTCTCGGTGGCCGTTCGCGGAGGAGGCACAGGCTGCTGTCCCCCACCGTGGCCGCCCACCTCTTCCCTGGGCGCTGGCGGTCTCCCGACCCCTCTCCTCCCCGCACAGCTGCTCCCCTCAGCCAGGCAGGACCGCGCCTCAACGTCCAGAGGGGCCCAGTCTCAGGCCCCAGGGGCTTGGCCTCCCCGTGCAGCAAAAGCTCCCCGTGCAGCAGGGCTGGGCTCCGACCCCTGCAGCACGAGGCTACCGCCTCCCCAGAAGCCCAGGCTGCACACTGGCTTTTGGCCGGGAGAGCAAGCCAGGCTTTCAGCCGAGACCCTTCCCCACAGAAGGGGGAGGGGGGGCTTCTCAAGCCACCGGGCTCTTCTTCAGAAGCCTCTGTCAGCTTCCCCATGCTGCTCCACGCCCCACTGGCCGTGTTAGGCCGCGTCCCTGCTACCACCCCAACCTGACGCCCCGGGCAGGAGCAGCCTGCTTCATACCTGCTCGTTTGGCAGCGGCTCGGCCCCGCTGCCTCCCCTGCCGGCTGTTGGTCGGCCGTGTTCTCCAAGGAGACATTTGAGGCCCTTTGGCGTCTTCTCTGGGGTGCCTTTCTCCTCGCCATCTCTGGCCAAAGGCAGGCTCCCCGCTCAGCTCTTCCCCCTCAGCCCCAGCAGTGTGGCCTGCCCAGGCAAAAGCAGCTCCGGCAGCAGCCCCACGCTTCCCCCGCAGCAGGAGCGCGCCTGCCCAGGGCAACAGCCACACGGCAGCTGTGGGCTCCTTGCCCGCGCGCCACAGGGCTGTGCGGGCGGCCAGCTCTGACCTCATAGTGGCGGCTCTGACGTCACAATGGGGCTCCCCAGGGCTGAGCAGGGCGGGGACGCCCTGTGGGCTTCCCTGGGGCAACACGGCTGCCACGCGCCCGGGCACAAACGGAGCCCCAGCAGAGAGTAGTGAGCTCTAGAACGGGGACGTTGATGGGGTGAGGAATGGGGTTTCCGACAGGCCAGTCAGACAGGCTCTCCACACCCATTTTATGGAAAGTATGGGTTAATCAACAAACGCACAGCCGGGTTGCCGCAAAGGTGCTAGCCCAAATTGTTCCATCCGCTCCTCCGGCCCCACTATCGGGAAAGTAACGGAGGAGCTCCCAACCCCCGGCCCCAGGAGCCCCCGAGAGCTGTCCCAAGGAGTGCTGGTCGCACCGCAGCCCCGCCTGCAGGCTGCCCGGTAGGCATGTCAGCGGGCACTCCCACCCTCCCCTCCACCCCCCGCTCCACCTTCTTGCGCGTCTCACTTTGGAGACAAATCTTCTACACCGATCTGAACTGCCACATCATTTATTCCCTCGCCTTCCCCCCGCCCTTTTCTTCTTTTTCATTTTTGTCCTTCCTTTTCTGCTCTGCTGTCAGTTGAGGCTTTCTGGTTTTGCCATCTTCCCGTGAACCTGCACTCGATAAATGCAGGTGTACGCTGGGTTTCCCCAGTTGCTCTTCACAAGAAGAAGAGTCTCTTCTTCTTGAAGGCAGCGGCTGCAGCCAGGGATCTCTCAGGATTCGTGCTCCCACGGGCGCGTCCCTGCCCTTGCTATCCTTTTGCTACCACCACCGCGTGCTACTCAGCCCTCCCAACCCTGCCAGATCTCTCTCGGCAGTGGTCCTGGCCCACTTCTGCAGGTGCTTAGTTGTTACGGGTGGCTGTCTAGCTGATAAGGCAGGTGCAGGAGCGAGGCTTATGCTGTTGTGCTTGTGCTGTCCCAGTTGGCTGAGGTGCTGACATGGCAGACCGGGAACTTGTCTTTTGCTGCTCTTTTGATGTCACTCTTGGCTGTGTACCTTGTTTGGCAGGTGCAGGACCATGGCTTTTGCAGCTGTTTTTATACCATTGCTTGCTTCATCACTGACAGGGCACGCAAGGGGACTCGGCTTCTGCAGGTGCTTGTGATGTCACGGGTGGCTGTCTAGCTTACATGGAAGGCACAGCAACCAGGCTTATACTGCTGTTTTTATGTCACTGATGACTTTGTATGTCATATGGCAAGCGTAGGAACCTGGATTGTACAGCTGTTTATGTCACTGCTAGCTTAATACCTCATAGGACAGCCACCTCTGGGAGGTGGATTAAAGTTATCGCTTTGCTGTACTGTGTAATGCTGGCTTATGGTATGATAAAATTCTTGATCGTGAAATTGTACTCAGCACTGCTGTCATCCCCATACTTTGGGAGCCATCTCACGGAAACTATTAATAATTACACCTTTTACCTCTTCTCCTCAGAACCATTCTACAGGGGAGACCCCTTCCTTCACCTTTCCCTTTTCCTCCAGGCTGATTACAATAGCTCTTGAGAATTTTGAATATCCTTGGGTTGTTCATACAAGCATGTTCCTACTGCTATGTCTCCTGAATGTGTTTCAGGCCTTGTTTAAGGTTAAACAACTATTTGAGAATACCATCCAGAGATCTGCCCCAAGGCTGGAAAGGTATGAGTGGCAGGGTGTGTGGGATAGTATGGGCGGTGGGCGGTGGGCACCTCCAGTGTTTTGGAACTTCACTCCTGAACAGGTGCAGTATCCTGAAAAACGAGTAAAATATTTGGAAGAAGTATGCTGTCACCCTGGCAATTCTAGAGAGACACTGCACTGTGCTGGGGCCTGGCCCATGCCTACCGAGCCCTGTTCAACACTATTCAGTACCCTCAAGGGGAAGAGAAGGTCTCTGGATCTGACGACAAAGTGACAGTCACTGCAGCTACTCCAACCCCTGTGACAGGCACTGTGGCTACTCCAACCCCCCCCATGACAAGCACTGTCGTTTCTCCAATCCCCGCGACAGGCACTGTGGCTGAACCAGGGAACCAACCTGTGCCCGTATCAGTCACCCCTATACACAAGAAGAAATCCTGGAAGGAAAGTCAGCTCGTTTAGAAAGGATTGATGAAAAAGCAAGGCCATCACAAGGGGAGGAAGAGGAAGAGGAAGAACTCATAAATGAGAGGGAAACCACCCGATCCCTATCCCTGAGTGAGCTGTGAGATATGCAAAAAGATTCCAGCCATCGTCCAGGTGAGCACATTGTCACCTGGCTGCTCCGATGCTGGGACAACGGGGCCAGCATCTTCTGCTCAAGGGAGAGGATCTTCTGCTCATTCTTCTGCTCAAGGGAGAGGATATAGAGGGTACACACCATGGGGCACCCTGTGGTTTTACCTGTGTGACCACAGAGAGGATATGAGGAAATGGGATGGAAAACCGACCTCAACCCTAGAGGCACGGGTACGTGAGTCGCAAGGAAAAACAATCACCAAAGGGGGTTCTTCCAGGAAGATTAGTGCTCCAGTTTCCAGTGGGCAGTTCCCCAGACAGAGTAAAAGGGCTGATCTTACTCCTGATTTTAATGAAGAAACTCCTGGCTCGTCTTTACAGGAAGTGGTTAACGAATACTACGACCAGGACTAGAGGGGCCCTGCCTCCAGCCAGGAGGAGGAAAGGGACAACTGGGTGTACTGAACTGTGTGGATTCGATGGCTGGCACATCAGACCCACAGAAGTATAACGCTTTAGTGGACACTGGTGCACACTGTACCCTAATGCCATCAAGCTATACAGGGGCAGAATCTATCCGTATTTCTGGAGTGATAGGGGCATGCCAACAGCTAACTGTATTGGAGGCCAAAGTGAGCCTAACTGGGAATGAGTGGCAAAAGCCCCCCATTGTGATTGGCCCAGAGGCTCCGTGCATCCTTCGCATAGACTACCTCAGGAGAGGGTATTTCAAGGATGCAAAACGGTACTGGTGGGCTTTTGGTACGGCTGCCTTGGAGATGGAGGAAATTAAACAGCTGTCCACCTTGCCCGGTCTCTTGGAGGACCCTTCTGCTGTGAGGTTGCTGAGGGTCAAAGAACAACAGGTGCCTATCTCCAGCACAACGGTGCACCAGCGGCAATATCGCACTGAGTCTCCCCGATTCCTATCCACAAGCTGATTCATCGACTGGAGAGCCAAGAAATGATCAGTAAGACTCGTTCACCTTTTAACAGTCCCATATGGCCAGTGCAACAGTCTAATGGAGAGTGGAGACTAACAGCAGACTCTCGTGGCCTGAATGAAGTCACGCCGCCGCTGAGTGCTGCCGTGCCCGACATGCTGGAACTTCAGTACGAACTGGAGTCAAAAGCAGCCAAATGGTATGCTACACCTGATATTGCTAATGCGTTTTTCTCACTCCCTTTGGCAGCAGAGTGCAGGCCACAGTTTGCTTTCACTTCGAGGGGCGTCCAGTACACTTGGAATCGATTGCCCCAGGGGTGGAAACACAGACCTGCCATTTGCCATGGACTGATCCAGACGGCACTGGAACAGGGTAAAGCTCCAGAACATCTGCAATATATTGAGGACATAATTGTGTGAGGCAATACAGCAGAAGAAGTTTTTGAGAAAGGGAAGAAAATAGTCCAAATCCTCCTGAAAGCCGGTGCACACATAGGTTGTGTGCACTGGACCTCATCTGGATCTTTGGGTGACCGCACATCATCCAGGTCACCATAAATCACTTCCAACACGGCTAATTCCCTCAGGTACTGGATACCTCTCTCCATGGTGGTCCATTTCCCGGGGCGATATACAACATCTTCCTTGAAGGGATATCTTCCCTTCATAGCTGACAGGAGTTGCCTCCAGAGGCTGAGGGCTGGTGCCCCTTTTCCAATCGCTTTGTCAATGCCCCCTTCCCTAGAAATGGATCCCAGCTGCTTGGCTTCCTTACCCTCTAATTCCAGGCTACTGGCCCCACTATCCCAGCATCAGAGCAGCCAGGTGACAATATGCTCGCCTGGACGATGGCTGAAATCTTTTTGCATATCTCGCAGCTCACTCAGGGATAGGGATCGGGTGGTTTCCGTCTCGTTTACAAGTTCTTCCTCTTCCTCTTCCTCTTCCTCTTCCTCTTCCTCTCCCTGTGATGGCCCTGCTCTTTCATCTTCCCTTTCTAAACGAGCTGACTTTCGCTTCCAGGATTTCTTCTTATGTATAGGGGCGACTGATACTGACATGGGTTGATTCCCTGGTTGAATCGCATCATCTGTCGCAGGGGGGACTGGTGTGACTGCAGTGCTTGTAAGAGTTGTCCGGAGCAGCCGCAGTGCCTGTCGCAGGGGGAATTGGAGCAGCCGCAGTGCCTGTTGCAGGGGTAATCGGAGCAGCCGCAGTACCTGTTGCAGGGGGAATCGGAGCAGCCGCAGTGCCTGTCACAGGGGTAATCGGAGCAGCTGCAGTGCCTGTCGCAGGGGGAATCGGAGCAGCCGCAGTGCCTGTTGCAGGGGGAATCGGAGCAGCCGCAGTGCCTGTCGCAGCGGGGGCTGCAGTAGCCGCAGTGCCTGTCATTTTGTCACCAGATCCTTGAGGGTTCTGGATAGTGTTGAACAGGGCTCGGTAGGCATGGGCCAGACCCCAGCACATTGCAGTGATTTGTGTCTCTCTAGAATTGGCAGGGTGACGACATACTTTTTCCAAATATTCTACTAATTTTTCAGGATTCTGCACTTGTTCAGGAGTGAAGTTCCAAAACACTGGAGGTGCCCAATAACTTAGGCATTTGCCCATGCTATCCCACACACCCTGCCACTCATAACTATCCGGCCTTGGGGCAGATCTCTGGATGATATTCTTACAATTGCTTACTAATCTTGGACAAGATCAAAACAGTATTCCCAAGTAATACCAATAGAATTATCTTAACTACCCAAGGATGTTCAAGATACTGAAAAGTTACTGTAATGAAGGAGGAAGCATTGTAGAAGAAAGTAGTGAAGGTACAATTCTGCATTTCCTCCATAAAAAACCTCTCAGAGGAAGAGGTAAAATTGCGAATTTTCTCCATAAGGTGATACCCAACATACAATAACGGTTTCAGTACAGCACTTAGATACCAAAATAAACCCAAGGTCACTGTTTTAATAACAAATCTCACAGGCAAAACATCACCAATTAAAGCAGAGCACAGCAAACTGCAAAAACCAACACCGATCTTTAACATGTACAGCAAAAAAATGAGCATGGTGCAGATCAGGTAAACCAATGCTAAGAACAGATGGATCAATATCACATCCAACAACTACCAACAGATCTAAATTCCTTAATACGCTCTGGTTAATCTGTTATTATCTCAAACCCTTCGTGCCCCACGTTGGGCGCCAAAAAGGACTGTCGTGGTTTAGCCCCAGCCGGCAGCTAAGCACCACGCAGCCGCTCACTCACTCCCCCCTGGTGGGATGGGGGAGAGAATCGGAAGAGCAAAAGTAAGAAAACTCGTGGGTTGAGATAAGAACAGTTTAGTAATTGGAACAAAATAATAGTAATAATAATAACGAATTGTAATGAGAATGAAAACAACAAGAGAGAGAGAGAAGAACAAAAATCAAGGGAGGGAAAAGAGAAAACAAAAAAGCGATACAACTGCTCACCACCCACCAACCGACACCCAGCCAGTCCCCAAGCAGCGACCGCTACCCCCCGGCCAGCTCCCCCCAGTTTATATACTGGGCATGACATCATATGGTATGGAATAGCCCCTTGGTCAGTTTGGATCAACAATCCTGGCTGTGCCCCCTCCCATTTCTTGCGCACCTGGCAATGCATGGGAAGCTGAGAAAGTCCTTGACTAGTGTAAACACTGCTTAGCGACAGCCAAAACATCAGCGTGTTATCAATATTATTCTCATACTAAAATCCAAAACACAGCACTATACCAGCTACTAGGAAGAAAATTATCCCAGCCAAAACCAGGACACTACAGAGAGGAAGGACTTTTGCAATGCAATGTATTCATGAAAGGAAAGAATGAAATGAAACAATGAAATGACTGAATGCAGAGAAAGAATGAAATGAAATGAAAAGAAATTCAACAAAATGAAACAATGAAATGAAACGAAATGAAAGAATGAAATGAAAAGAGGAAATGAAATAATGGAATGTATTGAAATGAAATGAAATGCAATGAATGAAATGAAAAAATGAAATTAAATGAAAAGAAACAATGAAATGAAATAATGCAAGAAATGAAAGTATGAAATGAAAGAATGGAATGAATGAATGAATGAAAGAAATGAAAGAATGAAATTAAATGAAACAATGAAATGAAATGAAAGAATGAAGTGAAAGAATGTAATGGAGGAATGAAATGAAATAAAATAAAATGAAGCAATGAAATGACATGAAATTAAATTAAATTAAATGAACGAATGACATGAAAAATGAAATAATGAAATGAAATAATGAAATAAAAGAATGAAACAATGAAAGTATAAGAAAAGAATTATTTCATTTCATTTCATTCTTTCATATCATTTCATTTATTCTATTTCATTCTTTCAGTTCAGTTCAGTTCATTCTTTCATTTAATTTTATTTCATGATTTTATATTATTATTTCATTTCATTTCATAGTTGCATTTCAGTCTTTCATTATTGCATTATTTCATTTCATTGTGTAATTATGTAATTATTTCATGTAATGAAATGAACATGACATGAATGAAATTAAAGGAAATAATGAAATGAAATATAATTAAATGAAATGAAAAGATAGATTGAAATGAAATTAAATGAAGAAGGCAAGGGCAAGGGTGGGAAAGGGAAAGGGAAAGGGACGAATAAATAAAATTAATGAAATTTAATCAAAGAATGAAATTAAATGAAATGAAATAATGAAAGAAAGTATAAAATGAAATTACATGAATCAGAAGACTGGTATGAAATGTAATGAAATGAAATATAATGAAAGAATGAAATGAAATGCAATTCAATGAAAAGAAATAATGAAAAAAGATAAAATGAAGTGAAAGAATGAAATGAATGCAATGAAATGATAGAAGGAAATTCAATGAAAGAAAAAAATTAAGTGAAATGAAATAATTATATCAAATGAAATTAAAAGAAATAATGAAAAGAAATTAAAACATGAAATTAACTGCACTATAAAGAAATAATGAAATAAAACGAATGAAAGAAATGAAACAAGGAAATGAAATTAAGAAATGCAATGCAGGCAAGAGGGCAAAGGGGGAAGGGAAGGGAAGGGAAGGGAAGGGAAGGGAAGGGAAGGGAAGGGAAGGGAAGGGAAGGGAAGGGAAGGGAAGGGAAGGGAAGGGAAGGGAAGGGAAGGGAAGGGAAGGGAAGGAAAGGAAAGGAAAGGAAAGGAAAGGAAAGGAAAGGAAAGGAAAGGAAAGGAAAGGAAAGGAAAGGAAAGGAAAGGAAAGGAAAGGAAAGGAAAGGAAAGGAAAGGAAAGGAAAGGAAAGGAAAGGAAAGGAAAGGAAAGGAAAGGAAAGATAAGATGAAGTGAAATTAAAAAATGAAATCAAATCAAATTTCAGTAAGAATTAACTGAAGTGAAATGAAATGAAGAAATGAAGTGCAAAAATGAAATAAAAAAGTAAATGAAAAAATGAAATAAAAAAATGAAATAAAAAAATGCACTGAAATGAAATGCACTGAGATGAAATATTGAAATAAAACGCATGAATAAAATGAATTAATGAAATGAAAAAATCAAATTAAATGAAGAAATGAAATGAAAGGAAATGAAAGGAAATTATAAAAGGCAATGAAATAAAAGAATGAAATTAAATGAACTGAAAAAATGAAATGAAATCTCATGAAAGAATGAAATGAAAAGGACTGAAATGAAATAATGAAATAATATGAAATGAAAGCAATTAAATCAAACAAGGAAATGTAACAAAAAAATAAGTGAAATTAAAGAATTCAATCAAATGAAATGCAAAGAATGAAATGAAATGAAAGAATTACATGAAATGACATAAAAAAATGAAAGACTGAAATGAAAGATTGAAATGAAATTAAAGAATGCAATAAAATAAAAGAATAAAATGAAATGGAATGAAATGGAATGAAATGGAATGAAGTGAAATAATACATGAAATGGACTGAAATAAATTCATAAAATAAAATGAATGAATGAAATGAAATGAAATGAAATGAAATGAAAGAATAAAATGAAACGATTGAAAAGAAATTAAAGAATGAAATTAAGTGAAATTAAATGAACAAAATGAAATGTAAGAGTAAAATGAAATGAAATGGATTGACATAATTAAATGAAGTGAAATAAAGAATGAAATGAAATGAAATGAAATGAAATGAAATGAAATGAAATGAAGGAATGATTTTAAATGAAGGATTGAAATGAAAGAAGGAATTGAAAGAATGAAATTAAATGAAATAAATGAAATGAAATTAAAGAATAAATAGAACGAATCTAATGAAAGAATGAAATGAAATTAAGATTTGAAATGAAATGAAATGAAATTAAATTAATTGTTGACATGAAATGAAAGAATGAAATTAAATGAAGTGAAATGAAAGAATTAAATGAAGCTAAATGAAAGAATGAAATTAAATGAAAGAATGAAATTAAATGACAAAATGAAATGAAATAAAAGAATGAAATTAAATGAAATGAAAGAATGAAATTAAATGACAAAATAAAATGAAAAGAAATGACATAGAATTAAATGAAATTAAATGAAAGAATTAAATGAAACAGAATAAAAGAATGCAATGAAATGAAATGAAGAATGAATTTAAATTAAATGAAAGAATGAAATGTAATGAAACAAGGAAATTAACTGAATGAATGAAATGAAATGAAATGAAATGAAATGAAATGAAGTGAAATTAAATGAAAGAATGACGTGAAACGAAAGGAAATGAAAGAATGAAAGGAAATGATAGAATGAAGTGAGAGACCCAAATGAAGGAAAATAAAATGAAATGAGAGAATTAAACGAAATGAAAAGAATGAAGGAAATGAAATGAAATTAAAAATACGTGAAATCAGAAAATTAAATCAAATGAAAAGAAAGAATGAAATGAAATATGAAGTGAAACAATGAAATGAAAATGAAATGAAAGGAAATGAAAGGAAATAAAATGAAAGGAAATGAAAGGAAATGAAAGGAAATTAAATAATGAAAGGAAAAATAATAACAACAACAACAACAACAACAACAATAATAATAATAATAATAATAATAATAATAATAATAATAACAACAACAACAACAACAACAACCATAGAGCCTTTCTTACCTCCAGATCTCGCATGACCTTGTCCATGGAATCTCCTGAATTCTGTTTGTAAGCAACTGCCGGTTTGACAGCATCACTGAAGAGCTGATGAGAAGGAGAATGCTTGTCACTCCAAGTGAGGGGCGCTGGGTTTCTGTCACAGACGGAAACTGTTCCCACACCCCAAGAGAAAAACAGCCCAAACCTCTGCAATGACCTATGGCTACCAGGGCCTGACAAGTACCAAACAGATGTACCAGCCCACTGCCTGCCCTCCCTGCCTGCCACAGTCTCCGTGTCCTTGGGCTGTACAGGGTCTCACGGATGCTGAGCCAAACAGCTGTGTTTTACCTTCACTGCCTTGGTGCCATCTGCAGCAGACACAAAGTAAAAGGGCAAACTGCACTGCGGGCAAAGCTGAAGCTTTTCTGGGTCACCTTCATATCGGCTGGGGGCAAAGAAAGGAGAAGTGGTCAGTAAGACATCGCCGTCGGCCAGATGCCAACATCTGCAGGAGTGGTGGAACAGATGGAGACCAGAGCCCGGCTTCGCTGTCAAGGCCTCCTCGCTGCAGGACAAGGCCAGGAGAGTCCTCCCCAAAAGCTACAGGGTTTTAAACGCAACAGCACCAGCAAACCGCTGACAGGAAGACGCAGAAAGAAAAGAGTTCTTGCTGGTCCATCCGCGGTGCTTGACTAAATTACAGGTGGATTCTATAATACAAATAACACATTAAAAAAAAATTAACAGAAGATTACTCCAGGGAGTGTGCCATTTTCTACTGCTGCAACAGATTTGTTATTTTTAATTTTTTTCTTACAGCACATATATACACAGGAATTTCTACCATAAATGGAAGTAATCCCTGACGAGACTAATCATCACCACACGTTATTGTAACCAGTCATTACTCCCAGGTAGAATACTCACTGACTTCTCATTATGCAAATTCATGAATTATGCAAATTACATGCAAAAAATTCTCCGCAACACACACCCCTCCTCAAACACCCTCAGACATCAGCAGCCCCACCCACCCCATCCAAACCAATCACAAACAGAAACGGACACAACCAAGAAAACAAATATGAAAGAAACCCAACACACGCTGTCACAAACCCAACCCCATCCCACAACTGAAACAGCCACCACACAGAAAAGCGAATAAAAACACCCTACAGCCCAAAAACCCACAATCAAACAAAAAAAACATACAGGACACAAGGGGTTCAGACTGAAATCCACCACTTAAAAAAAAAAAACTATCACAGCAAAAGCCTCCAGCACAGCTGGAGGACTTCAGAACCACAGAGACTGACTTCCGGGTAACAGACGACACAAGGGAACCAAGCCCTCTAGGGTCCTAAAAGTAGTCTCTATGGTCCGGAAGTCCTCCACCATTGTTGGAGGACTTCCGGACCATAGAGACTAACTTCCGGATCACAGAGTGCAATGCAGAACTCACTCTCTTTTCAGCACAAACCCGAAACACAGCCCCATCCAAGCTACTGTGAGGAAATTTATCCCAGCAAAAAACAGTACACAGGTGCAGGAGTTGCAAGTTGGGAGTTGTGAATTAGTGAACTGTGAGTTAGAAACCCCATGGATTAAGTGGTGAACGAGTGACTTTACGTCTGAGACGAGTCTCTACAAAGGGGATGGAGCCCGTGTTTGCTGTGTTTGTTTGTTTTCTTCCCTAACGAGCTCATAAACTGGAGTTGCATTTAGAGAGTCTGTTGTGCTGTAGATGCGAGAGGCCTGGCTGGGATGGGCAGAGAAGAGAGGCTCTCTCATGGGATGTGGTGCAGCAAACAGGGGATGCCCCTGAGCTGTGCAGGGAGCACAAAACACTGAGCTGGCACTGAAAAGCTGGAGTTAAGGAAAAAAGATAAAGCTGGAGTTCTGGGGAAACTGTGTCTCTGGGCTCTGTCCCCAGGGTTCATCTCCCTGTCCCCTAACAAGAGGTAGCCGTCCCATTTTGGAAAGAGGAAAGATGCCCTTCTCATCCTCATGGCAGTGGCCCAGGGAGACCTGCGGACAGAGGGCGGGACTGACTGTGGATGTCCCAGGCACATCTGGCACATCCACCAGCACCGGTGCCATTGCTGCTTCTCCCACCCCCACCGAGCCCTCCGGTAAAGCCGTGGCCCCTTGATGTCATGGCTGCAGTAGAGGAAGAGGCAATGGCAGGAGGCACTGAGGCCACTGACCGAGGGGGGGAACCTGTGGAAGGGGGGGCAGAGGGGTGAGAGGCTGCCGGAGGGGTCCCCTGTGGTGTGATGGGTTCCCCAGTGGGGTGCCCAGGGGGATCTCCGATGTCCCCTGGTCTCACCGCGACGTGGAGGTGGACCAAGTTGACGGCACGTGGCTGCTGGCCCTGCAGCTGCAGCCCAGCAGGGTCCCGTCCCGCGTCGGCACCAGCGAGTGGTTGAGGCTGCACCAGATGAAGTGAGGGCAGGGCGGGCAGGGGACCTGCCGAGTGGGGACACTGAGGACAGTGACGGGGACAGGGAGGACAGGGGTTGGGACAGGGGTGAGGACAGGGCACCTGTGGGGACAAGGCGCCTGTGGGGAAAGGGATGGGGACGGGGCACCTGTAGGGGTGACACTGGGGACAGGGATAGGGACAAGGCACCTGTGGGGACAGGGACAGGGACAGGACACCTTTAGAGACAGTCACAGGGACCTGCTCTGGCAACCCAGCACTTCAGCACCTTCAGCATCCCCGAGCCCCGGGCACTCCCAGCATCCTCCCAGCAGTTTTTGCACAGGGGTTCAGCAAGCCCAGGTGAGCGTCCCTGACCTTGCCTGGGTGACGCGTGCCCAGTAAATCCAATTTCCAGTGAATTTCGCAAATACTTGGGGCCATCTCTCCCGTTTCACCTCCTAGAAACAAGTCTCCTCCCTGATTTGCAACCCCATCCTGCCAGCACAGCAGCTCACCCCGTGGGGAGCACCCCAAAATGTGTGTGCCAGCAAGCAGAAATGTGCTGCAGAAATGTGTGTGCCAGCAAGACGGGAGGAGAGGCAGGAGCAGGCAGATGGGTGGGGTTGTCTCTTACATGGAAATGGTCATCTCTGTAGGTAGATGCTGCATGTGTTTGTACAGATGCTGGAGACACTAGAAGCTGTAATGCCAATGTAGAAGGGCAGCTTGGCATGAGGATCGTACTGTACCTCTCATAACCAAGGAGATTTGTGCTCATTTGTTATTGTCATGCTAGAGGAATTTCCCAGGCTTGATATCTGGTGTGAAACTACAGGGACCCTCCAGTTTTTCAGGTCTGGTGAAATGATCCTATGTATCCAGGTTGCTGCCTGAGTCTGAGAGTTTCCCTCCATGCTCACTAAATTTCTTGCAGGCAGTTAACGACGTGGGAGGGAGAAATGCCATTCAGGCTGTATTGGATCTGTGCAAGGGTGTACAGCTGCTGCAGAACCTGCACGTTCAATGGCCCCAGGAGCCCCCGAGAGCTGTCCCAAGGAGTGCTGGTCGCACCGCAGCCCCGCCTGCAGGCTGCCCGGTAGGCATGTCAGCGGGCACTCCCACCCTCCCCTCCACCCCCCGCTCCACCTTCTTGCGCGTCTCACTTTGGAGACAAATCTTCTACACCGATCTGAACTGCCACATCATTTATTCCCTCGCCTTCCCCCCACCCTTTTCTTCTTTTTCATTTTTGTCCTTCCTTTTCTGCTCTGCTGACAGTTGAGGCTTTCCGGTTTTGCCATCTTCCCGTGAACCTGCACTCGATAAATGCAGGTGTACGCTGGGTTTCCCCAGTTGCTCTTCACAAGAAGCTTGATATATGAAAAGGCTCTGCGAAGCGGCGCGTTCTGTGAAGAAAAGCGGGAGAAGGAAGCGGAGGCGTTAAGAGTGACAGTGCAATCAAGGCCTCTCCCCCTGCCAGCCCTGTTCCTGCTCAGGAACAAGCTCCCAAAAGTGGGTGGGAGCAGCTGTGGACACGTGAGGCTCCCTGCTGGTACCGGGGCTGCTGGGGAGGCTGGGGACACGGGGAGGGGGAAGGCAGCTGGCATCCTCTGCATGCCAGCCCGGCTGGGGCTGCATCTCTCTTCCCTCTGCCCCTTTTCCTCTGCTGCTTGCTCCCTGCTAACAGAGAGGCTGGGGAGGTGCTCCTATGCGTGGGGCAGCTGGTGTGCAACCCCACCATGCTCCCGCTCTCCGCTCTGCCTGCCTTCCTCCTGGCAGGCGTGAGAGCACCGGCAGAGAAGGGGCATGCTATGCGGGGAGGAGAGGGCACTGTCCAGCTTGCCAGCAGGCCACAGGATGGAGCGACGGTGCTGCCCGATGGCTTTCGCCACCAGGCGTCCCTGTTTCTCCACGGCACAAAGGCGTTGCTTTGGTGGGGTGGCCGCGTGTGCAGCTGGCTCTGCTGAAGGCAGCGGCTGCAGCCAGGGATCTCTCAGGACTCGTGCTCCCACGCGCGCGACCCTGCCCTTGCTATCCTTTTGCTACCGCCACCGCGCGCTACTCAGCCCTCCCAACCCCGCCAGGTCTCTCTCAGCGGTGGTCCGGGCCCCTGTGCCCGGGGAGAAAGCATTCACGCTCTTCCTCCCATGGACGTGCAGGCAAAGCTCTTCCGCTCCCTGGCATCTTGCTCCCGTGCATGGACCGTACCTTCAGCGGGAAGGTCTGAATGGCCTCTTTTGCCACGTCATACATGAACGTCCCAAGGAGAGCTTCCTCTTCCCCGTCCGCATCCACTCCCTCAGGGGTAAAGCACAAGGAGAGCAGCTCAGACTCGGCCCGCCAAAGAGGGAACGTACGCGCTGGATCAGCCCTGTTATCTACCCAGCCTCTCCTGGGGCTCTAGCAGTAGTCTAGAGCTGGTTAGGGTGGAGCTCAGTCTCCGCCTTGAGTTTTGGTCAAGAACCCTGAGGTGCTTTGGCCAGAATAAGTAAGTCTTGAGAAGGATGAAGCGTCTAGAGCCCTTGAAGTACCCCGCTAGGGCACGGCAGCGCTCAGGAGAGAGCAGGACACGAACCTCAGAGGGTGTGCAAAAGCAAGCAAGTCCCTGTCATGGCTTTCCCCCCGGGCCAGATCCCCGCCAGAAGCACCCAGCAGAGACTTACAAAGACGGCGATGTCTCTGGGGGCGCTGAAGTCGGTCCCAAACGGAGAGACGTCTTTGGAGGTGTGCTGCACAGTGAGGGCAGTCAGATGGACTCGTGCTGGCAACCTGATGACCGCCTGGCCCCGACGCCCTTGTAAAGGCCAGCAGTTTCCTGGGGAAACATCCGGCTGCAACCAGAACGCGAGAGCAATGACATGTGAGAGAGCGTTGAGGCCAACACAGCTGCTCATGTAGCTTGAAGCATAGGCGCCGGTGTGTCTGTGGGGTCTGTTTCAGCTTGAGAATGAGGCACGCGTGAGGGAATGGACAGGAGCAGGAGGCCGCCTTCCCTGCCTGACAAAGGGGGTGCTCAGTATTACAGAACAGAGGAGAGTACCGGTTATGAAACCATCCGAGTCAGGGCCTTACAGAAACACCTCTCTGCCCAGTGGCTCTGCAGTGCACTGTTCCTCCCACCCCCCCGCAAAGGCACCGTTAGGGATGAGCGTGGAAACGGGGTCACCAGGGAGAAAGTCTTTCACCCAGCTGTGACAGAGGACCGTGGGCAAGATGCAGCAGTTCCGCTCAGTTCAGCTCTGTTCCCCTCCTGAGGGGAACCACTGATTTCTAGCAAGCCCAGCCCTGCGTTCGAGCTTTGGTTTCAGGAACTGTGATCAACACTGTGGGCTTGAGCCACGCCGCTGGACTGAGGGGAGAGCCCCTGAGGTCGGTCCCCAACTTCACAGGAAGGAAGGAAAGAAGGAAACCAGCACTGATGATTTCTGCTACGATACCTGCAAAATAGTATCAGGAGGGTTGGCAGTGCAAAAGAACCGTAAAACCCAGCAGCTCCAGTTCTCTTTGCCGTCGTAGGTCTCGGAAGTTCTCTGCGTGTCAATGGTGGCACCTGCAAGGAGGGGAGAGCAGATGACTGCGAGAGGCCACAGACTAGGAGGACCTGGTGCTCAGACACTATTTCTGACGCCGCCGGCCAGCTCCACGTCTGTCAGTCCTGTCCTCGTCAGCACGCGGTGGGGGTGCCCAGCTGCACAGGGCAATGACGGCACCCAGGTGCCTGCTGACTGCTTCTCTCACAGGGCCGCGAGGAGAAGGTCTGAGGGTGCTGGGAGACAGCAGGCGCCCACGTGAATGACAGCAGACCAAAGCTGAGGGCTTGCTGCGTGGGCAGCAAAGGATGAGCCAGCCACTCTGCCACAGCCTTGCTCTTGGACCCCGTGAAGCATTTAAGCTCCCCCACTTTGGAAAGCAGCGCCTGGAGCCCAGCCTCCTTTGGGGAGTGCTACAGACAAGCGCAGGGCAAGGAGACTGGGCTGCTTGCGTCCGTACCGGAGCTTTTCAGGGCCCAGTCAGACATCTCGACGTAGACTTCCGAAGCCATCTCGGACACGGCCTGGTTCACTTCCTGAACTTCCTGGGAAAGCCATGAGCGAACACAGAAAAGGACCACATCAGCGGGCAGTTCAGCGTGGCTACTAGCGCCCGGAGAGGCAAAGGGTCAGTGTCAGAAACGCGAGGCAAGCCTCGTCCACAGAGCTGAGAGACTCTCTGCTGCTGGCATGAGCCACGAGGACTGACGAAGGGTATCTGTGGCCACGGCCATGGCCACGGCCCCGAGGTGGGTTGACAAGGGTCCCCACATCCTCCTCCCCACCCTCCACGCTCTCCAGGTCAGCCGGGAGACGGGCTCAGGCCCTGCCAGCCATGGCTGGCCCCGTGAGCGTGCCTGGGTCTCTCCACTGCCTCAGGGGCCCGGCCAGAGCAGCCGGCACGCCAAGGGAAGGATGTCGGGAGTCCTCCGCTGCCTGAAGCGGCCCCATCAAACTGGGCCCGGAGAAGGGCCTGCGCAGCGCAGAAGCTCACCCAGCAAGGCTCTGGCAAAGGCTGGCTTGCTGCGCTCAGCAGTCTGAGCCCACCACTAATGCCAAGGAGTGCTTTCTCAGGGGTTCTGCCCAGCCACGCCTCCTTCCCCAAAATGCACGGTCACCTTCGCACTGCTGATCTGCGCCCTCAGTTGAGCCACCTCCTCCAGCAGAAGCTGCATCTTTTGGGTCTGCTCTGCCAGCAAAGCGTGCACATTCCTGCAGGCACAGGAAAGCGGGTCTTGTCAGAGAGCGGCCCATCCTCTCTGCGGAGCGTCTGAGCTCAGCAAGGAGGAGAGACACGTGTGCTTTCCCTGCTTTGCGAGTGCTTCCCTTCCTCACCAGGCTGAGCAAAAGGCAAAGGCAGGAGGGAAGTACGGGAGCCCTGGCTGCTGGGAAAACGAGTGCAGGTAGCACGAGGTCGGCTGACGCTTCTGCACAGACCCAGTTCCAGCTCGGGAAACATCCCTTACCTCAGGGTCTCCGGTTCTGCCGCAAACGCGCATGTCAGCTCCTGAAAGGGAAGAACACTCCCTTAGAGTATCCACTACCGGAGCTGCCGGGGCTTCCCAGGAGAGGCTTCCCTAGGAAGGCACGGCAAACCCTGCTGCTTCTTTGGGTCACCCTGCGTGGAAGCAGAAGAGCCCGTGATTTATGCAGCCACGCTGTCAGCAACGCTCCCTTGCAGGAGGTGCCTGTCCCACAAGAGTCACCGACCTCTATCAGTCCCTTTGCCCGCAATGTCCGCACTGGCAGGGAGGTCCCGCAGTAAACACCAGCTGCAATTCACATCACCAAGAGACAGTTATTTGACTAGGGTTGCTAGTGATCCTGCAGGCGCGTTGTCTCCTCCCTGTTGCCTCGGGGGTGGGGCAGCAGGTTAGCTGAGGAGGTGGGGAACATGGGGTGCAGAGAGAGAGAGAGGACATGCCTCTGACCGGGAGCCATCACCCCAGGCTTCAGGGGGCTGCGCAGCCGTGACCTTCAGGTGTGCTCGGTGCCCCAGAGCTCGTCCCCATTTCCCCTCACTGCTTCAGTGAGCACCGAGACCAGGCTGCATGGGCTAGGAGAGGTACCTCTCCATTGGTCCCCCTGCACGGCCCCTCCGGGAATCCCCGGTTAAGGCTTGGAAATACATACGCCCTTCTCTTGCAGACTGGCAGACTGAGCAAGCCTTTTGGTCCAGTGGCCAGAGCAGCAGCACGGCTGGGAGACTACCGCTCGTGCTGGTAGTCCGAAAGCAAGTCCCAGTCAAGGACATAGGCAGGAAGCACTTGGGCCACGGGAGTTCCCACACATACGGGCCAAAAGGGAAAGCTGGCATCCGGCACAGCCAGGCTGTCGCGCTCAGATGCTTGCTCGTGCAAACTCACCAAGAGCCACTGGGAGCAACAAGAAGATGACTTTCAAGAACCTCTTCCTCTGCGGGGCCATCCTTTGCCTGAAAAAGAGGGAGTCCAGTGGCTGTCAGTGAGCCAAGTCCTTCCTGAGCAAACCCCTTCACAGGTGGATTACCGTTTTCAGGCCAAAAAGCCACCGTTTTGGAAGCCTGCCGCTGACAGAGAGCTGGCAGAGCAGGGCCCAGGAGGAACACAATGTCTCTCCACACCGTTCAACACTGCCGGCAGCTCTTCCGCAAAGGAAGGGCTCCAGGAGCGCCTTCCGAAAGGGAATAAAAATAATCGCAGGAAGTAAGGAGGTCAAGCAAATGAAGACTGCTTTTCAGAGTCTTTCTGGTGTGGACCTTGCTCTCTCTCTTTTGGCTGAGAAAGCAGGCCTGTTCTCACTTGCGATCACACAGATCTCTCTTAGGGGTGTTTCTCCGCACGGCTGGGAAGCGCAGGAGCCTTGCCTGGCTTTCCTCCCAGAGCCCGCCCAGACCTGCGCGGTCTCTTGCCAGAGCTGGGGAAAACCTTTCCCCTGCGGAGGCGTGGCTCTGCACCCGAGCGTCTGGCTATGCGGCAGTTTGTCCTACCGCGGCCAAAGTTTGGGCCTCCGGCAAGTGCGTGGGAGTGAGACTGCCGAGGGGCTTTGCTCTTGGTTCTCCCTGGGAATGGCCACAGCACGAGCAGCGCCCGAGCATAGGCGGCCAAGCGGGAGCGCTGGGCAGCTGGCTGGGCAACACCCCCTGCTCTCCCCTTTGCTTGCACTGGCCCTCAGACATCTCCGTTCTCCCCCTGTCCGCAGCAGAAACACGTAGTACGTACACGGCGAAGACGCACGTGCTCAGCAGACGTGTCCACAGGGAGGCAAGGGCACCTGCCGGCTGGCCAGCAAGGCTGAAGACTGTCCCTGGGCAAAGAAACCGGAGAAAAGTTAGGCCTGTCTCTTGAGGTCTCTTCTCTAGGATGCCCAGCCACGCGTCTTTCGGCTCCCTGCAGGGAGGCGGGCACCGAGCCCTACGCACTCCCTCCCTGGGGCGAAGAGCAGGGCAGCCTGCACTTCTCCTGCCACTTGTGACATTTGGCCAGAGCTCTGGCACAGTGCAGCTCTCCGACTTCACCCCCGAGGACTTCACAGCAAGCAGCAGTGCTGAGCTTACTTGCAGTTTCTGTGGCCTTCTTGCACCACTTTGCAAGCCCTTGAGTGGCTGAGCTGGGAGTGAACTGCGAAAAGGGTGTCACCAGCTCCACCTCCGTGCAGAGGCTCCTGTGGGAGGGAAAAGAGAGATGCCGGTTGCCCACCGTCGCCATGCTGTGTGAGCGGAGGCCCTTGCCAGCGGTCGTCCTGGGCAAGCTTCCCAGGGGACGTGCCAGCTGCAGCGAGAGAGGGCAGCACAGCTGGGCTGCTTCCAGGGCCCCCCCCTCTACTTTCCCCATCCTTTGCTTTACAGGCCTGCAGTGGGAGAAGAGGAAGCAAGCTGGCAGCAGCAGTCCCCCGCCACGGGAAGGCCACCCGCCAGCGCAGCCCGATTCTCACCCCATGCCTCCCTGCTCCCTGGCACCAGCCTGCCCCTCGGCAGGCACCTCTCGGTGGCCGTTCGCGGAGGAGGCACAGGCTGCTGTCCCCCACCGTGGCCGCCCACCTCTTCCCTGGGCGCTGGCGGTCTCCCGACCCCTCTCCTCCCCGCACAGCTGCTCCCCTCAGCCAGGCAGGACCGCGCCTCAACGTCCAGAGGGGCCCAGTCTCAGGCCCCAGGGGCTTGGCCTCCCCGTGCAGCAAAAGCTCCCCGTGCAGCAGGGCTGGGCTCCGACCCCTGCAGCACGAGGCTACCGCCTCCCCAGAAGCCCAGGCTGCACACTGGCTTTTGGCCGGGAGAGCAAGCCAGGCTTTCAGCCGAGACCCTTCCCCACAGAAGGGGGAGGGGGGGGCTTCTCAAGCCACCGGGCTCTTCTTCAGAAGCCTCTGTCAGCTTCCCCATGCTGCTCCACGCCCCACTGGCCGTGTTAGGCCGCGTCCCTGCTACCACCCCAACCTGACGCCCCGGGCAGGAGCAGCCTGCTTCATACCTGCTCGTTTGGCAGCGGCTCGGCCCCGCTGCCTCCCCTGCCGGCTGTTGGTCGGCCGTGTTCTCCAAGGAGCCATTTGAGGCCCTTTGGCGTCTTCTCTGGGGTGCCTTTCTCCTCGCCATCTCTGGCCAAAGGCAGGCTCCCCGCTCAGCTCTTCCCCCTCAGCCCCAGCAGTGTGGCCTGCCCAGGCAAAAGCAGCTCCGGCAGCAGCCCCACGCTTCCCCCGCAGCAGGAGCGCGCCTGCCCAGGGCAACAGCCACACGGCAGCTGTGGGCTCCTTGCCCGCGCGCCACAGGGCTGTGCGGGCGGCCAGCTCTGACCTCATAGTGGCGGATCTGACGTCACAATGGGGCTCCCCAGGGCTGAGCAGGGCGGGGACGCCCTGTGGGCTTCCCTGGGGCAACACGGCTGCCACGCGCCCGGGCACAAACGGAGCCCCAGCAGAGAGTAGTGAGCTCTAGAACGGGGACGTTGATGGGGTGAGGAATGGGGTTTCCGACAGGCCAGTCAGACAGGCTCGCCACACCCATTTTATGGAAAGTATGGGTTAATCAACAAACGCACAGCCGGGTTGCCGCAAAGGTGCTAGCCCAAATTGTTCCATCCGCTCCTCCGGCCCCACTATCGGGAAAGTAACGGAGGAGCTCCCAACCCCCGGCCCCAGGAGCCCCCGAGAGCTGTCCCAAGGAGTGCTGGTCGCACCGCAGCCCCGCCTGCAGGCTGCCCGGTAGGCATGTCAGCGGGCACTCCCACCCTCCCCTCCACCCCCCGCTCCACCTTCTTGCGCGTCTCACTTTGGAGACAAATCTTCTACACCGATCTGAACTGCCACATCATTTATTCCCTCGCCTTCCCCCCGCCCTTTTCTTCTTTTTCATTTTTGTCCTTCCTTTTCTGCTCTGCTGTCAGTTGAGGCTTTCCGGTTTTGCCATCTTCCCGTGAACCTGCACTCGATAAATGCAGGTGTACGCTGGGTTTCCCCAGTTGCTCTTCACAAGAAGAAGAGTCTCTTCTTCTTGAAGGCAGCGGCTGCAGCCAGGGATCTCTCAGGATTCGTGCTCCCACGGGCGCGTCCCTGCCCTTGCTATCCTTTTGCTACCACCACCGCGTGCTACTCAGCCCTCCCAACCCTGCCAGATCTCTCTCGGCAGTGGTCCTGGCCCACTTCTGCAGGTGCTTAGTTGTTACGGGTGGCTGTCTAGCTGATAAGGCAGGTGCAGGAGCGAGGCTTATGCTGTTGTGCTTGTGCTGTCCCAGTTGGCTGAGGTGCTGACATGGCAGACCGGGAACTTGTCTTTTGCTGCTCTTTTGATGTCACTCTTGGCTGTGTACCTTGTTTGGCAGGTGCAGGACCATGGCTTTTGCAGCTGTTTTTATACCATTGCTTGCTTCATCACTGACAGGGCACGCAAGGGGACTCGGCTTCTGCAGGTGCTTGTGATGTCACGGGTGGCTGTCTAGCTTACATGGAAGGCACAGCAACCAGGCTTATACTGCTGTTTTTATGTCACTGATGACTTTGTATGTCATATGGCAAGCGTAGGAACCTGGATTGTACAGCTGTTTATGTCACTGCTAGCTTAATACCTCATAGGACAGCCACCTCTGGGAGGTGGATTAAAGTTATCGCTTTGCTGTACTGTGTAATGCTGGCTTATGGTATGATAAAATTCTTGATCGTGAAATTGTACTCAGCACTGCTGTCATCCCCATACTTTGGGAGCCATCTCACGGAAACTATTAATAATTACACCTTTTACCTCTTCTCCTCAGAACCATTCTACAGGGGAGACCCCTTCCTTCACCTTTCCCTTTTCCTCCAGGCTGATTACAATAGCTCTTGAGAATTTTGAATATCCTTGGGTTGTTCATACAAGCATGTTCCTACTGCTATGTCTCCTGAATGTGTTTCAGGCCTTGTTTAAGGTTAAACAACTATTTGAGAATACCATTCAGAGATCTGCCCCAAGGCTGGAAAGGTATGAGTGGCAGGGTGTGTGGGATAGTATGGGCGGTGGGCGGTGGGCACCTCCAGTGTTTTGGAACTTCACTCCTGAACAGGTGCAGTATCCTGAAAAACGAGTAAAATATTTGGAAGAAGTATGCTGTCACCCTGGCAATTCTAGAGAGACACTGCACTGTGCTGGGGCCTGGCCCATGCCTACCGAGCCCTGTTCAACACTATTCAGTACCCTCAAGGGGAAGAGAAGGTCTCTGGATCTGACGACAAAGTGACAGTCACTGCAGCTACTCCAACCCCTGTGACAGGCACTGTGGCTACTCCAACCCCCCCCATGACAAGCACTGTCGTTTCTCCAATCCCCGCGACAGGCACTGTGGCTGAACCAGGGAACCAACCTGTGCCCGTATCAGTCACCCCTATACACAAGAAGAAATCCTGGAAGGAAAGTCAGCTCGTTTAGAAAGGATTGATGAAAAAGCAAGGCCATCACAAGGGGAGGAGGAGGAAGAGGAAGAACTCATACATGAGAGGGAAACCACCCGATCCCTATCCCTGAGTGAGCTGTGAGATATGCAAAAAGATTCCAGCCATCGTCCAGGTGAGCACATTGTCACCTGGCTGCTCCGATGCTGGGACAACGGGGCCAGCATCTTCTGCTCAAGGGAGAGGATCTTCTGCTCATTCTTCTGCTCAAGGGAGAGGATATAGAGGGTACACACCATGGGGCACCCTGTGGTTTTACCTGTGTGACCACAGAGAGGATATGAGGAAATGGGATGGAAAACCGACCTCAACCCTAGAGGCACGGGTACGTGAGTCGCAAGGAAAAACAATCACCAAAGGGGGTTCTTCCAGGAAGATTAGTGCTCCAGTTTCCAGTGGGCAGTTCCCCAGACAGAGTAAAAGGGCTGATCTTACTCCTGATTTTAATGAAGAAACTCCTGGCTCGTCTTTACAGGAAGTGGTTAACGAATACTACGACCAGGACTAGAGGGGCCCTGCCTCCAGCCAGGAGGAGGAAAGGGACAACTGGGTGTACTGAACTGTGTGGATTCGATGGCTGGCACATCAGACCCACAGAAGTATAACGCTTTAGTGGACACTGGTGCACACTGTACCCTAATGCCATCAAGCTATACAGGGGCAGAATCTATCCGTATTTCTGGAGTGATAGGGGCATGCCAACAGCTAACTGTATTGGAGGCCAAAGTGAGCCTAACTGGGAATGAGTGGCAAAAGCCCCCCATTGTGATTGGCCCAGAGGCTCCGTGCATCCTTCGCATAGACTACCTCAGGAGAGGGTATTTCAAGGATGCAAAACGGTACTGGTGGGCTTTTGGTACGGCTGCCTTGGAGATGGAGGAAATTAAACAGCTGTCCACCTTGCCCGGTCTCTTGGAGGACCCTTCTGCTGTGAGGTTGCTGAGGGTCAAAGAACAACAGGTGCCTATCTCCAGCACAACGGTGCACCAGCGGCAATATCGCACTGAGTCTCCCCGATTCCTATCCACAAGCTGATTCATCGACTGGAGAGCCAAGAAATGATCAGTAAGACTCGTTCACCTTTTAACAGTCCCATATGGCCAGTGCAACAGTCTAATGGAGAGTGGAGACTAACAGCAGACTCTCGTGGCCTGAATGAAGTCACGCCGCCGCTGAGTGCTGCCGTGCCCGACATGCTGGAACTTCAGTACGAACTGGAGTCAAAAGCAGCCAAATGGTATGCTACACCTGATATTGCTAATGCGTTTTTCTCACTCCCTTTGGCAGCAGAGTGCAGGCCACAGTTTGCTTTCACTTCGAGGGGCGTCCAGTACACTTGGAATCGATTGCCCCAGGGGTGGAAACACAGACCTGCCATTTGCCATGGACTGATCCAGACGGCACTGGAACAGGGTAAAGCTCCAGAACATCTGCAATATATTGAGGACATAATTGTGTGAGGCAATACAGCAGAAGAAGTTTTTGAGAAAGGGAAGAAAATAGTCCAAATCCTCCTGAAAGCCGGTGCACACATAGGTTGTGTGCACTGGACCTCATCTGGATCTTTGGGTGACCGCACATCATCCAGGTCACCATAAATCACTTCCAACACGGCTAATTCCCTCAGGTACTGGATACCTCTCTCCATGGTGGTCCATTTCCCGGGGCGATATACAACATCTTCCTTGAAGGGATATCTTCCCTTCATAGCTGACAGGAGTTGCCTCCAGAGGCTGAGGGCTGGTGCCCCTTTTCCAATCGCTTTGTCAATGCCCCCTTCCCTAGAAATGGATCCCAGCTGCTTGGCTTCCTTACCCTCTAATTCCAGGCTACTGGCCCCACTATCCCAGCATCAGAGCAGCCAGGTGACAATATGCTCGCCTGGACGATGGCTGAAATCTTTTTGCATATCTCGCAGCTCACTCAGGGATAGGGATCGGGTGGTTTCCGTCTCGTTTACAAGTTCTTCCTCTTCCTCTTCCTCTTCCTCTTCCTCTTCCTCTTCCTCTTCCTCTCCCTGTGATGGCCCTGCTCTTTCATCTTCCCTTTCTAAACGAGCTGACTTTCGCTTCCAGGATTTCTTCTTATGTATAGGGGCGACTGATACTGACATGGGTTGATTCCCTGGTTGAATCGCATCATCTGTCGCAGGGGGGACTGGTGTGACTGCAGTGCTTGTAAGAGTTGTCCGGAGCAGCCGCAGTGCCTGTCGCAGGGGGAATTGGAGCAGCCGCAGTGCCTGTTGCAGGGGTAATCGGAGCAGCCGCAGTACCTGTTGCAGGGGGAATCGGAGCAGCCGCAGTGCCTGTCACAGGGGTAATCGGAGCAGCTGCAGTGCCTGTCGCAGGGGGAATCGGAGCAGCCGCAGTGCCTGTTGCAGGGGGAATCGGAGCAGCCGCAGTGCCTGTCGCAGCGGGGGCTGCAGTAGCCGCAGTGCCTGTCATTTTGTCACCAGATCCTTGAGGGTTCTGGATAGTGTTGAACAGGGCTCGGTAGGCATGGGCCAGACCCCAGCACATTGCAGTGATTTGTGTCTCTCTAGAATTGGCAGGGTGACGACATACTTTTTCCAAATATTCTACTAATTTTTCAGGATTCTGCACTTGTTCAGGAGTGAAGTTCCAAAACACTGGAGGTGCCCAATAACTTAGGCATTTGCCCATGCTATCCCACACACCCTGCCACTCATAACTATCCGGCCTTGGGGCAGATCTCTGGATGATATTCTTAAATTGCTTACTAATCTTGGACAAGATCAAAACAGTATACCCAAGTAATACCAATAGAATTATCTTAACTACCCAAGGATGTTCAAGATACTGAAAAGTTACTGTAATGAAGGAGGAAGCATTGTAGAAGAAAGTAGTGAAGGTACAATTCTGCATTTCCTCCATAAAAAACCTCTCAGAGGAAGAGGTAAAATTGCGAATTTTCTCCATAAGGTGATACCCAACATACAATAACGGTTTCAGTACAGCACTTAGATACCAAAATAAACCCAAGGTCACTGTTTTAATAACAAATCTCACAGGCAAAACATCACCAATTAAAGCAGAGCACAGCAAACTGCAAAAACCAACACCGATCTTTAACATGTACAGCAAAAAAATGAGCATGGTGCAGATCAGGTAAACCAATGCTAAGAACAGATGGATCAATATCACATCCAACAACTACCAACAGATCTAAATTCCTTAATACGCTCTGGTTAATCTGTTATTATCTCAAACCCTTCGTGCCCCACGTTGGGCGCCAAAAAGGACTGTCGTGGTTTAGCCCCAGCCGGCAGCTAAGCACCACGCAGCCGCTCACTCACTCCCCCCTGGTGGGATGGGGGAGAGAATCGGAAGAGCAAAAGTAAGAAAACTCGTGGGTTGAGATAAGAACAGTTTAGTAATTGGAACAAAATAATAGTAATAATAATAACGAATTGTAATGAGAATGAAAACAACAAGAGAGAGAGAGAAGAACAAAAATCAAGGGAGGGAAAAGAGAAAACAAAAAAGCGATACAACTGCTCACCACCCACCAACCGACACCCAGCCAGTCCCCAAGCAGCGACCGCTACCCCCCGGCCAGCTCCCCCCAGTTTATATACTGGGCATGACATCATATGGTATGGAATAGCCCCTTGGTCAGTTTGGATCAACAATCCTGGCTGTGCCCCCTCCCATTTCTTGCGCACCTGGCAATGCATGGGAAGCTGAGAAAGTCCTTGACTAGTGTAAACACTGCTTAGCGACAGCCAAAACATCAGCGTGTTATCAATATTATTCTCATACTAAAATCCAAAACACAGCACTATACCAGCTACTAGGAAGAAAATTATCCCAGCCAAAACCAGGACACTACAGAGAGGAAGGACTTTTGCAATGCAATGTATTCATGAAAGGAAAGAATGAAATGAAACAATGAAATGACTGAATGCAGAGAAAGAATGAAATGAAATGAAAAGAAATTCAACAAAATGAAACAATGAAATGAAACGAAATGAAAGAATGAAATGAAAAGAGGAAATGAAATAATGGAATGTATTGAAATGAAATGAAATGCAATGAATGAAATGAAAAAATGAAATTAAATGAAAAGAAACAATGAAATGAAATAATGCAAGAAATGAAAGTATGAAATGAAAGAATGGAATGAATGAATGAATGAAAGAAATGAAAGAATGAAATTAAATGAAACAATGAAATGAAATGAAAGAATGAAGTGAAAGAATGTAATGGAGGAATGAAATGAAATAAAATAAAATGAAGCAATGAAATGACATGAAATTAAATTAAATTAAATGAACGAATGACATGAAAAATGAAATAATGAAATGAAATAATGAAATAAAAGAATGAAACAATGAAAGTATAAGAAAAGAATTATTTCATTTCATTTCATTCTTTCATATCATTTCATTTATTCTATTTCATTCTTTCAGTTCAGTTCAGTTCATTCTTTCATTTAATTTTATTTCATGATTTTATATTATTATTTCATTTCATTTCATAGTTGCATTTCAGTCTTTCATTATTGCATTATTTCATTTCATTGTGTAATTATGTAATTATTTCATGTAATGAAATGAACATGACATGAATGAAATTAAAGGAAATAATGAAATGAAATATAATTAAATGAAATGAAAAGATAGATTGAAATGAAATTAAATGAAGAAGGCAAGGGCAAGGGTGGGAAAGGGAAAGGGAAAGGGACGAATAAATAAAATTAATGAAATTTAATCAAAGAATGAAATTAAATGAAATGAAATAATGAAAGAAAGTATAAAATGAAATTACATGAATCAGAAGACTGGTATGAAATGTAATGAAATGAAATATAATGAAAGAATGAAATGAAATGCAATTCAATGAAAAGAAATAATGAAAAAAGATAAAATGAAGTGAAAGAATGAAATGAATGCAATGAAATGATAGAAGGAAATTCAATGAAAGAAAAAAATTAAGTGAAATGAAATAATTATATCAAATGAAATTAAAAGAAATAATGAAAAGAAATTAAAACATGAAATTAACTGCACTATAAAGAAATAATGAAATAAAACGAATGAAAGAAATGAAACAAGGAAATGAAATTAAGAAATGCAATGCAGGCAAGAGGGCAAAGGGGGAAGGGAAGGGAAGGGAAGGGAAGGGAAGGGAAGGGAAGGGAAGGGAAGGGAAGGGAAGGGAAGGGAAGGGAAGGGAAGGGAAGGGAAGGGAAGGGAAGGGAAGGGAAGGGAAGGGAAGGGAAGGGAAGGGAAGGGAAGGGAAGGGAAGGGAAGGGAAGGGAAGGGAAGGGAAGGGAAGGGAAGGAAAGGAAAGGAAAGGAAAGGAAAGGAAAGGAAAGGAAAGGAAAGGAAAGGAAAGGAAAGGAAAGGAAAGGAAAAAGGAAAGGAAAGGAAAGGAAAGGAAAGGAAAGGAAAGGAAAGGAAAGGAAAGGAAAGGAAAGGAAAGGAAAGGAAAGGAAAGGAAGGAAAGGAAAGGAAAGGAAAGATAAGATTAAGTGAAATTAAAAAATGAAATCAAATCAAATTTCAGTAAGAATTAACTGAAGTGAAATGAAATGAAGAAATGAAGTGCAAAAATGAAATAAAAAAGTAAATGAAAAAATGAAATAAAAAAATGCACTGAAATGAAATGCACTGAGATGAAATATTGAAATAAAACGCATGAATAAAATGAATTAATGAAATGAAAAAATCAAATTAAATGAAGAAATGAAATGAAATGAAAGGAAATTATAAAAGGCAATGAAATAAAAGAATGAAATTAAATGAACTGAAAAAATGAAATGAAATCTCATGAAAGAATGAAATGAAAAGGACTGAAATGAAATAATGAAATAATATGAAATGAAAGCAATTAAATCAAACAAGGAAATGTAACAAAAAAATAAGTGAAATTAAAGAATTCAATCAAATGAAATGCAAAGAATGAAATGAAATGAAAGAATTACATGAAATGACATAAAAAAATGAAAGACTGAAATGAAAGATTGAAATGAAATTAAAGAATGCAATAAATAAAAGAATAAAATGAAATGGAATGAAATGGAATGAAATGGAATGAAGTGAAATAATACATGAAATGGACTGAAATAAATTCATAAAATAAAATGAATGAATGAAATGAAATGAAATGAAATGAAATGAAATGAAATGAAATGAAACGATTGAAAAGAAATTAAAGAATGAAATTAAGTGAAATTAAATGAACAAAATGAAATGTAAGAGTAAAATGAAATGAAATGGATTGACATAATTAAATGAAGTGAAATAAAGAATGAAATGAAATGAAATGAAATGAAGGAATGATTTTAAATGAAGGATTGAAATGAAAGAAGGAAGTGAAAGAATGAAATTAAATGAAATAAATGAAATGAAATTAAAGAATAAATAGAACGAATCTAATGAAAGAATGAAATGAAATTAAGATTTGAAATGAAATGAAATGAAATTAAATTAATTGTTGACATGAAATGAAAGAATGAAATTAAATGAAGTGAAATGAAAGAATTAAATGAAGCTAAATGAAAGAATGAAATTAAATGAAAGAATGAAATTAAATGACAAAATGAAATGAAATAAAAGAATGAAATTAAATGAAATGAAAGAATGAAATTAAATGACAAAATAAAATGAAAAGAAATGACATAGAATTAAATGAAATTAAATGAAAGAATTAAATGAAACAGAATAAAAGAATGCAATGAAATGAAATGAAGAATGAATTTAAATTAAATGAAAGAATGAAATGTAATGAAACAAGGAAATTAACTGAATGAATGAAATGAAATGAAATGAAATGAAATGAAATGAAATGAAATGAAATGAAGTGAAATTAAATGAAAGAATGACGTGAAACGAAAGGAAATGAAAGAATGAAAGGAAATGATAGAATGAAGTGAGAGACCCAAATGAAGGAAAATAAAATGAAATGAGAGAATTAAACGAAATGAAAAGAATGAAGGAAATTAAATGAAATTAAAAATACGTGAAATCAGAAAATTAAATCAAATGAAAAGAAAGAATGAAATGAAATATGAAGTGAAACAATGAAATGAAAATGAAATGAAAGGAAATGAAAGGAAATAAAATGAAAGGAAATGAAAGGAAATGAAAGGAAATTAAATAATGAAAGGAAAAAAATAATAATAATAATAACAACAATAACAATAACAATAATAATAATAATAATAATAATAATAATAATAATAACAACAACAACAACAACCATAGAGCCTTTCTTACCTCCAGATCTCGCATGACCTTGTCCATGGAATCTCCTGAATTCTGTTTGTAAGCAACTGCCGGTTTGACAGCATCACTGAAGAGCTGATGAGAAGGAGAATGCTTGTCACTCCAAGTGAGGGGCGCTGGGTTTCTGTCACAGACGGAAACTGTTCCCACACCCCAAGAGAAAAACAGCCCAAACCTCTGCAATGACCTATGGCTACCAGGGCCTGACAAGTACCAAACAGATGTACCAGCCCACTGCCTGCCCTCCCTGCCTGCCACAGTCTCCGTGTCCTTGGGCTGTACAGGGTCTCACGGATGCTGAGCCAAACAGCTGTGTTTTACCTTCACTGCCTTGGTGCCATCTGCAGCAGACACAAAGTAAAAGGGCAAACTGCACTGCGGGCAAAGCTGAAGCTTTTCTGGGTCACCTTCATATCGGCTGGGGGCAAAGAAAGGAGAAGTGGTCAGTAAGACATCGCCGTCGGCCAGATGCCAACATCTGCAGGAGTGGTGGAACAGATGGAGACCAGAGCCCGGCTTCGCTGTCAAGGCCTCCTCGCTGCAGGACAAGGCCAGGAGAGTCCTCCCCAAAAGCTACAGGGTTTTAAACGCAACAGCACCAGCAAACCGCTGACAGGAAGACGCAGAAAGAAAAGAGTTCTTGCTGGTCCATCCGCGGTGCTTGACTAAATTACAGGTGGATTCTATAATACAAATAACACATTAAAAAAAAATTAACAGAAGATTACTCCAGGGAGTGTGCCATTTTCTACTGCTGCAACAGATTTGTTATTTTTAATTTTTTTCTTACAGCACATATATACACAGGAATTTCTACCATAAATGGAAGTAATCCCTGACGAGACTAATCATCACCACACGTTATTGTAACCAGTCATTACTCCCAGGTAGAATACTCACTGACTTCTCATTATGCAAATTCATGAATTATGCAAATTACATGCAAAAAATTCTCCGCAACACACACCCCTCCTCAAACACCCTCAGACATCAGCAGCCCCACCCACCCCATCCAAACCAATCACAAACAGAAACGGACACAACCAAGAAAACAAATATGAAAGAAACCCAACACACGCTGTCACAAACCCAACCCCATCCCACAACTGAAACAGCCACCACACAGAAAAGCGAATAAAAACACCCTACAGCCCAAAAACCCACAATCAAACAAAAAAAACATACAGGACACAAGGGGTTCAGACTGAAATCCACCACTTAAAAAAAAAAAACTATCACAGCAAAAGCCTCCAGCACAGCTGGAGGACTTCAGAACCACAGAGACTGACTTCCGGGTAACAGACGACACAAGGGAACCAAGCCCTCTAGGGTCCTAAAAGTAGTCTCTATGGTCCGGAAGTCCTCCACCATTGTTGGAGGACTTCCGGACCATAGAGACTAACTTCCGGATCACAGAGTGCAATGCAGAACTCACTCTCTTTTCAGCACAAACCCGAAACACAGCCCCATCCAAGCTACTGTGAGGAAATTTATCCCAGCAAAAAACAGTACACAGGTGCAGGAGTTGCAAGTTGGGAGTTGTGAATTAGTGAACTGTGAGTTAGAAACCCCATGGATTAAGTGGTGAACGAGTGACTTTACGTCTGAGACGAGTCTCTACAAAGGGGATGGAGCCCGTGTTTGCTGTGTTTGTTTGTTTTCTTCCCTAACGAGCTCATAAACTGGAGTTGCATTTAGAGAGTCTGTTGTGCTGTAGATGCGAGAGGCCTGGCTGGGATGGGCAGAGAAGAGAGGCTCTCTCATGGGATGTGGTGCAGCAAACAGGGGATGCCCCTGAGCTGTGCAGGGAGCACAAAACACTGAGCTGGCACTGAAAAGCTGGAGTTAAGGAAAAAAGATAAAGCTGGAGTTCTGGGGAAACTGTGTCTCTGGGCTCTGTCCCCAGGGTTCATCTCCCTGTCCCCTAACAAGAGGTAGCCGTCCCATTTTGGAAAGAGGAAAGATGCCCTTCTCATCCTCATGGCAGTGGCCCAGGGAGACCTGCGGACAGAGGGCGGGACTGACTGTGGATGTCCCAGGCACATCTGGCACATCCACCAGCACCGGTGCCATTGCTGCTTCTCCCACCCCCACCGAGCCCTCCGGTAAAGCCGTGGCCCCTTGATGTCATGGCTGCAGTAGAGGAAGAGGCAATGGCAGGAGGCACTGAGGCCACTGACCGAGGGGGGGAACCTGTGGAAGGGGGGGCAGAGGGGTGAGAGGCTGCCGGAGGGGTCCCCTGTGGTGTGATGGGTTCCCCAGTGGGGTGCCCAGGGGGATCTCCGATGTCCCCTGGTCTCACCGCGACGTGGAGGTGGACCAAGTTGACGGCACGTGGCTGCTGGCCCTGCAGCTGCAGCCCAGCAGGGTCCCGTCCCGCGTCGGCACCAGCGAGTGGTTGAGGCTGCACCAGATGAAGTGAGGGCAGGGCGGGCAGGGGACCTGCCGAGTGGGGACACTGAGGACAGTGACGGGGACAGGGAGGACAGGGGTTGGGACAGGGGTGAGGACAGGGCACCTGTGGGGACAAGGCGCCTGTGGGGAAAGGGATGGGGACGGGGCACCTGTAGGGGTGACACTGGGGACAGGGATAGGGACAAGGCACCTGTGGGGACAGGGACAGGGACAGGACACCTTTAGAGACAGTCACAGGGACCTGCTCTGGCAACCCAGCACTTCAGCACCTTCAGCATCCCCGAGCCCCGGGCACTCCCAGCATCCTCCCAGCAGTTTTTGCACAGGGGTTCAGCAAGCCCAGGTGAGCGTCCCTGACCTTGCCTGGGTGACGCGTGCCCAGTAAATCCAATTTCCAGTGAATTTCGCAAATACTTGGGGCCATCTCTCCCGTTTCACCTCCTAGAAACAAGTCTCCTCCCTGATTTGCAACCCCATCCTGCCAGCACAGCAGCTCACCCCGTGGGGAGCACCCCAAAATGTGTGTGCCAGCAAGCAGAAATGTGCTGCAGAAATGTGTGTGCCAGCAAGACGGGAGGAGAGGCAGGAGCAGGCAGATGGGTGGGGTTGTCTCTTACATGGAAATGGTCATCTCTGTAGGTAGATGCTGCATGTGTTTGTACAGATGCTGGAGACACTAGAAGCTGTAATGCCAATGTAGAAGGGCAGCTTGGCATGAGGATCGTACTGTACCTCTCATAACCAAGGAGATTTGTGCTCATTTGTTATTGTCATGCTAGAGGAATTTCCCAGGCTTGATATCTGGTGTGAAACTACAGGGACCCTCCAGTTTTTCAGGTCTGGTGAAATGATCCTATGTATCCAGGTTGCTGCCTGAGTCTGAGAGTTTCCCTCCATGCTCACTAAATTTCTTGCAGGCAGTTAACGACGTGGGAGGGAGAAATGCCATTCAGGCTGTATTGGATCTGTGCAAGGGTGTACAGCTGCTGCAGAACCTGCACGTTCAATGGCCCCAGGAGCCCCCGAGAGCTGTCCCAAGGAGTGCTGGTCGCACCGCAGCCCCGCCTGCAGGCTGCCCGGTAGGCATGTCAGCGGGCACTCCCACCCTCCCCTCCACCCCCCGCTCCACCTTCTTGCGCGTCTCACTTTGGAGACAAATCTTCTACACCGATCTGAACTGCCACATCATTTATTCCCTCGCCTTCCCCCCGCCCTTTTCTTCTTTTTCATTTTTGTCCTTCCTTTTCTGCTCTGCTGACAGTTGAGGCTTTCCGGTTTTGCCATCTTCCCGTGAACCTGCACTCGATAAATGCAGGTGTACGCTGGGTTTCCCCAGTTGCTCTTCACAAGAAGCTTGATATATGAAAAGGCTCTGCGAAGCGGCGCGTTCTGTGAAGAAAAGCGGGAGAAGGAAGCGGAGGCGTTAAGAGTGACAGTGCAATCAAGGTCTCTCCCCCTGCCAGCCCTGTTCCTGCTCAGGAACAAGCTCCCAAAAGTGGGTGGGAGCAGCTGTGGACACGTGAGGCTCCCTGCTGGTACCGGGGCTGCTGGGGAGGCTGGGGACACGGGGAGGGGGAAGGCAGCTGGCATCCTCTGCATGCCAGCCCGGCTGGGGCTGCATCTCTCTTCCCTCTGCCCCTTTTCCTCTGCTGCTTGCTCCCTGCTAACAGAGAGGCTGGGGAGGTGCTCCTATGCGTGGGGCAGCTGGTGTGCAACCCCACCATGCTCCCGCTCTCCGCTCTGCCTGCCTTCCTCCTGGCAGGCGTGAGAGCACCGGCAGAGAAGGGGCATGCTATGCGGGGAGGAGAGGGCACTGTCCAGCTTGCCAGCAGGCCACAGGATGGAGCGACGGTGCTGCCCGATGGCTTTCGCCACCAGGCGTCCCTGTTTCTCCACGGCACAAAGGCGTTGCTTTGGTGGGGTGGCCGCGTGTGCAGCTGGCTCTGCTGAAGGCAGCGGCTGCAGCCAGGGATCTCTCAGGACTCGTGCTCCCACGCGCGCGACCCTGCCCTTGCTATCCTTTTGCTACCGCCACCGCGCGCTACTCAGCCCTCCCAACCCCGCCAGGTCTCTCTCAGCGGTGGTCCGGGCCCCTGTGCCCGGGGAGAAAGCATTCACGCTCTTCCTCCCATGGACGTGCAGGCAAAGCTCTTCCGCTCCCTGGCATCTTGCTCCCGTGCATGGACCGTACCTTCAGCGGGAAGGTCTGAATGGCCTCTTTTGCCACGTCATACATGAACGTCCCAAGGAGAGCTTCCTCTTCCCCGTCCGCATCCACTCCCTCAGGGGTAAAGCACAAGGAGAGCAGCTCAGACTCGGCCCGCCAAAGAGGGAACGTACGCGCTGGATCAGCCCTGTTATCTACCCAGCCTCTCCTGGGGCTCTAGCAGTAGTCTAGAGCTGGTTAGGGTGGAGCTCAGTCTCCGCCTTGAGTTTTGGTCAAGAACCCTGAGGTGCTTTGGCCAGAATAAGTAAGTCTTGAGAAGGATGAAGCGTCTAGAGCCCTTGAAGTACCCCGCTAGGGCACGGCAGCGCTCAGGAGAGAGCAGGACACGAACCTCAGAGGGTGTGCAAAAGCAAGCAAGTCCCTGTCATGGCTTTCCCCCCGGGCCAGATCCCCGCCAGAAGCACCCAGCAGAGACTTACAAAGACGGCGATGTCTCTGGGGGCGCTGAAGTCGGTCCCAAACGGAGAGACGTCTTTGGAGGTGTGCTGCACAGTGAGGGCAGTCAGATGGACTCGTGCTGGCAACCTGATGACCGCCTGGCCCCGACGCCCTTGTAAAGGCCAGCAGTTTCCTGGGGAAACATCCGGCTGCAACCAGAACGCGAGAGCAATGACATGTGAGAGAGCGTTGAGGCCAACACAGCTGCTCATGTAGCTTGAAGCATAGGCGCCGGTGTGTCTGTGGGGTCTGTTTCAGCTTGAGAATGAGGCACGCGTGAGGGAATGGACAGGAGCAGGAGGCCGCCTTCCCTGCCTGACAAAGGGGGTGCTCAGTATTACAGAACAGAGGAGAGTACCGGTTATGAAACCATCCGAGTCAGGGCCTTACAGAAACACCTCTCTGCCCAGTGGCTCTGCAGTGCACTGTTCCTCCCACCCCCCCGCAAAGGCACCGTTAGGGATGAGCGTGGAAACGGGGTCACCAGGGAGAAAGTCTTTCACCCAGCTGTGACAGAGGACCGTGGGCAAGATGCAGCAGTTCCGCTCAGTTCAGCTCTGTTCCCCTCCTGAGGGGAACCACTGATTTCTAGCAAGCCCAGCCCTGCGTTCGAGCTTTGGTTTCAGGAACTGTGATCAACACTGTGGGCTTGAGCCACGCCGCTGGACTGAGGGGAGAGCCCCTGAGGTCGGTCCCCAACTTCACAGGAAGGAAGGAAAGAAGGAAACCAGCACTGATGATTTCTGCTACGATACCTGCAAAATAGTATCAGGAGGGTTGGCAGTGCAAAAGAACCGTAAAACCCAGCAGCTCCAGTTCTCTTTGCCGTCGTAGGTCTCGGAAGTTCTCTGCGTGTCAATGGTGGCACCTGCAAGGAGGGGAGAGCAGATGACTGCGAGAGGCCACAGACTAGGAGGACCTGGTGCTCAGACACTATTTCTGACGCCGCCGGCCAGCTCCACGTCTGTCAGTCCTGTCCTCGTCAGCACGCGGTGGGGGTGCCCAGCTGCACAGGGCAATGACGGCACCCAGGTGCCTGCTGACTGCTTCTCTCACAGGGCCGCGAGGAGAAGGTCTGAGGGTGCTGGGAGACAGCAGGCGCCCACGTGAATGACAGCAGACCAAAGCTGAGGGCTTGCTGCGTGGGCAGCAAAGGATGAGCCAGCCACTCTGCCACAGCCTTGCTCTTGGACCCCGTGAAGCATTTAAGCTCCCCCACTTTGGAAAGCAGCGCCTGGAGCCCAGCCTCCTTTGGGGAGTGCTACAGACAAGCGCAGGGCAAGGAGACTGGGCTGCTTGCGTCCGTACCGGAGCTTTTCAGGGCCCAGTCAGACATCTCGACGTAGACTTCCGAAGCCATCTCGGACACGGCCTGGTTCACTTCCTGAACTTCCTGGGAAAGCCATGAGCGAACACAGAAAAGGACCACATCAGCGGGCAGTTCAGCGTGGCTACTAGCGCCCGGAGAGGCAAAGGGTCAGTGTCAGAAACGCGAGGCAAGCCTCGTCCACAGAGCTGAGAGACTCTCTGCTGCTGGCATGAGCCACGAGGACTGACGAAGGGTATCTGTGGCCACGGCCATGGCCACGGCCCCGAGGTGGGTTGACAAGGGTCCCCACATCCTCCTCCCCACCCTCCACGCTCTCCAGGTCAGCCGGGAGACGGGCTCAGGCCCTGCCAGCCATGGCTGGCCCCGTGAGCGTGCCTGGGTCTCTCCACTGCCTCAGGGGCCCGGCCAGAGCAGCCGGCACGCCAAGGGAAGGATGTCGGGAGTCCTCCGCTGCCTGAAGCGGCCCCATCAAACTGGGCCCGGAGAAGGGCCTGCGCAGCGCAGAAGCTCACCCAGCAAGGCTCTGGCAAAGGCTGGCTTGCTGCGCTCAGCAGTCTGAGCCCACCACTAATGCCAAGGAGTGCTTTCTCAGGGGTTCTGCCCAGCCACGCCTCCTTCCCCAAAATGCACGGTCACCTTCGCACTGCTGATCTGCGCCCTCAGTTGAGCCACCTCCTCCAGCAGAAGCTGCATCTTTTGGGTCTGCTCTGCCAGCAAAGCGTGCACATTCCTGCAGGCACAGGAAAGCGGGTCTTGTCAGAGAGCGGCCCATCCTCTCTGCGGAGCGTCTGAGCTCAGCAAGGAGGAGAGACACGTGTGCTTTCCCTGCTTTGCGAGTGCTTCCCTTCCTCACCAGGCTGAGCAAAAGGCAAAGGCAGGAGGGAAGTACGGGAGCCCTGGCTGCTGGGAAAACGAGTGCAGGTAGCACGAGGTCGGCTGACGCTTCTGCACAGACCCAGTTCCAGCTCGGGAAACATCCCTTACCTCAGGGTCTCCGGTTCTGCCGCAAACGCGCATGTCAGCTCCTGAAAGGGAAGAACACTCCCTTAGAGTATCCACTACCGGAGCTGCCGGGGCTTCCCAGGAGAGGCTTCCCTAGGAAGGCACGGCAAACCCTGCTGCTTCTTTGGGTCACCCTGCGTGGAAGCAGAAGAGCCCGTGATTTATGCAGCCACGCTGTCAGCAACGCTCCCTTGCAGGAGGTGCCTGTCCCACAAGAGTCACCGACCTCTATCAGTCCCTTTGCCCGCAATGTCCGCACTGGCAGGGAGGTCCCGCAGTAAACACCAGCTGCAATTCACATCACCAAGAGACAGTTATTTGACTAGGGTTGCTAGTGATCCTGCAGGCGCGTTGTCTCCTCCCTGTTGCCTCGGGGGTGGGGCAGCAGGTTAGCTGAGGAGGTGGGGAACATGGGGTGCAGAGAGAGAGAGAGGACATGCCTCTGACCGGGAGCCATCACCCCAGGCTTCAGGGGGCTGCGCAGCCGTGACCTTCAGGTGTGCTCGGTGCCCCAGAGCTCGTCCCCATTTCCCCTCACTGCTTCAGTGAGCACCGAGACCAGGCTGCATGGGCTAGGAGAGGTACCTCTCCATTGGTCCCCCTGCACGGCCCCTCCGGGAATCCCCGGTTAAGGCTTGGAAATACATACGCCCTTCTCTTGCAGACTGGCAGACTGAGCAAGCCTTTTGGTCCAGTGGCCAGAGCAGCAGCACGGCTGGGAGACTACCGCTCGTGCTGGTAGTCCGAAAGCAAGTCCCAGTCAAGGACATAGGCAGGAAGCACTTGGGCCACGGGAGTTCCCACACATACGGGCCAAAAGGGAAAGCTGGCATCCGGCACAGCCAGGCTGTCGCGCTCAGATGCTTGCTCGTGCAAACTCACCAAGAGCCACTGGGAGCAACAAGAAGATGACTTTCAAGAACCTCTTCCTCTGCGGGGCCATCCTTTGCCTGAAAAAGAGGGAGTCCAGTGGCTGTCAGTGAGCCAAGTCCTTCCTGAGCAAACCCCTTCACAGGTGGATTTCCGTTTTCAGGCCAAAAAGCCACCGTTTTGGAAGCCTGCCGCTGACAGAGAGCTGGCAGAGCAGGGCCCAGGAGGAACACAATGTCTCTCCACACCGTTCAACACTGCCGGCAGCTCTTCCGCAAAGGAAGGGCTCCAGGAGCGCCTTCCGAAAGGGAATAAAAATAATCGCAGGAAGTAAGGAGGTCAAGCAAATGAAGACTGCTTTTCAGAGTCTTTCTGGTGTGGACCTTGCTCTCTCTCTTTTGGCTGAGAAAGCAGGCCTGTTCTCACTTGCGATCACACAGATCTCTCTTAGGGGTGTTTCTCCGCACGGCTGGGAAGCGCAGGAGCCTTGCCTGGCTTTCCTCCCAGAGCCCGCCCAGACCTGCGCGGTCTCTTGCCAGAGCTGGGGAAAACCTTTCCCCTGCGGAGGCGTGGCTCTGCACCCGAGCGTCTGGCTATGCGGCAGTTTGTCCTACCGCGGCCAAAGTTTGGGCCTCCGGCAAGTGCGTGGGAGTGAGACTGCCGAGGGGCTTTGCTCTTGGTTCTCCCTGGGAATGGCCACAGCACGAGCAGCGCCCGAGCATAGGCGGCCAAGCGGGAGCGCTGGGCAGCTGGCTGGGCAACACCCCCTGCTCTCCCCTTTGCTTGCACTGGCCCTCAGACATCTCCGTTCTCCCCCTGTCCGCAGCAGAAACACGTAGTACGTACACGGCGAAGACGCACGTGCTCAGCAGACGTGTCCACAGGGAGGCAAGGGCACCTGCCGGCTGGCCAGCAAGGCTGAAGACTGTCCCTGGGCAAAGAAACCGGAGAAAAGTTAGGCCTGTCTCTTGAGGTCTCTTCTCTAGGATGCCCAGCCACGCGTCTTTCGGCTCCCTGCAGGGAGGCGGGCACCGAGCCCTACGCACTCCCTCCCTGGGGCGAAGAGCAGGGCAGCCTGCACTTCTCCTGCCACTTGTGACATTTGGCCAGAGCTCTGGCACAGTGCAGCTCTCCGACTTCACCCCCGAGGACTTCACAGCAAGCAGCAGTGCTGAGCTTACTTGCAGTTTCTGTGGCCTTCTTGCACCACTTTGCAAGCCCTTGAGTGGCTGAGCTGGGAGTGAACTGCGAAAAGGGTGTCACCAGCTCCACCTCCGTGCAGAGGCTCCTGTGGGAGGGAAAAGAGAGATGCCGGTTGCCCACCGTCGCCATGCTGTGTGAGCGGAGGCCCTTGCCAGCGGTCGTCCTGGGCAAGCTTCCCAGGGGACGTGCCAGCTGCAGCGAGAGAGGGCAGCACAGCTGGGCTGCTTCCAGGGCCCCCCCCTCTACTTTCCCCATCCTTTGCTTTACAGGCCTGCAGTGGGAGAAGAGGAAGCAAGCTGGCAGCAGCAGTCCCCCGCCACGGGAAGGCCACCCGCCAGCGCAGCCCGATTCTCACCCCATGCCTCCCTGCTCCCTGGCACCAGCCTGCCCCTCGGCAGGCACCTCTCGGTGGCCGTTCGCGGAGGAGGCACAGGCTGCTGTCCCCCACCGTGGCCGCCCACCTCTTCCCTGGGCGCTGGCGGTCTCCCGACCCCTCTCCTCCCCGCACAGCTGCTCCCCTCAGCCAGGCAGGACCGCGCCTCAACGTCCAGAGGGGCCCAGTCTCAGGCCCCAGGGGCTTGGCCTCCCCGTGCAGCAAAAGCTCCCCGTGCAGCAGGGCTGGGCTCCGACCCCTGCAGCACGAGGCTACCGCCTCCCCAGAAGCCCAGGCTGCACACTGGCTTTTGGCCGGGAGAGCAAGCCAGGCTTTCAGCCGAGACCCTTCCCCACAGAAGGGGGAGGGGGGGCTTCTCAAGCCACCGGGCTCTTCTTCAGAAGCCTCTGTCAGCTTCCCCATGCTGCTCCACGCCCCACTGGCCGTGTTAGGCCGCGTCCCTGCTACCACCCCAACCTGACGCCCCGGGCAGGAGCAGCCTGCTTCATACCTGCTCGTTTGGCAGCGGCTCGGCCCCGCTGCCTCCCCTGCCGGCTGTTGGTCGGCCGTGTTCTCCAAGGAGACATTTGAGGCCCTTTGGCGTCTTCTCTGGGGTGCCTTTCTCCTCGCCATCTCTGGCCAAAGGCAGGCTCCCCGCTCAGCTCTTCCCCCTCAGCCCCAGCAGTGTGGCCTGCCCAGGCAAAAGCAGCTCCGGCAGCAGCCCCACGCTTCCCCCGCAGCAGGAGCGCGCCTGCCCAGGGCAACAGCCACACGGCAGCTGTGGGCTCCTTGCCCGCGCGCCACAGGGCTGTGCGGGCGGCCAGCTCTGACCTCATAGTGGCGGCTCTGACGTCACAATGGGGCTCCCCAGGGCTGAGCAGGGCGGGGACGCCCTGTGGGCTTCCCTGGGGCAACACGGCTGCCACGCGCCCGGGCACAAACGGAGCCCCAGCAGAGAGTAGTGAGCTCTAGAACGGGGACGTTGATGGGGTGAGGAATGGGGTTTCCGACAGGCCAGTCAGACAGGCTCTCCACACCCATTTTATGGAAAGTATGGGTTAATCAACAAACGCACAGCCGGGTTGCCGCAAAGGTGCTAGCCCAAATTGTTCCATCCGCTCCTCCGGCCCCACTATCGGGAAAGTAACGGAGGAGCTCCCAACCCCCGGCCCCAGGAGCCCCCGAGAGCTGTCCCAAGGAGTGCTGGTCGCACCGCAGCCCCGCCTGCAGGCTGCCCGGTAGGCATGTCAGCGGGCACTCCCACCCTCCCCTCCACCCCCCGCTCCACCTTCTTGCGCGTCTCACTTTGGAGACAAATCTTCTACACCGATCTGAACTGCCACATCATTTATTCCCTCGCCTTCCCCCCGCCCTTTTCTTCTTTTTCATTTTTGTCCTTCCTTTTCTGCTCTGCTGTCAGTTGAGGCTTTCTGGTTTTGCCATCTTCCCGTGAACCTGCACTCGATAAATGCAGGTGTACGCTGGGTTTCCCCAGTTGCTCTTCACAAGAAGAAGAGTCTCTTCTTCTTGAAGGCAGCGGCTGCAGCCAGGGATCTCTCAGGATTCGTGCTCCCACGGGCGCGTCCCTGCCCTTGCTATCCTTTTGCTACCACCACCGCGTGCTACTCAGCCCTCCCAACCCTGCCAGATCTCTCTCGGCAGTGGTCCTGGCCCACTTCTGCAGGTGCTTAGTTGTTACGGGTGGCTGTCTAGCTGATAAGGCAGGTGCAGGAGCGAGGCTTATGCTGTTGTGCTTGTGCTGTCCCAGTTGGCTGAGGTGCTGACATGGCAGACCGGGAACTTGTCTTTTGCTGCTCTTTTGATGTCACTCTTGGCTGTGTACCTTGTTTGGCAGGTGCAGGACCATGGCTTTTGCAGCTGTTTTTATACCATTGCTTGCTTCATCACTGACAGGGCACGCAAGGGGACTCGGCTTCTGCAGGTGCTTGTGATGTCACGGGTGGCTGTCTAGCTTACATGGAAGGCACAGCAACCAGGCTTATACTGCTGTTTTTATGTCACTGATGACTTTGTATGTCATATGGCAAGCGTAGGAACCTGGATTGTACAGCTGTTTATGTCACTGCTAGCTTAATACCTCATAGGACAGCCACCTCTGGGAGGTGGATTAAAGTTATCGCTTTGCTGTACTGTGTAATGCTGGCTTATGGTATGATAAAATTCTTGATCGTGAAATTGTACTCAGCACTGCTGTCATCCCCATACTTTGGGAGCCATCTCACGGAAACTATTAATAATTACACCTTTTACCTCTTCTCCTCAGAACCATTCTACAGGGGAGACCCCTTCCTTCACCTTTCCCTTTTCCTCCAGGCTGATTACAATAGCTCTTGAGAATTTTGAATATCCTTGGGTTGTTCATACAAGCATGTTCCTACTGCTATGTCTCCTGAATGTGTTTCAGGCCTTGTTTAAGGTTAAACAACTATTTGAGAATACCATCCAGAGATCTGCCCCAAGGCTGGAAAGGTATGAGTGGCAGGGTGTGTGGGATAGTATGGGCGGTGGGCGGTGGGCACCTCCAGTGTTTTGGAACTTCACTCCTGAACAGGTGCAGTATCCTGAAAAACGAGTAAAATATTTGGAAGAAGTATGCTGTCACCCTGGCAATTCTAGAGAGACACTGCACTGTGCTGGGGCCTGGCCCATGCCTACCGAGCCCTGTTCAACACTATTCAGTACCCTCAAGGGGAAGAGAAGGTCTCTGGATCTGACGACAAAGTGACAGTCACTGCAGCTACTCCAACCCCTGTGACAGGCACTGTGGCTACTCCAACCCCCCCCATGACAAGCACTGTCGTTTCTCCAATCCCCGCGACAGGCACTGTGGCTGAACCAGGGAACCAACCTGTGCCCGTATCAGTCACCCCTATACACAAGAAGAAATCCTGGAAGGAAAGTCAGCTCGTTTAGAAAGGATTGATGAAAAAGCAAGGCCATCACAAGGGGAGGAAGAGGAAGAGGAAGAACTCATAAATGAGAGGGAAACCACCCGATCCCTATCCCTGAGTGAGCTGTGAGATATGCAAAAAGATTCCAGCCATCGTCCAGGTGAGCACATTGTCACCTGGCTGCTCCGATGCTGGGACAACGGGGCCAGCATCTTCTGCTCAAGGGAGAGGATCTTCTGCTCATTCTTCTGCTCAAGGGAGAGGATATAGAGGGTACACACCATGGGGCACCCTGTGGTTTTACCTGTGTGACCACAGAGAGGATATGAGGAAATGGGATGGAAAACCGACCTCAACCCTAGAGGCACGGGTACGTGAGTCGCAAGGAAAAACAATCACCAAAGGGGGTTCTTCCAGGAAGATTAGTGCTCCAGTTTCCAGTGGGCAGTTCCCCAGACAGAGTAAAAGGGCTGATCTTACTCCTGATTTTAATGAAGAAACTCCTGGCTCGTCTTTACAGGAAGTGGTTAACGAATACTACGACCAGGACTAGAGGGGCCCTGCCTCCAGCCAGGAGGAGGAAAGGGACAACTGGGTGTACTGAACTGTGTGGATTCGATGGCTGGCACATCAGACCCACAGAAGTATAACGCTTTAGTGGACACTGGTGCACACTGTACCCTAATGCCATCAAGCTATACAGGGGCAGAATCTATCCGTATTTCTGGAGTGATAGGGGCATGCCAACAGCTAACTGTATTGGAGGCCAAAGTGAGCCTAACTGGGAATGAGTGGCAAAAGCCCCCCATTGTGATTGGCCCAGAGGCTCCGTGCATCCTTCGCATAGACTACCTCAGGAGAGGGTATTTCAAGGATGCAAAACGGTACTGGTGGGCTTTTGGTACGGCTGCCTTGGAGATGGAGGAAATTAAACAGCTGTCCACCTTGCCCGGTCTCTTGGAGGACCCTTCTGCTGTGAGGTTGCTGAGGGTCAAAGAACAACAGGTGCCTATCTCCAGCACAACGGTGCACCAGCGGCAATATCGCACTGAGTCTCCCCGATTCCTATCCACAAGCTGATTCATCGACTGGAGAGCCAAGAAATGATCAGTAAGACTCGTTCACCTTTTAACAGTCCCATATGGCCAGTGCAACAGTCTAATGGAGAGTGGAGACTAACAGCAGACTCTCGTGGCCTGAATGAAGTCACGCCGCCGCTGAGTGCTGCCGTGCCCGACATGCTGGAACTTCAGTACGAACTGAAGTCAAAAGCAGCCAAATGGTATGCTACACCTGATATTGCTAATGCGTTTTTCTCACTCCCTTTGGCAGCAGAGTGCAGGCCACAGTTTGCTTTCACTTCGAGGGGCGTCCAGTACACTTGGAATCGATTGCCCCAGGGGTGGAAACACAGACCTGCCATTTGCCATGGACTGATCCAGACGGCACTGGAACAGGGTAAAGCTCCAGAACATCTGCAATATATTGAGGACATAATTGTGTGAGGCAATACAGCAGAAGAAGTTTTTGAGAAAGGGAAGAAAATAGTCCAAATCCTCCTGAAAGCCGGTGCACACATAGGTTGTGTGCACTGGACCTCATCTGGATCTTTGGGTGACCGCACATCATCCAGGTCACCATAAATCACTTCCAACACGGCTAATTCCCTCAGGTACTGGATACCTCTCTCCATGGTGGTCCATTTCCCGGGGCGATATACAACATCTTCCTTGAAGGGATATCTTCCCTTCATAGCTGACAGGAGTTGCCTCCAGAGGCTGAGGGCTGGTGCCCCTTTTCCAATCGCTTTGTCAATGCCCCCTTCCCTAGAAATGGATCCCAGCTGCTTGGCTTCCTTACCCTCTAATTCCAGGCTACTGGCCCCACTATCCCAGCATCAGAGCAGCCAGGTGACAATATGCTCGCCTGGACGATGGCTGAAATCTTTTTGCATATCTCGCAGCTCACTCAGGGATAGGGATCGGGTGGTTTCCGTCTCGTTTACAAGTTCTTCCTCTTCCTCTTCCTCTTCCTCTTCCTCTTCCTCTTCCTCTCCCTGTGATGGCCCTGCTCTTTCATCTTCCCTTTCTAAACGAGCTGACTTTCGCTTCCAGGATTTCTTCTTATGTATAGGGGCGACTGATACTGACATGGGTTGATTCCCTGGTTGAATCGCATCATCTGTCGCAGGGGGGACTGGTGTGACTGCAGTGCTTGTAAGAGTTGTCCGGAGCAGCCGCAGTGCCTGTCGCAGGGGGAATTGGAGCAGCCGCAGTGCCTGTCGCAGGGGTAATCGGAGCAGCTGCAGTGCCTGTCGCAGGGGGAATCGGAGCAGCCGCAGTGCCTGTTGCAGGGGGAATCGGAGTAGCCGCAGTGCCTGTCGCAGCGGGGGCTGCAGTAGCCGCAGTGCCTGTCATTTTGTCACCAGATCCTTGAGGGTTCTGGATAGTGTTGAACAGGGCTCGGTAGGCATGGGCCAGACCCCAGCACATTGCAGTGATTTGTGTCTCTCTAGAATTGGCAGGGTGACGACATACTTTTTCCAAATATTCTACTAATTTTTCAGGATTCTGCACTTGTTCAGGAGTGAAGTTCCAAAACACTGGAGGTGCCCAATAACTTAGGCATTTGCCCATGCTATCCCACACACCCTGCCACTCATAACTATCCGGCCTTGGGGCAGATCTCTGGATGATATTCTTAAATTGCTTACTAATCTTGGACAAGATCAAAACAGTATACCCAAGTAATACCAATAGAATTATCTTAACTACCCAAGGATGTTCAAGATACTGAAAAGTTACTGTAATGAAGGAGGAAGCATTGTAGAAGAAAGTAGTGAAGGTACAATTCTGCATTTCCTCCATAAAAAACCTCTCAGAGGAAGAGGTAAAATTGCGAATTTTCTCCATAAGGTGATACCCAACATACAATAACGGTTTCAGTACAGCACTTAGATACCAAAATAAACCCAAGGTCACTGTTTTAATAACAAATCTCACAGGCAAAACATCACCAATTAAAGCAGAGCACAGCAAACTGCAAAAACCAACACCGATCTTTAACATGTACAGCAAAAAAATGAGCATGGTGCAGATCAGGTAAACCAATGCTAAGAACAGATGGATCAATATCACATCCAACAACTACCAACAGATCTAAATTCCTTAATACGCTCTGGTTAATCTGTTATTATCTCAAACCCTTCGTGCCCCACGTTGGGCGCCAAAAAGGACTGTCGTGGTTTAGCCCCAGCCGGCAGCTAAGCACCACGCAGCCGCTCACTCACTCCCCCCTGGTGGGATGGGGGAGAGAATCGGAAGAGCAAAAGTAAGAAAACTCGTGGGTTGAGATAAGAACAGTTTAGTAATTGGAACAAAATAATAGTAATAATAATAACGAATTGTAATGAGAATGAAAACAACAAGAGAGAGAGAGAAGAACAAAAATCAAGGGAGGGAAAAGAGAAAACAAAAAAGCGATACAACTGCTCACCACCCACCAACCGACACCCAGCCAGTCCCCAAGCAGCGACCGCTACCCCCCGGCCAGCTCCCCCCAGTTTATATACTGGGCATGACATCATATGGTATGGAATAGCCCCTTGGTCAGTTTGGATCAACAATCCTGGCTGTGCCCCCTCCCATTTCTTGCGCACCTGGCAATGCATGGGAAGCTGAGAAAGTCCTTGACTAGTGTAAACACTGCTTAGCGACAGCCAAAACATCAGCGTGTTATCAATATTATTCTCATACTAAAATCCAAAACACAGCACTATACCAGCTACTAGGAAGAAAATTATCCCAGCCAAAACCAGGACACTACAGAGAGGAAGGACTTTTGCAATGCAATGTATTCATGAAAGGAAAGAATGAAATGAAACAATGAAATGACTGAATGCAGAGAAAGAATGAAATGAAATGAAAAGAAATTCAACAAAATGAAACAATGAAATGAAACGAAATGAAAGAATGAAATGAAAAGAGGAAATGAAATAATGGAATGTATTGAAATGAAATGAAATGCAATGAATGAAATGAAAAAATGAAATTAAATGAAAAGAAACAATGAAATGAAATAATGCAAGAAATGAAAGTATGAAATGAAAGAATGGAATGAATGAATGAATGAAAGAAATGAAAGAATGAAATTAAATGAAACAATGAAATGAAATGAAAGAATGAAGTGAAAGAATGTAATGGAGGAATGAAATGAAATAAAATAAAATGAAGCAATGAAATGACATGAAATTAAATTAAATTAAATGAACGAATGACATGAAAAATGAAATAATGAAATGAAATAATGAAATAAAAGAATGAAACAATGAAAGTATAAGAAAAGAATTATTTCATTTCATTTCATTCTTTCATATCATTTCATTTATTCTATTTCATTCTTTCAGTTCAGTTCAGTTCATTCTTTCATTTAATTTTATTTCATGATTTTATATTATTATTTCATTTCATTTCATAGTTGCATTTCAGTCTTTCATTATTGCATTATTTCATTTCATTGTGTAATTATGTAATTATTTCATGTAATGAAATGAACATGACATGAATGAAATTAAAGGAAATAATGAAATGAAATATAATTAAATGAAATGAAAAGATAGATTGAAATGAAATTAAATGAAGAAGGCAAGGGCAAGGGTGGGAAAGGGAAAGGGAAAGGGACGAATAAATAAAATTAATGAAATTTAATCAAAGAATGAAATTAAATGAAATGAAATAATGAAAGAAAGTATAAAATGAAATTACATGAATCAGAAGACTGGTATGAAATGTAATGAAATGAAATATAATGAAAGAATGAAATGAAATGCAATTCAATGAAAAGAAATAATGAAAAAAGATAAAATGAAGTGAAAGAATGAAATGAATGCAATGAAATGATAGAAGGAAATTCAATGAAAGAAAAAAATTAAGTGAAATGAAATAATTATATCAAATGAAATTAAAAGAAATAATGAAAAGAAATTAAAACATGAAATTAACTGCACTATAAAGAAATAATGAAATAAAACGAATGAAAGAAATGAAACAAGGAAATGAAATTAAGAAATGCAATGCAGGCAAGAGGGCAAAGGGGGAAGGGAAGGGAAGGGAAGGGAAGGGAAGGGAAGGGAAGGGAAGGGAAGGGAAGGGAAGGGAAGGGAAGGGAAGGGAAGGGAAGGGAAGGGAAGGGAAGGGAAGGGAAGGGAAGGGAAGGGAAGGGAAGGGAAGGGAAGGGAAGGGAAGGGAAGGGAAGGGAAGGGAAGGGAAGGGAAGGAAAGGAAAGGAAAGGAAAGGAAAGGAAAGGAAAGGAAAGGAAAGGAAAGGAAAGGAAAGGAAAGGAAAGGAAAGGAAAGGAAAGGAAAGGAAAGGAAAGGAAAGGAAAGGAAAGGAAAGGAAAGGAAAGGAAAGGAAAGGAAAGATAAGATTAAGTGAAATTAAAAAATGAAATCAAATCAAATTTCAGTAAGAATTAACTGAAGTGAAATGAAATGAAGAAATGAAGTGCAAAAATGAAATAAAAAAGTAAATGAAAAAATGAAATAAAAAAATGCACTGAAATGAAATGCACTGAGATGAAATATTGAAATAAAACGCATGAATAAAATGAATTAATGAAATGAAAAAATCAAATTAAATGAAGAAATGAAATGAAATGAAAGGAAATTATAAAAGGCAATGAAATAAAAGAATGAAATTAAATGAACTGAAAAAATGAAATGAAATCTCATGAAAGAATGAAATGAAAAGGACTGAAATGAAATAATGAAATAATATGAAATGAAAGCAATTAAATCAAACAAGGAAATGTAACAAAAAAATAAGTGAAATTAAAGAATTCAATCAAATGAAATGCAAAGAATGAAATGAAATGAAAGAATTACATGAAATGACATAAAAAAATGAAAGACTGAAATGAAAGATTGAAATGAAATTAAAGAATGCAATAAAATAAAAGAATAAAATGAAATGGAATGAAATGGAATGAAATGGAATGAAGTGAAATAATACATGAAATGGACTGAAATAAATTCATAAAATAAAATGAATGAATGAAATGAAATGAAATGAAATGAAATGAAATGAAATGAAATTAAATGAAAGAATAAAATGAAACGATTGAAAAGAAATTAAAGAATGAAATTAAGTGAAATTAAATGAACAAAATGAAATGTAAGAGTAAAATGAAATGAAATGGATTGACATAATTAAATGAAGTGAAATAAAGAATGAAATGAAATGAAATGAAATGAAGGAATGATTTTAAATGAAGGATTGAAATGAAAGAAGGAAGTGAAAGAATGAAATTAAATGAAATAAATGAAATGAAATTAAAGAATAAATAGAACGAATCTAATGAAAGAATGAAATGAAATTAAGATTTGAAATGAAATGAAATGAAATTAAATTAATTGTTGACATGAAATGAAAGAATGAAATTAAATGAAGTGAAATGAAAGAATTAAATGAAGCTAAATGAAAGAATGAAATTAAATGAAAGAATGAAATTAAATGACAAAATGAAATGAAATAAAAGAATGAAATTAAATGAAATGAAAGAATGAAATTAAATGACAAAATAAAATGAAAAGAAATGACATAGAATTAAATGAAATTAAATGAAAGAATTAAATGAAACAGAATAAAAGAATGCAATGAAATGAAATGAAGAATGAATTTAAATTAAATGAAAGAATGAAATGTAATGAAACAAGGAAATTAACTGAATGAATGAAATGAAATGAAATGAAATGAAATGAAATGAAATGAAATGAAATGAAGTGAAATTAAATGAAAGAATGACGTGAAACGAAAGGAAATGAAAGAATGAAAGGAAATGATAGAATGAAGTGAGAGACCCAAATGAAGGAAAATAAAATGAAATGAGAGAATTAAACGAAATGAAAAGAATGAAGGAAATGAAATGAAATTAAAAATACGTGAAATCAGAAAATTAAATCAAATGAAAAGAAAGAATGAAATGAAATATGAAGTGAAACAATGAAATGAAAATGAAATGAAAGGAAATGAAAGGAAATAAAATGAAAGGAAATGAAAGGAAATGAAAGGAAATTAAATAATGAAAGGAAAAAAATAATAATAATAATAACAACAATAACAATAACAATAATAATAATAATAATAATAATAATAATAATAATAACAACAACAACAACAACCATAGAGCCTTTCTTACCTCCAGATCTCGCATGACCTTGTCCATGGAATCTCCTGAATTCTGTTTGTAAGCAACTGCCGGTTTGACAGCATCACTGAAGAGCTGATGAGAAGGAGAATGCTTGTCACTCCAAGTGAGGGGCGCTGGGTTTCTGTCACAGACGGAAACTGTTCCCACACCCCAAGAGAAAAACAGCCCAAACCTCTGCAATGACCTATGGCTACCAGGGCCTGACAAGTACCAAACAGATGTACCAGCCCACTGCCTGCCCTCCCTGCCTGCCACAGTCTCCGTGTCCTTGGGCTGTACAGGGTCTCACGGATGCTGAGCCAAACAGCTGTGTTTTACCTTCACTGCCTTGGTGCCATCTGCAGCAGACACAAAGTAAAAGGGCAAACTGCACTGCGGGCAAAGCTGAAGCTTTTCTGGGTCACCTTCATATCGGCTGGGGGCAAAGAAAGGAGAAGTGGTCAGTAAGACATCGCCGTCGGCCAGATGCCAACATCTGCAGGAGTGGTGGAACAGATGGAGACCAGAGCCCGGCTTCGCTGTCAAGGCCTCCTCGCTGCAGGACAAGGCCAGGAGAGTCCTCCCCAAAAGCTACAGGGTTTTAAACGCAACAGCACCAGCAAACCGCTGACAGGAAGACGCAGAAAGAAAAGAGTTCTTGCTGGTCCATCCGCGGTGCTTGACTAAATTACAGGTGGATTCTATAATACAAATAACACATTAAAAAAAAATTAACAGAAGATTACTCCAGGGAGTGTGCCATTTTCTACTGCTGCAACAGATTTGTTATTTTTAATTTTTTTCTTACAGCACATATATACACAGGAATTTCTACCATAAATGGAAGTAATCCCTGACGAGACTAATCATCACCACACGTTATTGTAACCAGTCATTACTCCCAGGTAGAATACTCACTGACTTCTCATTATGCAAATTCATGAATTATGCAAATTACATGCAAAAAATTCTCCGCAACACACACCCCTCCTCAAACACCCTCAGACATCAGCAGCCCCACCCACCCCATCCAAACCAATCACAAACAGAAACGGACACAACCAAGAAAACAAATATGAAAGAAACCCAACACACGCTGTCACAAACCCAACCCCATCCCACAACTGAAACAGCCACCACACAGAAAAGCGAATAAAAACACCCTACAGCCCAAAAACCCACAATCAAACAAAAAAAACATACAGGACACAAGGGGTTCAGACTGAAATCCACCACTTAAAAAAAAAAAACTATCACAGCAAAAGCCTCCAGCACAGCTGGAGGACTTCAGAACCACAGAGACTGACTTCCGGGTAACAGACGACACAAGGGAACCAAGCCCTCTAGGGTCCTAAAAGTAGTCTCTATGGTCCGGAAGTCCTCCACCATTGTTGGAGGACTTCCGGACCATAGAGACTAACTTCCGGATCACAGAGTGCAATGCAGAACTCACTCTCTTTTCAGCACAAACCCGAAACACAGCCCCATCCAAGCTACTGTGAGGAAATTTATCCCAGCAAAAAACAGTACACAGGTGCAGGAGTTGCAAGTTGGGAGTTGTGAATTAGTGAACTGTGAGTTAGAAACCCCATGGATTAAGTGGTGAACGAGTGACTTTACGTCTGAGACGAGTCTCTACAAAGGGGATGGAGCCCGTGTTTGCTGTGTTTGTTTGTTTTCTTCCCTAACGAGCTCATAAACTGGAGTTGCATTTAGAGAGTCTGTTGTGCTGTAGATGCGAGAGGCCTGGCTGGGATGGGCAGAGAAGAGAGGCTCTCTCATGGGATGTGGTGCAGCAAACAGGGGATGCCCCTGAGCTGTGCAGGGAGCACAAAACACTGAGCTGGCACTGAAAAGCTGGAGTTAAGGAAAAAAGATAAAGCTGGAGTTCTGGGGAAACTGTGTCTCTGGGCTCTGTCCCCAGGGTTCATCTCCCTGTCCCCTAACAAGAGGTAGCCGTCCCATTTTGGAAAGAGGAAAGATGCCCTTCTCATCCTCATGGCAGTGGCCCAGGGAGACCTGCGGACAGAGGGCGGGACTGACTGTGGATGTCCCAGGCACATCTGGCACATCCACCAGCACCGGTGCCATTGCTGCTTCTCCCACCCCCACCGAGCCCTCCGGTAAAGCCGTGGCCCCTTGATGTCATGGCTGCAGTAGAGGAAGAGGCAATGGCAGGAGGCACTGAGGCCACTGACCGAGGGGGGGAACCTGTGGAAGGGGGGGCAGAGGGGTGAGAGGCTGCCGGAGGGGTCCCCTGTGGTGTGATGGGTTCCCCAGTGGGGTGCCCAGGGGGATCTCCGATGTCCCCTGGTCTCACCGCGACGTGGAGGTGGACCAAGTTGACGGCACGTGGCTGCTGGCCCTGCAGCTGCAGCCCAGCAGGGTCCCGTCCCGCGTCGGCACCAGCGAGTGGTTGAGGCTGCACCAGATGAAGTGAGGGCAGGGCGGGCAGGGGACCTGCCGAGTGGGGACACTGAGGACAGTGACGGGGACAGGGAGGACAGGGGTTGGGACAGGGGTGAGGACAGGGCACCTGTGGGGACAAGGCGCCTGTGGGGAAAGGGATGGGGACGGGGCACCTGTAGGGGTGACACTGGGGACAGGGATAGGGACAAGGCACCTGTGGGGACAGGGACAGGGACAGGACACCTTTAGAGACAGTCACAGGGACCTGCTCTGGCAACCCAGCACTTCAGCACCTTCAGCATCCCCGAGCCCCGGGCACTCCCAGCATCCTCCCAGCAGTTTTTGCACAGGGGTTCAGCAAGCCCAGGTGAGCGTCCCTGACCTTGCCTGGGTGACGCGTGCCCAGTAAATCCAATTTCCAGTGAATTTCGCAAATACTTGGGGCCATCTCTCCCGTTTCACCTCCTAGAAACAAGTCTCCTCCCTGATTTGCAACCCCATCCTGCCAGCACAGCAGCTCACCCCGTGGGGAGCACCCCAAAATGTGTGTGCCAGCAAGCAGAAATGTGCTGCAGAAATGTGTGTGCCAGCAAGACGGGAGGAGAGGCAGGAGCAGGCAGATGGGTGGGGTTGTCTCTTACATGGAAATGGTCATCTCTGTAGGTAGATGCTGCATGTGTTTGTACAGATGCTGGAGACACTAGAAGCTGTAATGCCAATGTAGAAGGGCAGCTTGGCATGAGGATCGTACTGTACCTCTCATAACCAAGGAGATTTGTGCTCATTTGTTATTGTCATGCTAGAGGAATTTCCCAGGCTTGATATCTGGTGTGAAACTACAGGGACCCTCCAGTTTTTCAGGTCTGGTGAAATGATCCTATGTATCCAGGTTGCTGCCTGAGTCTGAGAGTTTCCCTCCATGCTCACTAAATTTCTTGCAGGCAGTTAACGACGTGGGAGGGAGAAATGCCATTCAGGCTGTATTGGATCTGTGCAAGGGTGTACAGCTGCTGCAGAACCTGCACGTTCAATGGCCCCAGGAGCCCCCGAGAGCTGTCCCAAGGAGTGCTGGTCGCACCGCAGCCCCGCCTGCAGGCTGCCCGGTAGGCATGTCAGCGGGCACTCCCACCCTCCCCTCCACCCCCCGCTCCACCTTCTTGCGCGTCTCACTTTGGAGACAAATCTTCTACACCGATCTGAACTGCCACATCATTTATTCCCTCGCCTTCCCCCCACCCTTTTCTTCTTTTTCATTTTTGTCCTTCCTTTTCTGCTCTGCTGACAGTTGAGGCTTTCCGGTTTTGCCATCTTCCCGTGAACCTGCACTCGATAAATGCAGGTGTACGCTGGGTTTCCCCAGTTGCTCTTCACAAGAAGCTTGATATATGAAAAGGCTCTGCGAAGCGGCGCGTTCTGTGAAGAAAAGCGGGAGAAGGAAGCGGAGGCGTTAAGAGTGACAGTGCAATCAAGGCCTCTCCCCCTGCCAGCCCTGTTCCTGCTCAGGAACAAGCTCCCAAAAGTGGGTGGGAGCAGCTGTGGACACGTGAGGCTCCCTGCTGGTACCGGGGCTGCTGGGGAGGCTGGGGACACGGGGAGGGGGAAGGCAGCTGGCATCCTCTGCATGCCAGCCCGGCTGGGGCTGCATCTCTCTTCCCTCTGCCCCTTTTCCTCTGCTGCTTGCTCCCTGCTAACAGAGAGGCTGGGGAGGTGCTCCTATGCGTGGGGCAGCTGGTGTGCAACCCCACCATGCTCCCGCTCTCCGCTCTGCCTGCCTTCCTCCTGGCAGGCGTGAGAGCACCGGCAGAGAAGGGGCATGCTATGCGGGGAGGAGAGGGCACTGTCCAGCTTGCCAGCAGGCCACAGGATGGAGCGACGGTGCTGCCCGATGGCTTTCGCCACCAGGCGTCCCTGTTTCTCCACGGCACAAAGGCGTTGCTTTGGTGGGGTGGCCGCGTGTGCAGCTGGCTCTGCTGAAGGCAGCGGCTGCAGCCAGGGATCTCTCAGGACTCGTGCTCCCACGCGCGCGACCCTGCCCTTGCTATCCTTTTGCTACCGCCACCGCGCGCTACTCAGCCCTCCCAACCCCGCCAGGTCTCTCTCAGCGGTGGTCCGGGCCCCTGTGCCCGGGGAGAAAGCATTCACGCTCTTCCTCCCATGGACGTGCAGGCAAAGCTCTTCCGCTCCCTGGCATCTTGCTCCCGTGCATGGACCGTACCTTCAGCGGGAAGGTCTGAATGGCCTCTTTTGCCACGTCATACATGAACGTCCCAAGGAGAGCTTCCTCTTCCCCGTCCGCATCCACTCCCTCAGGGGTAAAGCACAAGGAGAGCAGCTCAGACTCGGCCCGCCAAAGAGGGAACGTACGCGCTGGATCAGCCCTGTTATCTACCCAGCCTCTCCTGGGGCTCTAGCAGTAGTCTAGAGCTGGTTAGGGTGGAGCTCAGTCTCCGCCTTGAGTTTTGGTCAAGAACCCTGAGGTGCTTTGGCCAGAATAAGTAAGTCTTGAGAAGGATGAAGCGTCTAGAGCCCTTGAAGTACCCCGCTAGGGCACGGCAGCGCTCAGGAGAGAGCAGGACACGAACCTCAGAGGGTGTGCAAAAGCAAGCAAGTCCCTGTCATGGCTTTCCCCCCGGGCCAGATCCCCGCCAGAAGCACCCAGCAGAGACTTACAAAGACGGCGATGTCTCTGGGGGCGCTGAAGTCGGTCCCAAACGGAGAGACGTCTTTGGAGGTGTGCTGCACAGTGAGGGCAGTCAGATGGACTCGTGCTGGCAACCTGATGACCGCCTGGCCCCGACGCCCTTGTAAAGGCCAGCAGTTTCCTGGGGAAACATCCGGCTGCAACCAGAACGCGAGAGCAATGACATGTGAGAGAGCGTTGAGGCCAACACAGCTGCTCATGTAGCTTGAAGCATAGGCGCCGGTGTGTCTGTGGGGTCTGTTTCAGCTTGAGAATGAGGCACGCGTGAGGGAATGGACAGGAGCAGGAGGCCGCCTTCCCTGCCTGACAAAGGGGGTGCTCAGTATTACAGAACAGAGGAGAGTACCGGTTATGAAACCATCCGAGTCAGGGCCTTACAGAAACACCTCTCTGCCCAGTGGCTCTGCAGTGCACTGTTCCTCCCACCCCCCCGCAAAGGCACCGTTAGGGATGAGCGTGGAAACGGGGTCACCAGGGAGAAAGTCTTTCACCCAGCTGTGACAGAGGACCGTGGGCAAGATGCAGCAGTTCCGCTCAGTTCAGCTCTGTTCCCCTCCTGAGGGGAACCACTGATTTCTAGCAAGCCCAGCCCTGCGTTCGAGCTTTGGTTTCAGGAACTGTGATCAACACTGTGGGCTTGAGCCACGCCGCTGGACTGAGGGGAGAGCCCCTGAGGTCGGTCCCCAACTTCACAGGAAGGAAGGAAAGAAGGAAACCAGCACTGATGATTTCTGCTACGATACCTGCAAAATAGTATCAGGAGGGTTGGCAGTGCAAAAGAACCGTAAAACCCAGCAGCTCCAGTTCTCTTTGCCGTCGTAGGTCTCGGAAGTTCTCTGCGTGTCAATGGTGGCACCTGCAAGGAGGGGAGAGCAGATGACTGCGAGAGGCCACAGACTAGGAGGACCTGGTGCTCAGACACTATTTCTGACGCCGCCGGCCAGCTCCACGTCTGTCAGTCCTGTCCTCGTCAGCACGCGGTGGGGGTGCCCAGCTGCACAGGGCAATGACGGCACCCAGGTGCCTGCTGACTGCTTCTCTCACAGGGCCGCGAGGAGAAGGTCTGAGGGTGCTGGGAGACAGCAGGCGCCCACGTGAATGACAGCAGACCAAAGCTGAGGGCTTGCTGCGTGGGCAGCAAAGGATGAGCCAGCCACTCTGCCACAGCCTTGCTCTTGGACCCCGTGAAGCATTTAAGCTCCCCCACTTTGGAAAGCAGCGCCTGGAGCCCAGCCTCCTTTGGGGAGTGCTACAGACAAGCGCAGGGCAAGGAGACTGGGCTGCTTGCGTCCGTACCGGAGCTTTTCAGGGCCCAGTCAGACATCTCGACGTAGACTTCCGAAGCCATCTCGGACACGGCCTGGTTCACTTCCTGAACTTCCTGGGAAAGCCATGAGCGAACACAGAAAAGGACCACATCAGCGGGCAGTTCAGCGTGGCTACTAGCGCCCGGAGAGGCAAAGGGTCAGTGTCAGAAACGCGAGGCAAGCCTCGTCCACAGAGCTGAGAGACTCTCTGCTGCTGGCATGAGCCACGAGGACTGACGAAGGGTATCTGTGGCCACGGCCATGGCCACGGCCCCGAGGTGGGTTGACAAGGGTCCCCACATCCTCCTCCCCACCCTCCACGCTCTCCAGGTCAGCCGGGAGACGGGCTCAGGCCCTGCCAGCCATGGCTGGCCCCGTGAGCGTGCCTGGGTCTCTCCACTGCCTCAGGGGCCCGGCCAGAGCAGCCGGCACGCCAAGGGAAGGATGTCGGGAGTCCTCCGCTGCCTGAAGCGGCCCCATCAAACTGGGCCCGGAGAAGGGCCTGCGCAGCGCAGAAGCTCACCCAGCAAGGCTCTGGCAAAGGCTGGCTTGCTGCGCTCAGCAGTCTGAGCCCACCACTAATGCCAAGGAGTGCTTTCTCAGGGGTTCTGCCCAGCCACGCCTCCTTCCCCAAAATGCACGGTCACCTTCGCACTGCTGATCTGCGCCCTCAGTTGAGCCACCTCCTCCAGCAGAAGCTGCATCTTTTGGGTCTGCTCTGCCAGCAAAGCGTGCACATTCCTGCAGGCACAGGAAAGCGGGTCTTGTCAGAGAGCGGCCCATCCTCTCTGCGGAGCGTCTGAGCTCAGCAAGGAGGAGAGACACGTGTGCTTTCCCTGCTTTGCGAGTGCTTCCCTTCCTCACCAGGCTGAGCAAAAGGCAAAGGCAGGAGGGAAGTACGGGAGCCCTGGCTGCTGGGAAAACGAGTGCAGGTAGCACGAGGTCGGCTGACGCTTCTGCACAGACCCAGTTCCAGCTCGGGAAACATCCCTTACCTCAGGGTCTCCGGTTCTGCCGCAAACGCGCATGTCAGCTCCTGAAAGGGAAGAACACTCCCTTAGAGTATCCACTACCGGAGCTGCCGGGGCTTCCCAGGAGAGGCTTCCCTAGGAAGGCACGGCAAACCCTGCTGCTTCTTTGGGTCACCCTGCGTGGAAGCAGAAGAGCCCGTGATTTATGCAGCCACGCTGTCAGCAACGCTCCCTTGCAGGAGGTGCCTGTCCCACAAGAGTCACCGACCTCTATCAGTCCCTTTGCCCGCAATGTCCGCACTGGCAGGGAGGTCCCGCAGTAAACACCAGCTGCAATTCACATCACCAAGAGACAGTTATTTGACTAGGGTTGCTAGTGATCCTGCAGGCGCGTTGTCTCCTCCCTGTTGCCTCGGGGGTGGGGCAGCAGGTTAGCTGAGGAGGTGGGGAACATGGGGTGCAGAGAGAGAGAGAGGACATGCCTCTGACCGGGAGCCATCACCCCAGGCTTCAGGGGGCTGCGCAGCCGTGACCTTCAGGTGTGCTCGGTGCCCCAGAGCTCGTCCCCATTTCCCCTCACTGCTTCAGTGAGCACCGAGACCAGGCTGCATGGGCTAGGAGAGGTACCTCTCCATTGGTCCCCCTGCACGGCCCCTCCGGGAATCCCCGGTTAAGGCTTGGAAATACATACGCCCTTCTCTTGCAGACTGGCAGACTGAGCAAGCCTTTTGGTCCAGTGGCCAGAGCAGCAGCACGGCTGGGAGACTACCGCTCGTGCTGGTAGTCCGAAAGCAAGTCCCAGTCAAGGACATAGGCAGGAAGCACTTGGGCCACGGGAGTTCCCACACATACGGGCCAAAAGGGAAAGCTGGCATCCGGCACAGCCAGGCTGTCGCGCTCAGATGCTTGCTCGTGCAAACTCACCAAGAGCCACTGGGAGCAACAAGAAGATGACTTTCAAGAACCTCTTCCTCTGCGGGGCCATCCTTTGCCTGAAAAAGAGGGAGTCCAGTGGCTGTCAGTGAGCCAAGTCCTTCCTGAGCAAACCCCTTCACAGGTGGATTACCGTTTTCAGGCCAAAAAGCCACCGTTTTGGAAGCCTGCCGCTGACAGAGAGCTGGCAGAGCAGGGCCCAGGAGGAACACAATGTCTCTCCACACCGTTCAACACTGCCGGCAGCTCTTCCGCAAAGGAAGGGCTCCAGGAGCGCCTTCCGAAAGGGAATAAAAATAATCGCAGGAAGTAAGGAGGTCAAGCAAATGAAGACTGCTTTTCAGAGTCTTTCTGGTGTGGACCTTGCTCTCTCTCTTTTGGCTGAGAAAGCAGGCCTGTTCTCACTTGCGATCACACAGATCTCTCTTAGGGGTGTTTCTCCGCACGGCTGGGAAGCGCAGGAGCCTTGCCTGGCTTTCCTCCCAGAGCCCGCCCAGACCTGCGCGGTCTCTTGCCAGAGCTGGGGAAAACCTTTCCCCTGCGGAGGCGTGGCTCTGCACCCGAGCGTCTGGCTATGCGGCAGTTTGTCCTACCGCGGCCAAAGTTTGGGCCTCCGGCAAGTGCGTGGGAGTGAGACTGCCGAGGGGCTTTGCTCTTGGTTCTCCCTGGGAATGGCCACAGCACGAGCAGCGCCCGAGCATAGGCGGCCAAGCGGGAGCGCTGGGCAGCTGGCTGGGCAACACCCCCTGCTCTCCCCTTTGCTTGCACTGGCCCTCAGACATCTCCGTTCTCCCCCTGTCCGCAGCAGAAACACGTAGTACGTACACGGCGAAGACGCACGTGCTCAGCAGACGTGTCCACAGGGAGGCAAGGGCACCTGCCGGCTGGCCAGCAAGGCTGAAGACTGTCCCTGGGCAAAGAAACCGGAGAAAAGTTAGGCCTGTCTCTTGAGGTCTCTTCTCTAGGATGCCCAGCCACGCGTCTTTCGGCTCCCTGCAGGGAGGCGGGCACCGAGCCCTACGCACTCCCTCCCTGGGGCGAAGAGCAGGGCAGCCTGCACTTCTCCTGCCACTTGTGACATTTGGCCAGAGCTCTGGCACAGTGCAGCTCTCCGACTTCACCCCCGAGGACTTCACAGCAAGCAGCAGTGCTGAGCTTACTTGCAGTTTCTGTGGCCTTCTTGCACCACTTTGCAAGCCCTTGAGTGGCTGAGCTGGGAGTGAACTGCGAAAAGGGTGTCACCAGCTCCACCTCCGTGCAGAGGCTCCTGTGGGAGGGAAAAGAGAGATGCCGGTTGCCCACCGTCGCCATGCTGTGTGAGCGGAGGCCCTTGCCAGCGGTCGTCCTGGGCAAGCTTCCCAGGGGACGTGCCAGCTGCAGCGAGAGAGGGCAGCACAGCTGGGCTGCTTCCAGGGCCCCCCCCTCTACTTTCCCCATCCTTTGCTTTACAGGCCTGCAGTGGGAGAAGAGGAAGCAAGCTGGCAGCAGCAGTCCCCCGCCACGGGAAGGCCACCCGCCAGCGCAGCCCGATTCTCACCCCATGCCTCCCTGCTCCCTGGCACCAGCCTGCCCCTCGGCAGGCACCTCTCGGTGGCCGTTCGCGGAGGAGGCACAGGCTGCTGTCCCCCACCGTGGCCGCCCACCTCTTCCCTGGGCGCTGGCGGTCTCCCGACCCCTCTCCTCCCCGCACAGCTGCTCCCCTCAGCCAGGCAGGACCGCGCCTCAACGTCCAGAGGGGCCCAGTCTCAGGCCCCAGGGGCTTGGCCTCCCCGTGCAGCAAAAGCTCCCCGTGCAGCAGGGCTGGGCTCCGACCCCTGCAGCACGAGGCTACCGCCTCCCCAGAAGCCCAGGCTGCACACTGGCTTTTGGCCGGGAGAGCAAGCCAGGCTTTCAGCCGAGACCCTTCCCCACAGAAGGGGGAGGGGGGGGCTTCTCAAGCCACCGGGCTCTTCTTCAGAAGCCTCTGTCAGCTTCCCCATGCTGCTCCACGCCCCACTGGCCGTGTTAGGCCGCGTCCCTGCTACCACCCCAACCTGACGCCCCGGGCAGGAGCAGCCTGCTTCATACCTGCTCGTTTGGCAGCGGCTCGGCCCCGCTGCCTCCCCTGCCGGCTGTTGGTCGGCCGTGTTCTCCAAGGAGCCATTTGAGGCCCTTTGGCGTCTTCTCTGGGGTGCCTTTCTCCTCGCCATCTCTGGCCAAAGGCAGGCTCCCCGCTCAGCTCTTCCCCCTCAGCCCCAGCAGTGTGGCCTGCCCAGGCAAAAGCAGCTCCGGCAGCAGCCCCACGCTTCCCCCGCAGCAGGAGCGCGCCTGCCCAGGGCAACAGCCACACGGCAGCTGTGGGCTCCTTGCCCGCGCGCCACAGGGCTGTGCGGGCGGCCAGCTCTGACCTCATAGTGGCGGATCTGACGTCACAATGGGGCTCCCCAGGGCTGAGCAGGGCGGGGACGCCCTGTGGGCTTCCCTGGGGCAACACGGCTGCCACGCGCCCGGGCACAAACGGAGCCCCAGCAGAGAGTAGTGAGCTCTAGAACGGGGACGTTGATGGGGTGAGGAATGGGGTTTCCGACAGGCCAGTCAGACAGGCTCGCCACACCCATTTTATGGAAAGTATGGGTTAATCAACAAACGCACAGCCGGGTTGCCGCAAAGGTGCTAGCCCAAATTGTTCCATCCGCTCCTCCGGCCCCACTATCGGGAAAGTAACGGAGGAGCTCCCAACCCCCGGCCCCAGGAGCCCCCGAGAGCTGTCCCAAGGAGTGCTGGTCGCACCGCAGCCCCGCCTGCAGGCTGCCCGGTAGGCATGTCAGCGGGCACTCCCACCCTCCCCTCCACCCCCCGCTCCACCTTCTTGCGCGTCTCACTTTGGAGACAAATCTTCTACACCGATCTGAACTGCCACATCATTTATTCCCTCGCCTTCCCCCCGCCCTTTTCTTCTTTTTCATTTTTGTCCTTCCTTTTCTGCTCTGCTGTCAGTTGAGGCTTTCCGGTTTTGCCATCTTCCCGTGAACCTGCACTCGATAAATGCAGGTGTACGCTGGGTTTCCCCAGTTGCTCTTCACAAGAAGAAGAGTCTCTTCTTCTTGAAGGCAGCGGCTGCAGCCAGGGATCTCTCAGGATTCGTGCTCCCACGGGCGCGTCCCTGCCCTTGCTATCCTTTTGCTACCACCACCGCGTGCTACTCAGCCCTCCCAACCCTGCCAGATCTCTCTCGGCAGTGGTCCTGGCCCACTTCTGCAGGTGCTTAGTTGTTACGGGTGGCTGTCTAGCTGATAAGGCAGGTGCAGGAGCGAGGCTTATGCTGTTGTGCTTGTGCTGTCCCAGTTGGCTGAGGTGCTGACATGGCAGACCGGGAACTTGTCTTTTGCTGCTCTTTTGATGTCACTCTTGGCTGTGTACCTTGTTTGGCAGGTGCAGGACCATGGCTTTTGCAGCTGTTTTTATACCATTGCTTGCTTCATCACTGACAGGGCACGCAAGGGGACTCGGCTTCTGCAGGTGCTTGTGATGTCACGGGTGGCTGTCTAGCTTACATGGAAGGCACAGCAACCAGGCTTATACTGCTGTTTTTATGTCACTGATGACTTTGTATGTCATATGGCAAGCGTAGGAACCTGGATTGTACAGCTGTTTATGTCACTGCTAGCTTAATACCTCATAGGACAGCCACCTCTGGGAGGTGGATTAAAGTTATCGCTTTGCTGTACTGTGTAATGCTGGCTTATGGTATGATAAAATTCTTGATCGTGAAATTGTACTCAGCACTGCTGTCATCCCCATACTTTGGGAGCCATCTCACGGAAACTATTAATAATTACACCTTTTACCTCTTCTCCTCAGAACCATTCTACAGGGGAGACCCCTTCCTTCACCTTTCCCTTTTCCTCCAGGCTGATTACAATAGCTCTTGAGAATTTTGAATATCCTTGGGTTGTTCATACAAGCATGTTCCTACTGCTATGTCTCCTGAATGTGTTTCAGGCCTTGTTTAAGGTTAAACAACTATTTGAGAATACCATCCAGAGATCTGCCCCAAGGCTGGAAAGGTATGAGTGGCAGGGTGTGTGGGATAGTATGGGCGGTGGGCGGTGGGCACCTCCAGTGTTTTGGAACTTCACTCCTGAACAGGTGCAGTATCCTGAAAAACGAGTAAAATATTTGGAAGAAGTATGCTGTCACCCTGGCAATTCTAGAGAGACACTGCACTGTGCTGGGGCCTGGCCCATGCCTACCGAGCCCTGTTCAACACTATTCAGTACCCTCAAGGGGAAGAGAAGGTCTCTGGATCTGACGACAAAGTGACAGTCACTGCAGCTACTCCAACCCCTGTGACAGGCACTGTGGCTACTCCAACCCCCCCCATGACAAGCACTGTCGTTTCTCCAATCCCCGCGACAGGCACTGTGGCTGAACCAGGGAACCAACCTGTGCCCGTATCAGTCACCCCTATACACAAGAAGAAATCCTGGAAGGAAAGTCAGCTCGTTTAGAAAGGATTGATGAAAAAGCAAGGCCATCACAAGGGGAGGAGGAGGAAGAGGAAGAACTCATACATGAGAGGGAAACCACCCGATCCCTATCCCTGAGTGAGCTGTGAGATATGCAAAAAGATTCCAGCCATCGTCCAGGTGAGCACATTGTCACCTGGCTGCTCCGATGCTGGGACAACGGGGCCAGCATCTTCTGCTCAAGGGAGAGGATCTTCTGCTCATTCTTCTGCTCAAGGGAGAGGATATAGAGGGTACACACCATGGGGCACCCTGTGGTTTTACCTGTGTGACCACAGAGAGGATATGAGGAAATGGGATGGAAAACCGACCTCAACCCTAGAGGCACGGGTACGTGAGTCGCAAGGAAAAACAATCACCAAAGGGGGTTCTTCCAGGAAGATTAGTGCTCCAGTTTCCAGTGGGCAGTTCCCCAGACAGAGTAAAAGGGCTGATCTTACTCCTGATTTTAATGAAGAAACTCCTGGCTCGTCTTTACAGGAAGTGGTTAACGAATACTACGACCAGGACTAGAGGGGCCCTGCCTCCAGCCAGGAGGAGGAAAGGGACAACTGGGTGTACTGAACTGTGTGGATTCGATGGCTGGCACATCAGACCCACAGAAGTATAACGCTTTAGTGGACACTGGTGCACACTGTACCCTAATGCCATCAAGCTATACAGGGGCAGAATCTATCCGTATTTCTGGAGTGATAGGGGCATGCCAACAGCTAACTGTATTGGAGGCCAAAGTGAGCCTAACTGGGAATGAGTGGCAAAAGCCCCCCATTGTGATTGGCCCAGAGGCTCCGTGCATCCTTCGCATAGACTACCTCAGGAGAGGGTATTTCAAGGATGCAAAACGGTACTGGTGGGCTTTTGGTACGGCTGCCTTGGAGATGGAGGAAATTAAACAGCTGTCCACCTTGCCCGGTCTCTTGGAGGACCCTTCTGCTGTGAGGTTGCTGAGGGTCAAAGAACAACAGGTGCCTATCTCCAGCACAACGGTGCACCAGCGGCAATATCGCACTGAGTCTCCCCGATTCCTATCCACAAGCTGATTCATCGACTGGAGAGCCAAGAAATGATCAGTAAGACTCGTTCACCTTTTAACAGTCCCATATGGCCAGTGCAACAGTCTAATGGAGAGTGGAGACTAACAGCAGACTCTCGTGGCCTGAATGAAGTCACGCCGCCGCTGAGTGCTGCCGTGCCCGACATGCTGGAACTTCAGTACGAACTGGAGTCAAAAGCAGCCAAATGGTATGCTACACCTGATATTGCTAATGCGTTTTTCTCACTCCCTTTGGCAGCAGAGTGCAGGCCACAGTTTGCTTTCACTTCGAGGGGCGTCCAGTACACTTGGAATCGATTGCCCCAGGGGTGGAAACACAGACCTGCCATTTGCCATGGACTGATCCAGACGGCACTGGAACAGGGTAAAGCTCCAGAACATCTGCAATATATTGAGGACATAATTGTGTGAGGCAATACAGCAGAAGAAGTTTTTGAGAAAGGGAAGAAAATAGTCCAAATCCTCCTGAAAGCCGGTGCACACATAGGTTGTGTGCACTGGACCTCATCTGGATCTTTGGGTGACCGCACATCATCCAGGTCACCATAAATCACTTCCAACACGGCTAATTCCCTCAGGTACTGGATACCTCTCTCCATGGTGGTCCATTTCCCGGGGCGATATACAACATCTTCCTTGAAGGGATATCTTCCCTTCATAGCTGACAGGAGTTGCCTCCAGAGGCTGAGGGCTGGTGCCCCTTTTCCAATCGCTTTGTCAATGCCCCCTTCCCTAGAAATGGATCCCAGCTGCTTGGCTTCCTTACCCTCTAATTCCAGGCTACTGGCCCCACTATCCCAGCATCAGAGCAGCCAGGTGACAATATGCTCGCCTGGACGATGGCTGAAATCTTTTTGCATATCTCGCAGCTCACTCAGGGATAGGGATCGGGTGGTTTCCGTCTCGTTTACAAGTTCTTCCTCTTCCTCTTCCTCTTCCTCTTCCTCTTCCTCTCCCTGTGATGGCCCTGCTCTTTCATCTTCCCTTTCTAAACGAGCTGACTTTCGCTTCCAGGATTTCTTCTTATGTATAGGGGCGACTGATACTGACATGGGTTGATTCCCTGGTTGAATCGCATCATCTGTCGCAGGGGGGACTGGTGTGACTGCAGTGCTTGTAAGAGTTGTCCGGAGCAGCCGCAGTGCCTGTCGCAGGGGGAATTGGAGCAGCCGCAGTGCCTGTTGCAGGGGTAATCGGAGCAGCCGCAGTACCTGTTGCAGGGGGAATCGGAGCAGCCGCAGTGCCTGTCACAGGGGTAATCGGAGCAGCTGCAGTGCCTGTCGCAGGGGGAATCGGAGCAGCCGCAGTGCCTGTTGCAGGGGGAATCGGAGCAGCCGCAGTGCCTGTCGCAGCGGGGGCTGCAGTAGCCGCAGTGCCTGTCATTTTGTCACCAGATCCTTGAGGGTTCTGGATAGTGTTGAACAGGGCTCGGTAGGCATGGGCCAGACCCCAGCACATTGCAGTGATTTGTGTCTCTCTAGAATTGGCAGGGTGACGACATACTTTTTCCAAATATTCTACTAATTTTTCAGGATTCTGCACTTGTTCAGGAGTGAAGTTCCAAAACACTGGAGGTGCCCAATAACTTAGGCATTTGCCCATGCTATCCCACACACCCTGCCACTCATAACTATCCGGCCTTGGGGCAGATCTCTGGATGATATTCTTAAATTGCTTACTAATCTTGGACAAGATCAAAACAGTATACCCAAGTAATACCAATAGAATTATCTTAACTACCCAAGGATGTTCAAGATACTGAAAAGTTACTGTAATGAAGGAGGAAGCATTGTAGAAGAAAGTAGTGAAGGTACAATTCTGCATTTCCTCCATAAAAAACCTCTCAGAGGAAGAGGTAAAATTGCGAATTTTCTCCATAAGGTGATACCCAACATACAATAACGGTTTCAGTACAGCACTTAGATACCAAAATAAACCCAAGGTCACTGTTTTAATAACAAATCTCACAGGCAAAACATCACCAATTAAAGCAGAGCACAGCAAACTGCAAAAACCAACACCGATCTTTAACATGTACAGCAAAAAAATGAGCATGGTGCAGATCAGGTAAACCAATGCTAAGAACAGATGGATCAATATCACATCCAACAACTACCAACAGATCTAAATTCCTTAATACGCTCTGGTTAATCTGTTATTATCTCAAACCCTTCGTGCCCCACGTTGGGCGCCAAAAAGGACTGTCGTGGTTTAGCCCCAGCCGGCAGCTAAGCACCACGCAGCCGCTCACTCACTCCCCCCTGGTGGGATGGGGGAGAGAATCGGAAGAGCAAAAGTAAGAAAACTCGTGGGTTGAGATAAGAACAGTTTAGTAATTGGAACAAAATAATAGTAATAATAATAACGAATTGTAATGAGAATGAAAACAACAAGAGAGAGAGAGAAGAACAAAAATCAAGGGAGGGAAAAGAGAAAACAAAAAAGCGATACAACTGCTCACCACCCACCAACCGACACCCAGCCAGTCCCCAAGCAGCGACCGCTACCCCCCGGCCAGCTCCCCCCAGTTTATATACTGGGCATGACATCATATGGTATGGAATAGCCCCTTGGTCAGTTTGGATCAACAATCCTGGCTGTGCCCCCTCCCATTTCTTGCGCACCTGGCAATGCATGGGAAGCTGAGAAAGTCCTTGACTAGTGTAAACACTGCTTAGCGACAGCCAAAACATCAGCGTGTTATCAATATTATTCTCATACTAAAATCCAAAACACAGCACTATACCAGCTACTAGGAAGAAAATTATCCCAGCCAAAACCAGGACACTACAGAGAGGAAGGACTTTTGCAATGCAATGTATTCATGAAAGGAAAGAATGAAATGAAACAATGAAATGACTGAATGCAGAGAAAGAATGAAATGAAATGAAAAGAAATTCAACAAAATGAAACAATGAAATGAAACGAAATGAAAGAATGAAATGAAAAGAGGAAATGAAATAATGGAATGTATTGAAATGAAATGAAATGCAATGAATGAAATGAAAAAATGAAATTAAATGAAAAGAAACAATGAAATGAAATAATGCAAGAAATGAAAGTATGAAATGAAAGAATGGAATGAATGAATGAATGAAAGAAATGAAAGAATGAAATTAAATGAAACAATGAAATGAAATGAAAGAATGAAGTGAAAGAATGTAATGGAGGAATGAAATGAAATAAAATAAAATGAAGCAATGAAATGACATGAAATTAAATTAAATTAAATGAACGAATGACATGAAAAATGAAATAATGAAATGAAATAATGAAATAAAAGAATGAAACAATGAAAGTATAAGAAAAGAATTATTTCATTTCATTTCATTCTTTCATATCATTTCATTTATTCTATTTCATTCTTTCAGTTCAGTTCAGTTCATTCTTTCATTTAATTTTATTTCATGATTTTATATTATTATTTCATTTCATTTCATAGTTGCATTTCAGTCTTTCATTATTGCATTATTTCATTTCATTGTGTAATTATGTAATTATTTCATGTAATGAAATGAACATGACATGAATGAAATTAAAGGAAATAATGAAATGAAATATAATTAAATGAAATGAAAAGATAGATTGAAATGAAATTAAATGAAGAAGGCAAGGGCAAGGGTGGGAAAGGGAAAGGGAAAGGGACGAATAAATAAAATTAATGAAATTTAATCAAAGAATGAAATTAAATGAAATGAAATAATGAAAGAAAGTATAAAATGAAATTACATGAATCAGAAGACTGGTATGAAATGTAATGAAATGAAATATAATGAAAGAATGAAATGAAATGCAATTCAATGAAAAGAAATAATGAAAAAAGATAAAATGAAGTGAAAGAATGAAATGAATGCAATGAAATGATAGAAGGAAATTCAATGAAAGAAAAAAATTAAGTGAAATGAAATAATTATATCAAATGAAATTAAAAGAAATAATGAAAAGAAATTAAAACATGAAATTAACTGCACTATAAAGAAATAATGAAATAAAACGAATGAAAAATGAAACAAGGAAATGAAATTAAGAAATGCAATGCAGGCAAGAGGGCAAAGGGGGAAGGGAAGGGAAGGGAAGGGAAGGGAGGGAAGGGAAGGGAAGGGAAGGAAGGGAAGGGAAGGGAAGGGAAGGGAAGGGAAGGAAAGGAAGGAAGGAAAGGAAAGGAAAGGAAAGGAAAGGAAAGGAAAGGAAAGGAAAGGAAAGGAAGGAAAGGAAAGAAAGGAAAGGAAAGGAAAGGAAAGGGAAAGGAAAGGAAAGGAAAGGAAAGGAAAGGAAAGGAAGGAAGGAAGGAAAGGAAAGGAAAGGAAAGGAAGGAAAGGAAAGGAAAGGAAAGGAAAGGAAAGGAAAGGAAAGGAAGGAAAGGAAAGGAAAGGAAAGGAAGGAAAGGAAAGGAAAGGAAAGGAAAGGAAAGGAAAGGAAAGGAAGGAAAGGAAAGGAAAGGAAAGGAAAGGAAAGGAAAGGAAAGGAAAGGAAAGGAAAGGAAAGGAAAGAAGGAAAGGAAAGGAAAGGAAAGATTAAGTGAAATTAAAAAAATGAAATCAAATCAAATTTCAGTAAGAATTAACTGAAGTGAAATGAAATGAAGAAATGAAGTGCAAAAATGAAATAAAAAAGTAAATGAGAAAATGAAATAAAAAAATGAAATAAAAAATGCACTGAAATGAAATGCACTGAGATGAAATATTGAATAAAACGCATGAATAAAATGAATTAATGAAATGAAAAAATCAAATTAAATGAAGACATGAAATGAAAGGAAATGAAAGGAAATTATAAAAGGCAATGAAATAAAAGAATGAAATTAAATGAACTGAAAAAATGAAATGAAATCTCATGAAAGAATGAAATGAAAAGGACTGAAATGAAATAATGAAATAATATGAAATGAAAGCAATTAAATCAAACAAGGAAATGTAACAAAAAAATAAGTGAAATTAAAGAATTCAATCAAATGAAATGCAAAGAATGAAATGAAATGAAAGAATTACATGAAATGACATAAAAAAATGAAAGACTGAAATGAAAGATTGAAATGAAATTAAAGAATGCAATAAAATAAAAGAATAAAATGAAATGGAATGAAATGGAATGAAATGGAATGAAGTGAAATAATACATGAAATGGACTGAAATAAATTCATAAAATAAAATGAATGAATGAAATGAAATGAAATGAAATGAAATGAAATGAAATGAAATGAAAGAATAAAATGAAACGATTGAAAAGAAATTAAAGAATGAAATTAAGTGAAATTAAATGAACAAAATGAAATGTAAGAGTAAAATGAAATGAAATGGATTGACATAATTAAATGAAGTGAAATAAAGAATGAAATGAAATGAAATGAAATGAAATGAAGGAATGATTTTAAATGAAGGATTGAAATGAAAGAAGGAAGTGAAAGAATGAAATTAAATGAAATAAATGAAATGAAATTAAAGAATAAATAGAACGAATCTAATGAAAGAATGAAATGAAATTAAGATTTGAAATGAAATGAAATGAAATTAAATTAATTGTTGACATGAAATGAAAGAATGAAATTAAATGAAGTGAAATGAAAGAATTAAATGAAGCTAAATGAAAGAATGAAATTAAATGAAAGAATGAAATTAAATGACAAAATGAAATGAAATAAAAGAATGAAATTAAATGAAATGAAAGAATGAAATTAAATGACAAAATAAAATGAAAGAAATGACATAGAATTAAAATGAAATTAAATGAAAGAATTAAATGAAACAGAATAAAAGAATGCAATGAAATGAAATGAAGAATGAATTTAAATTAAATGAAAGAATGAAATGTAATGAAACAAGGAAATTAACTGAATGATGAAATGAAATGAAATGAAATGAAATGAAATGAAATGAAATGAAATGAATGAAATGAAATGAAATGAAGTGAAATTTAATGAAAGAATGACGTGAAACGAAAGGAAATGAAAGAATGAAAGGAAATGATAGAATGAAGTGAGAGACCCAAATGAAGGAAATAAATGAAATGAGAGAATTAAACGAAATGAAAAGAATGAAGGAAATGAAATGAAATTAAAAATACGTGAAATCAGAAAATTAAATCAAATGAAAAGAAAGAATGAAATGAAATATGAAGTGAAACAATGAAATGAAAATGAAATGAAAGAAATGAAAAGGAAATAAAATGAAAGGAAATGAAAGGAAATGAAAGGAAATTAAATAATGAAAGGAAAAATAATAACAACAACAATAATAATAATAATAATAATAATAATAATAATAATAATAATAATAACAACAACAACAACAACAACAACAACCATAGAGCCTTTCTTACCTCCAGATCTCGCATGACCTTGTCCATGGAATCTCCTGAATTCTGTTTGTAAGCAACTGCCGGTTTGACAGCATCGCTGAAGAGCTGATGAGAAGGAGAATGCTTGTCACTCCAAGTGAGGGGCGCTGGGTTTCTGTCACAGACGGAAACTGTTCCCACACCCCAAGAGAAAAACAGCCCAAACCTCTGCAATGACCTATGGCTACCAGGGCCTGACAAGTACCAAACAGATGTACCAGCCCACTGCCTGCCCTCCCTGCCTGCCACAGTCTCCGTGTCCTTGGGCTGTACAGGGTCTCACGGATGCTGAGCCAAACAGCTGTGTTTTACCTTCACTGCCTTGGTGCCATCTGCAGCAGACACAAAGTAAAAGGGCAAACTGCACTGCGGGCAAAGCTGAAGCTTTTCTGGGTCACCTTCATATCGGCTGGGGGCAAAGAAAGGAGAAGTGGTCAGTAAGACATCGCCGTCGGCCAGATGCCAACATCTGCAGGAGTGGTGGAACAGATGGAGACCAGAGCCCGGCTTCGCTGTCAAGGCCTCCTCGCTGCAGGACAAGGCCAGGAGAGTCCTCCCCAAAAGCTACAGGGTTTTAAACGCAACAGCACCAGCAAACCGCTGACAGGAAGACGCAGAAAGAAAAGAGTTCTTGCTGGTCCATCCGCGGTGCTTGACTAAATTACAGGTGGATTCTATAATACAAATAACACATTAAAAAAAAATTAACAGAAGATTACTCCAGGGAGTGTGCCATTTTCTACTGCTGCAACAGATTTGTTATTTTTAATTTTTTTCTTACAGCACATATATACACAGGAATTTCTACCATAAATGGAAGTAATCCCTGACGAGACTAATCATCACCACACGTTATTGTAACCAGTCATTACTCCCAGGTAGAATACTCACTGACTTCTCATTATGCAAATTCATGAATTATGCAAATTACATGCAAAAAATTCTCCGCAACACACACCCCTCCTCAAACACCCTCAGACATCAGCAGCCCCACCCACCCCATCCAAACCAATCACAAACAGAAACGGACACAACCAAGAAAACAAATATGAAAGAAACCCAACACACGCTGTCACAAACCCAACCCCATCCCACAACTGAAACAGCCACCACACAGAAAAGCGAATAAAAACACCCTACAGCCCAAAAACCCACAATCAAACAAAAAAAACATACAGGACACAAGGGGTTCAGACTGAAATCCACCACTTAAAAAAAAAAAACTATCACAGCAAAAGCCTCCAGCACAGCTGGAGGACTTCAGAACCACAGAGACTGACTTCCGGGTAACAGACGACACAAGGGAACCAAGCCCTCTAGGGTCCTAAAAGTAGTCTCTATGGTCCGGAAGTCCTCCACCATTGTTGGAGGACTTCCGGACCATAGAGACTAACTTCCGGATCACAGAGTGCAATGCAGAACTCACTCTCTTTTCAGCACAAACCCGAAACACAGCCCCATCCAAGCTACTGTGAGGAAATTTATCCCAGCAAAAAACAGTACACAGGTGCAGGAGTTGCAAGTTGGGAGTTGTGAATTAGTGAACTGTGAGTTAGAAACCCCATGGATTAAGTGGTGAACGAGTGACTTTACGTCTGAGACGAGTCTCTACAAAGGGGATGGAGCCCGTGTTTGCTGTGTTTGTTTGTTTTCTTCCCTAACGAGCTCATAAACTGGAGTTGCATTTAGAGAGTCTGTTGTGCTGTAGATGCGAGAGGCCTGGCTGGGATGGGCAGAGAAGAGAGGCTCTCTCATGGGATGTGGTGCAGCAAACAGGGGATGCCCCTGAGCTGTGCAGGGAGCACAAAACACTGAGCTGGCACTGAAAAGCTGGAGTTAAGGAAAAAAGATAAAGCTGGAGTTCTGGGGAAACTGTGTCTCTGGGCTCTGTCCCCAGGGTTCATCTCCCTGTCCCCTAACAAGAGGTAGCCGTCCCATTTTGGAAAGAGGAAAGATGCCCTTCTCATCCTCATGGCAGTGGCCCAGGGAGACCTGCGGACAGAGGGCGGGACTGACTGTGGATGTCCCAGGCACATCTGGCACATCCACCAGCACCGGTGCCATTGCTGCTTCTCCCACCCCCACCGAGCCCTCCGGTAAAGCCGTGGCCCCTTGATGTCATGGCTGCAGTAGAGGAAGAGGCAATGGCAGGAGGCACTGAGGCCACTGACCGAGGGGGGGAACCTGTGGAAGGGGGGGCAGAGGGGTGAGAGGCTGCCGGAGGGGTCCCCTGTGGTGTGATGGGTTCCCCAGTGGGGTGCCCAGGGGGATCTCCGATGTCCCCTGGTCTCACCGCGACGTGGAGGTGGACCAAGTTGACGGCACGTGGCTGCTGGCCCTGCAGCTGCAGCCCAGCAGGGTCCCGTCCCGCGTCGGCACCAGCGAGTGGTTGAGGCTGCACCAGATGAAGTGAGGGCAGGGCGGGCAGGGGACCTGCCGAGTGGGGACACTGAGGACAGTGACGGGGACAGGGAGGACAGGGGTTGGGACAGGGGTGAGGACAGGGCACCTGTGGGGACAAGGCGCCTGTGGGGAAAGGGATGGGGACGGGGCACCTGTAGGGGTGACACTGGGGACAGGGATAGGGACAAGGCACCTGTGGGGACAGGGACAGGGACAGGACACCTTTAGAGACAGTCACAGGGACCTGCTCTGGCAACCCAGCACTTCAGCACCTTCAGCATCCCCGAGCCCCGGGCACTCCCAGCATCCTCCCAGCAGTTTTTGCACAGGGGTTCAGCAAGCCCAGGTGAGCGTCCCTGACCTTGCCTGGGTGACGCGTGCCCAGTAAATCCAATTTCCAGTGAATTTCGCAAATACTTGGGGCCATCTCTCCCGTTTCACCTCCTAGAAACAAGTCTCCTCCCTGATTTGCAACCCCATCCTGCCAGCACAGCAGCTCACCCCGTGGGGAGCACCCCAAAATGTGTGTGCCAGCAAGCAGAAATGTGCTGCAGAAATGTGTGTGCCAGCAAGACGGGAGGAGAGGCAGGAGCAGGCAGATGGGTGGGGTTGTCTCTTACATGGAAATGGTCATCTCTGTAGGTAGATGCTGCATGTGTTTGTACAGATGCTGGAGACACTAGAAGCTGTAATGCCAATGTAGAAGGGCAGCTTGGCATGAGGATCGTACTGTACCTCTCATAACCAAGGAGATTTGTGCTCATTTGTTATTGTCATGCTAGAGGAATTTCCCAGGCTTGATATCTGGTGTGAAACTACAGGGACCCTCCAGTTTTTCAGGTCTGGTGAAATGATCCTATGTATCCAGGTTGCTGCCTGAGTCTGAGAGTTTCCCTCCATGCTCACTAAATTTCTTGCAGGCAGTTAACGACGTGGGAGGGAGAAATGCCATTCAGGCTGTATTGGATCTGTGCAAGGGTGTACAGCTGCTGCAGAACCTGCACGTTCAATGGCCCCAGGAGCCCCCGAGAGCTGTCCCAAGGAGTGCTGGTCGCACCGCAGCCCCGCCTGCAGGCTGCCCGGTAGGCATGTCAGCGGGCACTCCCACCCTCCCCTCCACCCCCCGCTCCACCTTCTTGCGCGTCTCACTTTGGAGACAAATCTTCTACACCGATCTGAACTGCCACATCATTTATTCCCTCGCCTTCCCCCCGCCCTTTTCTTCTTTTTCATTTTTGTCCTTCCTTTTCTGCTCTGCTGTCAGTTGAGGCTTTCCGGTTTTGCCATCTTCCCGTGAACCTGCACTCGATAAATGCAGGTGTACGCTGGGTTTCCCCAGTTGCTCTTCACAAGAAGCTTGATATATGAAAAGGCTCTGCGAAGCGGCGCGTTCTGTGAAGAAAAGCGGGAGAAGGAAGCGGAGGCGTTAAGAGTGACAGTGCAATCAAGGTCTCTCCCCCTGCCAGCCCTGTTCCTGCTCAGGAACAAGCTCCCAAAAGTGGGTGGGAGCAGCTGTGGACACGTGAGGCTCCCTGCTGGTACCGGGGCTGCTGGGGAGGCTGGGGACACGGGGAGGGGGAAGGCAGCTGGCATCCTCTGCATGCCAGCCCGGCTGGGGCTGCATCTCTCTTCCCTCTGCCCCTTTTCCTCTGCTGCTTGCTCCCTGCTAACAGAGAGGCTGGGGAGGTGCTCCTATGCGTGGGGCAGCTGGTGTGCAACCGCACCATGCTCCCGCTCTCCGCTCTGCCTGCCTTCCTCCTGGCAGGCGTGAGAGCACCGGCAGAGAAGGGGCATGCTATGCGGGGAGGAGAGGGCACTGTCCAGCTTGCCAGCAGGCCACAGGATGGAGCGACGGTGCTGCCCGATGGCTTTCGCCACCAGGCGTCCCTGTTTCTCCACGGCACAAAGGCGTTGCTTTGGTGGGGTGGCCGCGTGTGCAGCTGGCTCTGCTGAAGGCAGCGGCTGCAGCCAGGGATCTCTCAGGACTCGTGCTCCCACGCGCGCGACCCTGCCCTTGCTATCCTTTTGCTACCGCCACCGCGCGCTACTCAGCCCTCCCAACCCCGCCAGGTCTCTCTCAGCGGTGGTCCGGGCCCCTGTGCCCGGGGAGAAAGCATTCACGCTCTTCCTCCCATGGACGTGCAGGCAAAGCTCTTCCGCTCCCTGGCATCTTGCTCCCGTGCATGGACCGTACCTTCAGCGGGAAGGTCTGAATGGCCTCTTTTGCCACGTCATACATGAACGTCCCAAGGAGAGCTTCCTCTTCCCCGTCCGCATCCACTCCCTCAGGGGTAAAGCACAAGGAGAGCAGCTCAGACTCGGCCCGCCAAAGAGGGAACGTACGCGCTGGATCAGCCCTGTTATCTACCCAGCCTCTCCTGGGGCTCTAGCAGTAGTCTAGAGCTGGTTAGGGTGGAGCTCAGTCTCCGCCTTGAGTTTTGGTCAAGAACCCTGAGGTGCTTTGGCCAGAATAAGTAAGTCTTGAGAAGGATGAAGCGTCTAGAGCCCTTGAAGTACCCCGCTAGGGCACGGCAGCGCTCAGGAGAGAGCAGGACACGAACCTCAGAGGGTGTGCAAAAGCAAGCAAGTCCCTGTCATGGCTTTCCCCCCGGGCCAGATCCCCGCCAGAAGCACCCAGCAGAGACTTACAAAGACGGCGATGTCTCTGGGGGCGCTGAAGTCGGTCCCAAACGGAGAGACGTCTTTGGAGGTGTGCTGCACAGTGAGGGCAGTCAGATGGACTCGTGCTGGCAACCTGATGACCGCCTGGCCCCGACGCCCTTGTAAAGGCCAGCAGTTTCCTGGGGAAACATCCGGCTGCAACCAGAACGCGAGAGCAATGACATGTGAGAGAGCGTTGAGGCCAACACAGCTGCTCATGTAGCTTGAAGCATAGGCGCCGGTGTGTCTGTGGGGTCTGTTTCAGCTTGAGAATGAGGCACGCGTGAGGGAATGGACAGGAGCAGGAGGCCGCCTTCCCTGCCTGACAAAGGGGGTGCTCAGTATTACAGAACAGAGGAGAGTACCGGTTATGAAACCATCCGAGTCAGGGCCTTACAGAAACACCTCTCTGCCCAGTGGCTCTGCAGTGCACTGTTCCTCCCACCCCCCCGCAAAGGCACCGTTAGGGATGAGCGTGGAAACGGGGTCACCAGGGAGAAAGTCTTTCACCCAGCTGTGACAGAGGACCGTGGGCAAGATGCAGCAGTTCCGCTCAGTTCAGCTCTGTTCCCCTCCTGAGGGGAACCACTGATTTCTAGCAAGCCCAGCCCTGCGTTCGAGCTTTGGTTTCAGGAACTGTGATCAACACTGTGGGCTTGAGCCACGCCGCTGGACTGAGGGGAGAGCCCCTGAGGTCGGTCCCCAACTTCACAGGAAGGAAGGAAAGAAGGAAACCAGCACTGATGATTTCTGCTACGATACCTGCAAAATAGTATCAGGAGGGTTGGCAGTGCAAAAGAACCGTAAAACCCAGCAGCTCCAGTTCTCTTTGCCGTCGTAGGTCTCGGAAGTTCTCTGCGTGTCAATGGTGGCACCTGCAAGGAGGGGAGAGCAGATGACTGCGAGAGGCCACAGACTAGGAGGACCTGGTGCTCAGACACTATTTCTGACGCCGCCGGCCAGCTCCACGTCTGTCAGTCCTGTCCTCGTCAGCACGCGGTGGGGGTGCCCAGCTGCACAGGGCAATGACGGCACCCAGGTGCCTGCTGACTGCTTCTCTCACAGGGCCGCGAGGAGAAGGTCTGAGGGTGCTGGGAGACAGCAGGCGCCCACGTGAATGACAGCAGACCAAAGCTGAGGGCTTGCTGCGTGGGCAGCAAAGGATGAGCCAGCCACTCTGCCACAGCCTTGCTCTTGGACCCCGTGAAGCATTTAAGCTCCCCCACTTTGGAAAGCAGCGCCTGGAGCCCAGCCTCCTTTGGGGAGTGCTACAGACAAGCGCAGGGCAAGGAGACTGGGCTGCTTGCGTCCGTACCGGAGCTTTTCAGGGCCCAGTCAGACATCTCGACGTAGACTTCCGAAGCCATCTCGGACACGGCCTGGTTCACTTCCTGAACTTCCTGGGAAAGCCATGAGCGAACACAGAAAAGGACCACATCAGCGGGCAGTTCAGCGTGGCTACTAGCGCCCGGAGAGGCAAAGGGTCAGTGTCAGAAACGCGAGGCAAGCCTCGTCCACAGAGCTGAGAGACTCTCTGCTGCTGGCATGAGCCACGAGGACTGACGAAGGGTATCTGTGGCCACGGCCATGGCCACGGCCCCGAGGTGGGTTGACAAGGGTCCCCACATCCTCCTCCCCACCCTCCACGCTCTCCAGGTCAGCCGGGAGACGGGCTCAGGCCCTGCCAGCCATGGCTGGCCCCGTGAGCGTGCCTGGGTCTCTCCACTGCCTCAGGGGCCCGGCCAGAGCAGCCGGCACGCCAAGGGAAGGATGTCGGGAGTCCTCCGCTGCCTGAAGCGGCCCCATCAAACTGGGCCCGGAGAAGGGCCTGCGCAGCGCAGAAGCTCACCCAGCAAGGCTCTGGCAAAGGCTGGCTTGCTGCGCTCAGCAGTCTGAGCCCACCACTAATGCCAAGGAGTGCTTTCTCAGGGGTTCTGCCCAGCCACGCCTCCTTCCCCAAAATGCACGGTCACCTTCGCACTGCTGATCTGCGCCCTCAGTTGAGCCACCTCCTCCAGCAGAAGCTGCATCTTTTGGGTCTGCTCTGCCAGCAAAGCGTGCACATTCCTGCAGGCACAGGAAAGCGGGTCTTGTCAGAGAGCGGCCCATCCTCTCTGCGGAGCGTCTGAGCTCAGCAAGGAGGAGAGACACGTGTGCTTTCCCTGCTTTGCGAGTGCTTCCCTTCCTCACCAGGCTGAGCAAAAGGCAAAGGCAGGAGGGAAGTACGGGAGCCCTGGCTGCTGGGAAAACGAGTGCAGGTAGCACGAGGTCGGCTGACGCTTCTGCACAGACCCAGTTCCAGCTCGGGAAACATCCCTTACCTCAGGGTCTCCGGTTCTGCCGCAAACGCGCATGTCAGCTCCTGAAAGGGAAGAACACTCCCTTAGAGTATCCACTACCGGAGCTGCCGGGGCTTCCCAGGAGAGGCTTCCCTAGGAAGGCACGGCAAACCCTGCTGCTTCTTTGGGTCACCCTGCGTGGAAGCAGAAGAGCCCGTGATTTATCCAGCCACGCTGTCAGCAACGCTCCCTTGCAGGAGGTGCCTGTCCCACAAGAGTCACCGACCTCTATCAGTCCCTTTGCCCGCAATGTCCGCACTGGCAGGGAGGTCCCGCAGTAAACACCAGCTGCAATTCACATCACCAAGAGACAGTTATTTGACTAGGGTTGCTAGTGATCCTGCAGGCGCGTTGTCTCCTCCCTGTTGCCTCGGGGGTGGGGCAGCAGGTTAGCTGAGGAGGTGGGGAACATGGGGTGCAGAGAGAGAGAGAGGACATGCCTCTGACCGGGAGCCATCACCCCAGGCTTCAGGGGGCTGCGCAGCCGTGACCTTCAGGTGTGCTCGGTGCCCCAGAGCTCGTCCCCATTTCCCCTCACTGCTTCAGTGAGCACCGAGACCAGGCTGCATGGGCTAGGAGAGGTACCTCTCCATTGGTCCCCCTGCACGGCCCCTCCGGGAATCCCCGGTTAAGGCTTGGAAATACATACGCCCTTCTCTTGCAGACTGGCAGACTGAGCAAGCCTTTTGGTCCAGTGGCCAGAGCAGCAGCACGGCTGGGAGACTACCGCTCGTGCTGGTAGTCCGAAAGCAAGTCCCAGTCAAGGACATAGGCAGGAAGCACTTGGGCCACGGGAGTTCCCACACATACGGGCCAAAAGGGAAAGCTGGCATCCGGCACAGCCAGGCTGTCGCGCTCAGATGCTTGCTCGTGCAAACTCACCAAGAGCCACTGGGAGCAACAAGAAGATGACTTTCAAGAACCTCTTCCTCTGCGGGGCCATCCTTTGCCTGAAAAAGAGGGAGTCCAGTGGCTGTCAGTGAGCCAAGTCCTTCCTGAGCAAACCCCTTCACAGGTGGATTTCCGTTTTCAGGCCAAAAAGCCACCGTTTTGGAAGCCTGCCGCTGACAGAGAGCTGGCAGAGCAGGGCCCAGGAGGAACACAATGTCTCTCCACACCGTTCAACACTGCCGGCAGCTCTTCCGCAAAGGAAGGGCTCCAGGAGCGCCTTCCGAAAGGGAATAAAAATAATCGCAGGAAGTAAGGAGGTCAAGCAAATGAAGACTGCTTTTCAGAGTCTTTCTGGTGTGGACCTTGCTCTCTCTCTTTTGGCTGAGAAAGCAGGCCTGTTCTCACTTGCGATCACACAGATCTCTCTTAGGGGTGTTTCTCCGCACGGCTGGGAAGCGCAGGAGCCTTGCCTGGCTTTCCTCCCAGAGCCCGCCCAGACCTGCGCGGTCTCTTGCCAGAGCTGGGGAAAACCTTTCCCCTGCGGAGGCGTGGCTCTGCACCCGAGCGTCTGGCTATGCGGCAGTTTGTCCTACCGCGGCCAAAGTTTGGGCCTCCGGCAAGTGCGTGGGAGTGAGACTGCCGAGGGGCTTTGCTCTTGGTTCTCCCTGGGAATGGCCACAGCACGAGCAGCGCCCGAGCATAGGCGGCCAAGCGGGAGCGCTGGGCAGCTGGCTGGGCAACACCCCCTGCTCTCCCCTTTGCTTGCACTGGCCCTCAGACATCTCCGTTCTCCCCCTGTCCGCAGCAGAAACACGTAGTACGTACACGGCGAAGACGCACGTGCTCAGCAGACGTGTCCACAGGGAGGCAAGGGCACCTGCCGGCTGGCCAGCAAGGCTGAAGACTGTCCCTGGGCAAAGAAACCGGAGAAAAGTTAGGCCTGTCTCTTGAGGTCTCTTCTCTAGGATGCCCAGCCGCGCGTCTTTCGGCTCCCTGCAGGGAGGCGGGCACCGAGCCCTACGCACTCCCTCCCTGGGGCGAAGAGCAGGGCAGCCTGCACTTCTCCTGCCACTTGTGACATTTGGCCAGAGCTCTGGCACAGTGCAGCTCTCCGACTTCACCCCCGAGGACTTCACAGCAAGCAGCAGTGCTGAGCTTACTTGCAGTTTCTGTGGCCTTCTTGCACCACTTTGCAAGCCCTTGAGTGGCTGAGCTGGGAGTGAACTGCGAAAAGGGTGTCACCAGCTCCACCTCCGTGCAGAGGCTCCTGTGGGAGGGAAAAGAGAGATGCCGGTTGCCCACCGTCGCCATGCTGTGTGAGCGGAGGCCCTTGCCAGCGGTCGTCCTGGGCAAGCTTCCCAGGGGACGTGCCAGCTGCAGCGAGAGAGGGCAGCACAGCTGGGCTGCTTCCAGGGCCCCCCCCTCTACTTTCCCCATCCTTTGCTTTACAGGCCTGCAGTGGGAGAAGAGGAAGCAAGCTGGCAGCAGCAGTCCCCCGCCACGGGAAGGCCACCCGCCAGCGCAGCCCGATTCTCACCCCATGCCTCCCTGCTCCCTGGCACCAGCCTGCCCCTCGGCAGGCACCTCTCGGTGGCCGTTCGCGGAGGAGGCACAGGCTGCTGTCCCCCACCGTGGCCGCCCACCTCTTCCCTGGGCGCTGGCGGTCTCCCGACCCCTCTCCTCCCCGCACAGCTGCTCCCCTCAGCCAGGCAGGACCGCGCCTCAACGTCCAGAGGGGCCCAGTCTCAGGCCCCAGGGGCTTGGCCTCCCCGTGCAGCAAAAGCTCCCCGTGCAGCAGGGCTGGGCTCCGACCCCTGCAGCACGAGGCTACCGCCTCCCCAGAAGCCCAGGCTGCACACTGGCTTTTGGCCGGGAGAGCAAGCCAGGCTTTCAGCCGAGACCCTTCCCCACAGAAGGGGGAGGGGGGGGCTTCTCAAGCCACCGGGCTCTTCTTCAGAAGCCTCTGTCAGCTTCCCCATGCTGCTCCACGCCCCACTGGCCGTGTTAGGCCGCGTCCCTGCTACCACCCCAACCTGACGCCCCGGGCAGGAGCAGCCTGCTTCATACCTGCTCGTTTGGCAGCGGCTCGGCCCCGCTGCCTCCCCTGCCGGCTGTTGGTCGGCCGTGTTCTCCAAGGAGACATTTGAGGCCCTTTGGCGTCTTCTCTGGGGTGCCTTTCTCCTCGCCATCTCTGGCCAAAGGCAGGCTCCCCGCTCAGCTCTTCCCCCTCAGCCCCAGCAGTGTGGCCTGCCCAGGCAAAAGCAGCTCCGGCAGCAGCCCCACGCTTCCCCCGCAGCAGGAGCGCGCCTGCCCAGGGCAACAGCCACACGGCAGCTGTGGGCTCCTTGCCCGCGCGCCACAGGGCTGGGGACGCCCTGTGGGCTTCCCTGGGGCAACACGGCTGCCACGCGCCCGGGCACAAACGGAGCCCCAGCAGAGAGTAGTGAGCTCTAGAACGGGGACGTTGATGGGGTGAGGAATGGGGTTTCCGACAGGCCAGTCAGACAGGCTCGCCACACCCATTTTATGGAAAGTATGGGTTAATCAACAAACGCACAGCCGGGTTGCCGCAAAGGTGCTAGCCCAAATTGTTCCATCCGCTCCTCCGGCCCCACTATCGGGAAAGTAACGGAGGAGCTCCCAACCCCCGGCCCCAGGAGCCCCCGAGAGCTGTCCCAAGGAGTGCTGGTCGCACCGCAGCCCCGCCTGCAGGCTGCCCGGTAGGCATGTCAGCGGGCACTCCCACCCTCCCCTCCACCCCCCGCTCCACCTTCTTGCGCGTCTCACTTTGGAGACAAATCTTCTACACCGATCTGAACTGCCACATCATTTATTCCCTCGCCTTCCCCCCGCCCTTTTCTTCTTTTTCATTTTTGTCCTTCCTTTTCTGCTCTGCTGTCAGTTGAGGCTTTCCGGTTTTGCCATCTTCCCGTGAACCTGCACTCGATAAATGCAGGTGTACGCTGGGTTTCCCCAGTTGCTCTTCACAAGAAGCTTGATATATGAAAAGGCTCTGCGAAGCGGCGCGTTCTGTGAAGAAAAGCGGGAGAAGGAAGCGGAGGCGTTAAGAGTGACAGTGCAATCAAGGTCTCTCCCCCTGCCAGCCCTGTTCCTGCTCAGGAACAAGCTCCCAAAAGTGGGTGGGAGCAGCTGTGGACACGTGAGGCTCCCTGCTGGTACCGGGGCTGCTGGGGAGGCTGGGGACACGGGGAGGGGGAAGGCAGCTGGCATCCTCTGCATGCCAGCCCGGCTGGGGCTGCATCTCTCTTCCCTCTGCCCCTTTTCCTCTGCTGCTTGCTCCCTGCTAACAGAGAGGCTGGGGAGGTGCTCCTATGCGTGGGGCAGCTGGTGTGCAACCCCACCATGCTCCCGCTCTCCGCTCTGCCTGCCTTCCTCCTGGCAGGCGTGAGAGCACCGGCAGAGAAGGGGCATGCTATGCGGGGAGGAGAGGGCACTGTCCAGCTTGCCAGCAGGCCACAGGATGGAGCGACGGTGCTGCCCGATGGCTTTCGCCACCAGGCGTCCCTGTTTCTCCACGGCACAAAGGCGTTGCTTTGGTGGGGTGGCCGCGTGTGCAGCTGGCTCTGCTGAAGGCAGCGGCTGCAGCCAGGGATCTCTCAGGACTCGTGCTCCCACGCGCGCGACCCTGCCCTTGCTATCCTTTTGCTACCGCCACCGCGCGCTACTCAGCCCTCCCAACCCCGCCAGGTCTCTCTCAGCGGTGGTCCGGGCCCCTGTGCCCGGGGAGAAAGCATTCACGCTCTTCCTCCCATGGACGTGCAGGCAAAGCTCTTCCGCTCCCTGGCATCTTGCTCCCGTGCATGGACCGTACCTTCAGCGGGAAGGTCTGAATGGCCTCTTTTGCCACGTCATACATGAACGTCCCAAGGAGAGCTTCCTCTTCCCCGTCCGCATCCACTCCCTCAGGGGTAAAGCACAAGGAGAGCAGCTCAGACTCGGCCCGCCAAAGAGGGAACGTACGCGCTGGATCAGCCCTGTTATCTACCCAGCCTCTCCTGGGGCTCTAGCAGTAGTCTAGAGCTGGTTAGGGTGGAGCTCAGTCTCCGCCTTGAGTTTTGGTCAAGAACCCTGAGGTGCTTTGGCCAGAATAAGTAAGTCTTGAGAAGGATGAAGCGTCTAGAGCCCTTGAAGTACCCCGCTAGGGCACGGCAGCGCTCAGGAGAGAGCAGGACACGAACCTCAGAGGGTGTGCAAAAGCAAGCAAGTCCCTGTCATGGCTTTCCCCCCGGGCCAGATCCCCGCCAGAAGCACCCAGCAGAGACTTACAAAGACGGCGATGTCTCTGGGGGCGCTGAAGTCGGTCCCAAACGGAGAGACGTCTTTGGAGGTGTGCTGCACAGTGAGGGCAGTCAGATGGACTCGTGCTGGCAACCTGATGACCGCCTGGCCCCGACGCCCTTGTAAAGGCCAGCAGTTTCCTGGGGAAACATCCGGCTGCAACCAGAACGCGAGAGCAATGACATGTGAGAGAGCGTTGAGGCCAACACAGCTGCTCATGTAGCTTGAAGCATAGGCGCCGGTGTGTCTGTGGGGTCTGTTTCAGCTTGAGAATGAGGCACGCGTGAGGGAATGGACAGGAGCAGGAGGCCGCCTTCCCTGCCTGACAAAGGGGGTGCTCAGTATTACAGAACAGAGGAGAGTACCGGTTATGAAACCATCCGAGTCAGGGCCTTACAGAAACACCTCTCTGCCCAGTGGCTCTGCAGTGCACTGTTCCTCCCACCCCCCCGCAAAGGCACCGTTAGGGATGAGCGTGGAAACGGGGTCACCAGGGAGAAAGTCTTTCACCCAGCTGTGACAGAGGACCGTGGGCAAGATGCAGCAGTTCCGCTCAGTTCAGCTCTGTTCCCCTCCTGAGGGGAACCACTGATTTCTAGCAAGCCCAGCCCTGCGTTCGAGCTTTGGTTTCAGGAACTGTGATCAACACTGTGGGCTTGAGCCACGCCGCTGGACTGAGGGGAGAGCCCCTGAGGTCGGTCCCCAACTTCACAGGAAGGAAGGAAAGAAGGAAACCAGCACTGATGATTTCTGCTACGATACCTGCAAAATAGTATCAGGAGGGTTGGCAGTGCAAAAGAACCGTAAAACCCAGCAGCTCCAGTTCTCTTTGCCGTCGTAGGTCTCGGAAGTTCTCTGCGTGTCAATGGTGGCACCTGCAAGGAGGGGAGAGCAGATGACTGCGAGAGGCCACAGACTAGGAGGACCTGGTGCTCAGACACTATTTCTGACGCCGCCGGCCAGCTCCACGTCTGTCAGTCCTGTCCTCGTCAGCACGCGGTGGGGGTGCCCAGCTGCACAGGGCAATGACGGCACCCAGGTGCCTGCTGACTGCTTCTCTCACAGGGCCGCGAGGAGAAGGTCTGAGGGTGCTGGGAGACAGCAGGCGCCCACGTGAATGACAGCAGACCAAAGCTGAGGGCTTGCTGCGTGGGCAGCAAAGGATGAGCCAGCCACTCTGCCACAGCCTTGCTCTTGGACCCCGTGAAGCATTTAAGCTCCCCCACTTTGGAAAGCAGCGCCTGGAGCCCAGCCTCCTTTGGGGAGTGCTACAGACAAGCGCAGGGCAAGGAGACTGGGCTGCTTGCGTCCGTACCGGAGCTTTTCAGGGCCCAGTCAGACATCTCGACGTAGACTTCCGAAGCCATCTCGGACACGGCCTGGTTCACTTCCTGAACTTCCTGGGAAAGCCATGAGCGAACACAGAAAAGGACCACATCAGCGGGCAGTTCAGCGTGGCTACTAGCGCCCGGAGAGGCAAAGGGTCAGTGTCAGAAACGCGAGGCAAGCCTCGTCCACAGAGCTGAGAGACTCTCTGCTGCTGGCATGAGCCACGAGGACTGACGAAGGGTATCTGTGGCCACGGCCATGGCCACGGCCCCGAGGTGGGTTGACAAGGGTCCCCACATCCTCCTCCCCACCCTCCACGCTCTCCAGGTCAGCCGGGAGACGGGCTCAGGCCCTGCCAGCCATGGCTGGCCCCGTGAGCGTGCCTGGGTCTCTCCACTGCCTCAGGGGCCCGGCCAGAGCAGCCGGCACGCCAAGGGAAGGATGTCGGGAGTCCTCCGCTGCCTGAAGCGGCCCCATCAAACTGGGCCCGGAGAAGGGCCTGCGCAGCGCAGAAGCTCACCCAGCAAGGCTCTGGCAAAGGCTGGCTTGCTGCGCTCAGCAGTCTGAGCCCACCACTAATGCCAAGGAGTGCTTTCTCAGGGGTTCTGCCCAGCCACGCCTCCTTCCCCAAAATGCACGGTCACCTTCGCACTGCTGATCTGCGCCCTCAGTTGAGCCACCTCCTCCAGCAGAAGCTGCATCTTTTGGGTCTGCTCTGCCAGCAAAGCGTGCACATTCCTGCAGGCACAGGAAAGCGGGTCTTGTCAGAGAGCGGCCCATCCTCTCTGCGGAGCGTCTGAGCTCAGCAAGGAGGAGAGACACGTGTGCTTTCCCTGCTTTGCGAGTGCTTCCCTTCCTCACCAGGCTGAGCAAAAGGCAAAGGCAGGAGGGAAGTACGGGAGCCCTGGCTGCTGGGAAAACGAGTGCAGGTAGCACGAGGTCGGCTGACGCTTCTGCACAGACCCAGTTCCAGCTCGGGAAACATCCCTTACCTCAGGGTCTCCGGTTCTGCCGCAAACGCGCATGTCAGCTCCTGAAAGGGAAGAACACTCCCTTAGAGTATCCACTACCGGAGCTGCCGGGGCTTCCCAGGAGAGGCTTCCCTAGGAAGGCACGGCAAACCCTGCTGCTTCTTTGGGTCACCCTGCGTGGAAGCAGAAGAGCCCGTGATTTATCCAGCCACGCTGTCAGCAACGCTCCCTTGCAGGAGGTGCCTGTCCCACAAGAGTCACCGACCTCTATCAGTCCCTTTGCCCGCAATGTCCGCACTGGCAGGGAGGTCCCGCAGTAAACACCAGCTGCAATTCACATCACCAAGAGACAGTTATTTGACTAGGGTTGCTAGTGATCCTGCAGGCGCGTTGTCTCCTCCCTGTTGCCTCGGGGGTGGGGCAGCAGGTTAGCTGAGGAGGTGGGGAACATGGGGTGCAGAGAGAGAGAGAGGACATGCCTCTGACCGGGAGCCATCACCCCAGGCTTCAGGGGGCTGCGCAGCCGTGACCTTCAGGTGTGCTCGGTGCCCCAGAGCTCGTCCCCATTTCCCCTCACTGCTTCAGTGAGCACCGAGACCAGGCTGCATGGGCTAGGAGAGGTACCTCTCCATTGGTCCCCCTGCACGGCCCCTCCGGGAATCCCCGGTTAAGGCTTGGAAATACATACGCCCTTCTCTTGCAGACTGGCAGACTGAGCAAGCCTTTTGGTCCAGTGGCCAGAGCAGCAGCACGGCTGGGAGACTACCGCTCGTGCTGGTAGTCCGAAAGCAAGTCCCAGTCAAGGACATAGGCAGGAAGCACTTGGGCCACGGGAGTTCCCACACATACGGGCCAAAAGGGAAAGCTGGCATCCGGCACAGCCAGGCTGTCGCGCTCAGATGCTTGCTCGTGCAAACTCACCAAGAGCCACTGGGAGCAACAAGAAGATGACTTTCAAGAACCTCTTCCTCTGCGGGGCCATCCTTTGCCTGAAAAAGAGGGAGTCCAGTGGCTGTCAGTGAGCCAAGTCCTTCCTGAGCAAACCCCTTCACAGGTGGATTTCCGTTTTCAGGCCAAAAAGCCACCGTTTTGGAAGCCTGCCGCTGACAGAGAGCTGGCAGAGCAGGGCCCAGGAGGAACACAATGTCTCTCCACACCGTTCAACACTGCCGGCAGCTCTTCCGCAAAGGAAGGGCTCCAGGAGCGCCTTCCGAAAGGGAATAAAAATAATCGCAGGAAGTAAGGAGGTCAAGCAAATGAAGACTGCTTTTCAGAGTCTTTCTGGTGTGGACCTTGCTCTCTCTCTTTTGGCTGAGAAAGCAGGCCTGTTCTCACTTGCGATCACACAGATCTCTCTTAGGGGTGTTTCTCCGCACGGCTGGGAAGCGCAGGAGCCTTGCCTGGCTTTCCTCCCAGAGCCCGCCCAGACCTGCGCGGTCTCTTGCCAGAGCTGGGGAAAACCTTTCCCCTGCGGAGGCGTGGCTCTGCACCCGAGCGTCTGGCTATGCGGCAGTTTGTCCTACCGCGGCCAAAGTTTGGGCCTCCGGCAAGTGCGTGGGAGTGAGACTGCCGAGGGGCTTTGCTCTTGGTTCTCCCTGGGAATGGCCACAGCACGAGCAGCGCCCGAGCATAGGCGGCCAAGCGGGAGCGCTGGGCAGCTGGCTGGGCAACACCCCCTGCTCTCCCCTTTGCTTGCACTGGCCCTCAGACATCTCCGTTCTCCCCCTGTCCGCAGCAGAAACACGTAGTACGTACACGGCGAAGACGCACGTGCTCAGCAGACGTGTCCACAGGGAGGCAAGGGCACCTGCCGGCTGGCCAGCAAGGCTGAAGACTGTCCCTGGGCAAAGAAACCGGAGAAAAGTTAGGCCTGTCTCTTGAGGTCTCTTCTCTAGGATGCCCAGCCACGCGTCTTTCGGCTCCCTGCAGGGAGGCGGGCACCGAGCCCTACGCACTCCCTCCCTGGGGCGAAGAGCAGGGCAGCCTGCACTTCTCCTGCCACTTGTGACATTTGGCCAGAGCTCTGGCACAGTGCAGCTCTCCGACTTCACCCCCGAGGACTTCACAGCAAGCAGCAGTGCTGAGCTTACTTGCAGTTTCTGTGGCCTTCTTGCACCACTTTGCAAGCCCTTGAGTGGCTGAGCTGGGAGTGAACTGCGAAAAGGGTGTCACCAGCTCCACCTCCGTGCAGAGGCTCCTGTGGGAGGGAAAAGAGAGATGCCGGTTGCCCACCGTCGCCATGCTGTGTGAGCGGAGGCCCTTGCCAGCGGTCGTCCTGGGCAAGCTTCCCAGGGGACGTGCCAGCTGCAGCGAGAGAGGGCAGCACAGCTGGGCTGCTTCCAGGGCCCCCCCCTCTACTTTCCCCATCCTTTGCTTTACAGGCCTGCAGTGGGAGAAGAGGAAGCAAGCTGGCAGCAGCAGTCCCCCGCCACGGGAAGGCCACCCGCCAGCGCAGCCCGATTCTCACCCCATGCCTCCCTGCTCCCTGGCACCAGCCTGCCCCTCGGCAGGCACCTCTCGGTGGCCGTTCGCGGAGGAGGCACAGGCTGCTGTCCCCCACCGTGGCCGCCCACCTCTTCCCTGGGCGCTGGCGGTCTCCCGACCCCTCTCCTCCCCGCACAGCTGCTCCCCTCAGCCAGGCAGGACCGCGCCTCAACGTCCAGAGGGGCCCAGTCTCAGGCCCCAGGGGCTTGGCCTCCCCGTGCAGCAAAAGCTCCCCGTGCAGCAGGGCTGGGCTCCGACCCCTGCAGCACGAGGCTACCGCCTCCCCAGAAGCCCAGGCTGCACACTGGCTTTTGGCCGGGAGAGCAAGCCAGGCTTTCAGCCGAGACCCTTCCCCACAGAAGGGGGAGGGGGGGGCTTCTCAAGCCACCGGGCTCTTCTTCAGAAGCCTCTGTCAGCTTCCCCATGCTGCTCCACGCCCCACTGGCCGTGTTAGGCCGCGTCCCTGCTACCACCCCAACCTGACGCCCCGGGCAGGAGCAGCCTGCTTCATACCTGCTCGTTTGGCAGCGGCTCGGCCCCGCTGCCTCCCCTGCCGGCTGTTGGTCGGCCGTGTTCTCCAAGGAGACATTTGAGGCCCTTTGGCGTCTTCTCTGGGGTGCCTTTCTCCTCGCCATCTCTGGCCAAAGGCAGGCTCCCCGCTCAGCTCTTCCCCCTCAGCCCCAGCAGTGTGGCCTGCCCAGGCAAAAGCAGCTCCGGCAGCAGCCCCACGCTTCCCCCGCAGCAGGAGCGCGCCTGCCCAGGGCAACAGCCACACGGCAGCTGTGGGCTCCTTGCCCGCGCGCCACAGGGCTGTGCGGGCGGCCAGCTCTGACCTCATAGTGGCGGATCTGACGTCACAATGGGGCTCCCCAGGGCTGAGCAGGGCGGGGACGCCCTGTGGGCTTCCCTGGGGCAACACGGCTGCCACGCGCCCGGGCACAAACGGAGCCCCAGCAGAGAGTAGTGAGCTCTAGAACGGGGACGTTGATGGGGTGAGGAATGGGGTTTCCGACAGGCCAGTCAGACAGGCTCGCCACACCCATTTTATGGAAAGTATGGGTTAATCAACAAACGCACAGCCGGGTTGCCGCAAAGGTGCTAGCCCAAATTGTTCCATCCACTCCTCCGGCCCCACTATCGGGAAAGTAACGGAGGAGCTCCCAACCCCCGGCCCCAGGAGCCCCCGAGAGCTGTCCCAAGGAGTGCTGGTCGCACCGCAGCCCCGCCTGCAGGCTGCCCGGTAGGCATGTCAGCGGGCACTCCCACCCTCCCCTCCACCCCCCGCTCCACCTTCTTGCGCGTCTCACTTTGGAGACAAATCTTCTACACCGATCTGAACTGCCACATCATTTATTCCCTCGCCTTCCCCCCGCCCTTTTCTTCTTTTTCATTTTTGTCCTTCCTTTTCTGCTCTGCTGTCAGTTGAGGCTTTCCGGTTTTGCCATCTTCCCGTGAACCTGCACTCGATAAATGCAGGTGTACGCTGGGTTTCCCCAGTTGCTCTTCACAAGAAGAAGAGTCTCTTCTTCTTGAAGGCAGCGGCTGCAGCCAGGGATCTCTCAGGATTCGTGCTCCCACGGGCGCGTCCCTGCCCTTGCTATCCTTTTGCTACCACCACCGCGTGCTACTCAGCCCTCCCAACCCTGCCAGATCTCTCTCGGCAGTGGTCCTGGCCCACTTCTGCAGGTGCTTAGTTGTTACGGGTGGCTGTCTAGCTGATAAGGCAGGTGCAGGAGCGAGGCTTATGCTGTTGTGCTTGTGCTGTCCCAGTTGGCTGAGGTGCTGACATGGCAGACCGGGAACTTGTCTTTTGCTGCTCTTTTGATGTCACTCTTGGCTGTGTACCTTGTTTGGCAGGTGCAGGACCATGGCTTTTGCAGCTGTTTTTATACCATTGCTTGCTTCATCACTGACAGGGCACGCAAGGGGACTCGGCTTCTGCAGGTGCTTGTGATGTCACGGGTGGCTGTCTAGCTTACATGGAAGGCGCAGCAACCAGGCTTATACTGCTGTTTTTATGTCACTGATGACTTTGTATGTCATATGGCAAGCGTAGGAACCTGGATTGTACAGCTGTTTATGTCACTGCTAGCTTAATACCTCATAGGACAGCCACCTCTGGGAGGTGGATTAAAGTTATCGCTTTGCTGTACTGTGTAATGCTGGCTTATGGTATGATAAAATTCTTGATCGTGAAATTGTACTCAGCACTGCTGTCATCCCCATACTTTGGGAGCCATCTCACGGAAACTATTAATAATTACACCTTTTACCTCTTCTCCTCAGAACCATTCTACAGGGGAGACCCCTTCCTTCACCTTTCCCTTTTCCTCCAGGCTGATTACAATAGCTCTTGAGAATTTTGAATATCCTTGGGTTGTTCATACAAGCATGTTCCTACTGCTATGTCTCCTGAATGTGTTTCAGGCCTTGTTTAAGGTTAAACAACTATTTGAGAATACCATCCAGAGATCTGCCCCAAGGCTGGAAAGGTATGAGTGGCAGGGTGTGTGGGATAGTATGGGCGGTGGGCGGTGGGCACCTCCAGTGTTTTGGAACTTCACTCCTGAACAGGTGCAGTATCCTGAAAAACGAGTAAAATATTTGGAAGAAGTATGCTGTCACCCTGGCAATTCTAGAGAGACACTGCACTGTGCTGGGGCCTGGCCCATGCCTACCGAGCCCTGTTCAACACTATTCAGTACCCTCAAGGGGAAGAGAAGGTCTCTGGATCTGACGACAAAGTGACAGTCACTGCAGCTACTCCAACCCCTGTGACAGGCACTGTGGCTACTCCAACCCCCCCCATGACAAGCACTGTCGTTTCTCCAATCCCCGCGACAGGCACTGTGGCTGAACCAGGGAACCAACCTGTGCCCGTATCAGTCACCCCTATACACAAGAAGAAATCCTGGAAGGAAAGTCAGCTCGTTTAGAAAGGATTGATGAAAAAGCAAGGCCATCACAAGGGGAGGAGGAGGAAGAGGAAGAACTCATACATGAGAGGGAAACCACCCGATCCCTATCCCTGAGTGAGCTGTGAGATATGCAAAAAGATTCCAGCCATCGTCCAGGTGAGCACATTGTCACCTGGCTGCTCCGATGCTGGGACAACGGGGCCAGCATCTTCTGCTCAAGGGAGAGGATCTTCTGCTCATTCTTCTGCTCAAGGGAGAGGATATAGAGGGTACACACCATGGGGCACCCTGTGGTTTTACCTGTGTGACCACAGAGAGGATATGAGGAAATGGGATGGAAAACCGACCTCAACCCTAGAGGCACGGGTACGTGAGTCGCAAGGAAAAACAATCACCAAAGGGGGTTCTTCCAGGAAGATTAGTGCTCCAGTTTCCAGTGGGCAGTTCCCCAGACAGAGTAAAAGGGCTGATCTTACTCCTGATTTTAATGAAGAAACTCCTGGCTCGTCTTTACAGGAAGTGGTTAACGAATACTACGACCAGGACTAGAGGGGCCCTGCCTCCAGCCAGGAGGAGGAAAGGGACAACTGGGTGTACTGAACTGTGTGGATTCGATGGCTGGCACATCAGACCCACAGAAGTATAACGCTTTAGTGGACACTGGTGCACACTGTACCCTAATGCCATCAAGCTATACAGGGGCAGAATCTATCCGTATTTCTGGAGTGATAGGGGCATGCCAACAGCTAACTGTATTGGAGGCCAAAGTGAGCCTAACTGGGAATGAGTGGCAAAAGCCCCCCATTGTGATTGGCCCAGAGGCTCCGTGCATCCTTCGCATAGACTACCTCAGGAGAGGGTATTTCAAGGATGCAAAACGGTACTGGTGGGCTTTTGGTACGGCTGCCTTGGAGATGGAGGAAATTAAACAGCTGTCCACCTTGCCCGGTCTCTTGGAGGACCCTTCTGCTGTGAGGTTGCTGAGGGTCAAAGAACAACAGGTGCCTATCTCCAGCACAACGGTGCACCAGCGGCAATATCGCACTGAGTCTCCCCGATTCCTATCCACAAGCTGATTCATCGACTGGAGAGCCAAGAAATGATCAGTAAGACTCGTTCACCTTTTAACAGTCCCATATGGCCAGTGCAACAGTCTAATGGAGAGTGGAGACTAACAGCAGACTCTCGTGGCCTGAATGAAGTCACGCCGCCGCTGAGTGCTGCCGTGCCCGACATGCTGGAACTTCAGTACGAACTGGAGTCAAAAGCAGCCAAATGGTATGCTACACCTGATATTGCTAATGCGTTTTTCTCACTCCCTTTGGCAGCAGAGTGCAGGCCACAGTTTGCTTTCACTTCGAGGGGCGTCCAGTACACTTGGAATCGATTGCCCCAGGGGTGGAAACACAGACCTGCCATTTGCCATGGACTGATCCAGACGGCACTGGAACAGGGTAAAGCTCCAGAACATCTGCAATATATTGAGGACATAATTGTGTGAGGCAATACAGCAGAAGAAGTTTTTGAGAAAGGGAAGAAAATAGTCCAAATCCTCCTGAAAGCCGGTGCACACATAGGTTGTGTGCACTGGACCTCATCTGGATCTTTGGGTGACCGCACATCATCCAGGTCACCATAAATCACTTCCAACACGGCTAATTCCCTCAGGTACTGGATACCTCTCTCCATGGTGGTCCATTTCCCGGGGCGATATACAACATCTTCCTTGAAGGGATATCTTCCCTTCATAGCTGACAGGAGTTGCCTCCAGAGGCTGAGGGCTGGTGCCCCTTTTCCAATCGCTTTGTCAATGCCCCCTTCCCTAGAAATGGATCCCAGCTGCTTGGCTTCCTTACCCTCTAATTCCAGGCTACTGGCCCCACTATCCCAGCATCAGAGCAGCCAGGTGACAATATGCTTGCCTGGACGATGGCTGAAATCTTTTTGCATATCTCGCAGCTCACTCAGGGATAGGGATCGGGTGGTTTCCGTCTCGTTTACAAGTTCTTCCTCTTCCTCTTCCTCTTCCTCTTCCTCTTCCTCTTCCTCTTCCTCTTCCTCTTCCTGTGATGGCCCTGCTCTTTCATCTTCCCTTTCTAAACGAGCTGACTTTCGCTTCCAGGATTTCTTCTTATGTATAGGGGCGACTGATACTGACATGGGTTGATTCCCTGGTTGAATCGCATCATCTGTCGCAGGGGGGACTGGTGTGACTGCAGTGCTTGTAAGAGTTGTCCGGAGCAGCCGCAGTGCCTGTCGCAGGGGGAATTGGAGCAGCCGCAGTGCCTGTTGCAGGGGTAATCAGAGCAGCCGCAGTACCTGTTGCAGGGGGAATCGGAGCAGCCGCAGTGCCTGTCACAGGGGTAATCGGAGCAGCTGCAGTGCCTGTCGCAGGGGGAATCGGAGCAGCCGCAGTGCCTGTTGCAGGGGGAATCGGAGCAGCCGCAGTGCCTGTTGCAGGGGTAATCGGAGCAGCCGCAGTACCTGTTGCAGGGGGAATCGGAGCAGCCGCAGTGCCTGTCACAGGGGTAATCGGAGCAGCTGCAGTGCCTGTCGCAGGGGGAATCGGAGCAGCCGCAGTGCCTGTTGCAGGGGGAATCGGAGCAGCCGCAGTGCCTGTCGCAGCGGGGGCTGCAGTAGCCGCAGTGCCTGTCATTTTGTCACCAGATCCTTGAGGGTTCTGGATAGTGTTGAACAGGGCTCGGTAGGCATGGGCCAGACCCCAGCACATTGCAGTGATTTGTGTCTCTCTAGAATTGGCAGGGTGACGACATACTTTTTCCAAATATTCTACTAATTTTTCAGGATTCTGCACTTGTTCAGGAGTGAAGTTCCAAAACACTGGAGGTGCCCAATAACTTAGGCATTTGCCCATGCTATCCCACACACCCTGCCACTCATAACTATCCGGCCTTGGGGCAGATCTCTGGATGATATTCTTACAATTGCTTACTAATCTTGGACAAGATCAAAACAGTATTCCCAAGTAATACCAATAGAATTATCTTAACTACCCAAGGATGTTCAAGATACTGAAAAGTTACTGTAATGAAGGAGGAAGCATTGTAGAAGAAAGTAGTGAAGGTACAATTCTGCATTTCCTCCATAAAAAACCTCTCAGAGGAAGAGGTAAAATTGCGAATTTTCTCCATAAGGTGATACCCAACATACAATAACGGTTTCAGTACAGCACTTAGATACCAAAATAAACCCAAGGTCACTGTTTTAATAACAAATCTCACAGGCAAAACATCACCAATTAAAGCAGAGCACAGCAAACTGCAAAAACCAACACCGATCTTTAACATGTACAGCAAAAAAATGAGCATGGTGCAGATCAGGTAAACCAATGCTAAGAACAGATGGATCAATATCACATCCAACAACTACCAACAGATCTAAATTCCTTAATACGCTCTGGTTAATCTGTTATTATCTCAAACCCTTCGTGCCCCACGTTGGGCGCCAAAAAGGACTGTCGTGGTTTAGCCCCAGCCGGCAGCTAAGCACCACGCAGCCGCTCACTCACTCCCCCCTGGTGGGATGGGGGAGAGAATCGGAAGAGCAAAAGTAAGAAAACTCGTGGGTTGAGATAAGAACAGTTTAGTAATTGGAACAAAATAATAGTAATAATAATAACGAATTGTAATGAGAATGAAAACAACAAGAGAGAGAGAGAAGAACAAAAATCAAGGGAGGGAAAAGAGAAAACAAAAAAGCGATACAACTGCTCACCACCCACCAACCGACACCCAGCCAGTCCCCAAGCAGCGACCGCTACCCCCCGGCCAGCTCCCCCCAGTTTATATACTGGGCATGACATCATATGGTATGGAATAGCCCCTTGGTCAGTTTGGATCAACAATCCTGGCTGTGCCCCCTCCCATTTCTTGCGCACCTGGCAATGCATGGGAAGCTGAGAAAGTCCTTGACTAGTGTAAACACTGCTTAGCGACAGCCAAAACATCAGCGTGTTATCAATATTATTCTCATACTAAAATCCAAAACACAGCACTATACCAGCTACTAGGAAGAAAATTATCCCAGCCAAAACCAGGACACTACAGAGAGGAAGGACTTTTGCAATGCAATGTATTCATGAAAGGAAAGAATGAAATGAAACAATGAAATGACTGAATGCAGAGAAAGAATGAAATGAAATGAAAAGAAATTCAACAAAATGAAACAATGAAATGAAACGAAATGAAAGAATGAAATGAAAAGAGGAAATGAAATAATGGAATGTATTGAAATGAAATGAAATGCAATGAATGAAATGAAAAAATGAAATTAAATGAAAAGAAACAATGAAATGAAATAATGCAAGAAATGAAAGTATGAAATGAAAGAATGGAATGAATGAATGAATGAAAGAAATGAAAGAATGAAATTAAATGAAACAATGAAATGAAATGAAAGAATGAAGTGAAAGAATGTAATGGAGGAATGAAATGAAATAAAATAAAATGAAGCAATGAAATGACATGAAATTAAATTAAATTAAATGAACGAATGACATGAAAAATGAAATAATGAAATGAAATAATGAAATAAAAGAATGAAACAATGAAAGTATAAGAAAAGAATTATTTCATTTCATTTCATTCTTTCATATCATTTCATTTATTCTATTTCATTCTTTCAGTTCAGTTCAGTTCATTCTTTCATTTAATTTTATTTCATGATTTTATATTATTATTTCATTTCATTTCATAGTTGCATTTCAGTCTTTCATTATTGCATTATTTCATTTCATTGTGTAATTATGTAATTATTTCATGTAATGAAATGAACATGACATGAATGAAATTAAAGGAAATAATGAAATGAAATATAATTAAATGAAATGAAAAGATAGATTGAAATGAAATTAAATGAAGAAGGCAAGGGCAAGGGTGGGAAAGGGAAAGGGAAAGGGACGAATAAATAAAATTAATGAAATTTAATCAAAGAATGAAATTAAATGAAATGAAATAATGAAAGAAAGTATAAAATGAAATTACATGAATCAGAAGACTGGTATGAAATGTAATGAAATGAAATATAATGAAAGAATGAAATGAAATGCAATTCAATGAAAAGAAATAATGAAAAAAGATAAAATGAAGTGAAAGAATGAAATGAATGCAATGAAATGATAGAAGGAAATTCAATGAAAGAAAAAAATTAAGTGAAATGAAATAATTATATCAAATGAAATTAAAAGAAATAATGAAAAGAAATTAAAACATGAAATTAACTGCACTATAAAGAAATAATGAAATAAAACGAATGAAAGAAATGAAACAAGGAAATGAAATTAAGAAATGCAATGCAGGCAAGAGGGCAAAGGGGGAAGGGAAGGGAAGGGAAGGGAAGGGAAGGGAAGGGAAGGGAAGGGAAGGGAAGGGAAGGGAAGGGAAGGGAAGGGAAGGGAAGGGAAGGGAAGGGAAGGGAAGGGAAGGGAAGGGAAGGGAAGGGAAGGGAAGGGAAGGGAAGGGAAGGGAAGGGAAGGGAAGGGAAGGGAAGGGAAGGGAAGGGAAGGGAAGGGAAGGAAAGGAAAGGAAAGGAAAGGAAAGGAAAGGAAAGGAAAGGAAAGGAAAGGAAAGGAAAGGAAAGGAAAGGAAAGGAAAGGAAAGGAAAGGAAAGGAAAGGAAAGGAAAGGAAAGGAAAGGAAAGGAAAGGAAAGGAAAGGAAAGGAAAGGAAAGGAAAGGAAAGGAAAGGAAAGGAAAGATTAAGTGAAATTAAAAAATGAAATCAAATCAAATTTCAGTAAGAATTAACTGAAGTGAAATGAAATGAAGAAATGAAGTGCAAAAATGAAATAAAAAAGTAAATGAAAAAATGAAATAAAAAAATGAAATAAAAAAATGCACTGAAATGAAATGCACTGAGATGAAATATTGAAATAAAACGCATGAATAAAATGAATTAATGAAATGAAAAAATCAAATTAAATGAAGACATGAAATGAAAGGAAATGAAAGGAAATTATAAAAGGCAATGAAATAAAAGAATGAAATTAAATGAACTGAAAAAATGAAATGAAATCTCATGAAAGAATGAAATGAAAAGGACTGAAATGAAATAATGAAATAATATGAAATGAAAGCAATTAAATCAAACAAGGAAATGTAACAAAAAAATAAGTGAAATTAAAGAATTCAATCAAATGAAATGCAAAGAATGAAATGAAATGAAAGAATTACATGAAATGACATAAAAAAATGAAAGACTGAAATGAAAGATTGAAATGAAATTAAAGAATGCAATAAAATAAAAGAATAAAATGAAATGGAATGAAATGGAATGAAATGGAATGAAGTGAAATAATACATGAAATGGACTGAAATAAATTCATAAAATAAAATGAATGAATGAAATGAAATGAAATGAAATGAAATGAAATGAAATGAAAGAATAAAATGAAACGATTGAAAAGAAATTAAAGAATGAAATTAAGTGAAATTAAATGAACAAAATGAAATGTAAGAGTAAAATGAAATGAAATGGATTGACATAATTAAATGAAGTGAAATAAAGAATGAAATGAAATGAAATGAAATGAAGGAATGATTTTAAATGAAGGATTGAAATGAAAGAAGGAAGTGAAAGAATGAAATTAAATGAAATAAATGAAATGAAATTAAAGAATAAATAGAACGAATCTAATGAAAGAATGAAATGAAATTAAGATTTGAAATGAAATGAAATGAAATTAAATTAATTGTTGACATGAAATGAAAGAATGAAATTAAATGAAGTGAAATGAAAGAATTAAATGAAGCTAAATGAAAGAATGAAATTAAATGAAAGAATGAAATTAAATGACAAAATGAAATGAAATAAAAGAATGAAATTAAATGAAATGAAAGAATGAAATTAAATGACAAAATAAAATGAAAAGAAATGACATAGAATTAAATGAAATTAAATGAAAGAATTAAATGAAACAGAATAAAAGAATGCAATGAAATGAAATGAAGAATGAATTTAAATTAAATGAAAGAATGAAATGTAATGAAACAAGGAAATTAACTGAATGAATGAAATGAAATGAAATGAAATGAAATGAAATGAAATGAAATGAAATGAAATGAAGTGAAATTAAATGAAAGAATGACGTGAAACGAAAGGAAATGAAAGAATGAAAGGAAATGATAGAATGAAGTGAGAGACCCAAATGAAGGAAAATAAAATGAAATGAGAGAATTAAACGAAATGAAAAGAATGAAGGAAATGAAATGAAATTAAAAATACGTGAAATCAGAAAATTAAATCAAATGAAAAGAAAGAATGAAATGAAATATGAAGTGAAACAATGAAATGAAAATGAAATGAAAGGAAATGAAAGGAAATAAAATGAAAGGAAATGAAAGGAAATGAAAGGAAATTAAATAATGAAAGGAAAATAATAATAATAATAATAACAACAATAACAATAACAATAATAATAATAATAATAATAATAATAATAATAATAATAATAACAACAACAACAACAACCATAGAGCCTTTCTTACCTCCAGATCTCGCATGACCTTGTCCATGGAATCTCCTGAATTCTGTTTGTAAGCAACTGCCGGTTTGACAGCATCACTGAAGAGCTGATGAGAAGGAGAATGCTTGTCACTCCAAGTGAGGGGCGCTGGGTTTCTGTCACAGACGGAAACTGTTCCCACACCCCAAGAGAAAAACAGCCCAAACCTCTGCAATGACCTATGGCTACCAGGGCCTGACAAGTACCAAACAGATGTACCAGCCCACTGCCTGCCCTCCCTGCCTGCCACAGTCTCCGTGTCCTTGGGCTGTACAGGGTCTCACGGATGCTGAGCCAAACAGCTGTGTTTTACCTTCACTGCCTTGGTGCCATCTGCAGCAGACACAAAGTAAAAGGGCAAACTGCACTGCGGGCAAAGCTGAAGCTTTTCTGGGTCACCTTCATATCGGCTGGGGGCAAAGAAAGGAGAAGTGGTCAGTAAGACATCGCCGTCGGCCAGATGCCAACATCTGCAGGAGTGGTGGAACAGATGGAGACCAGAGCCCGGCTTCGCTGTCAAGGCCTCCTCGCTGCAGGACAAGGCCAGGAGAGTCCTCCCCAAAAGCTACAGGGTTTTAAACGCAACAGCACCAGCAAACCGCTGACAGGAAGACGCAGAAAGAAAAGAGTTCTTGCTGGTCCATCCGCGGTGCTTGACTAAATTACAGGTGGATTCTATAATACAAATAACACATTAAAAAAAAATTAACAGAAGATTACTCCAGGGAGTGTGCCATTTTCTACTGCTGCAACAGATTTGTTATTTTTAATTTTTTTCTTACAGCACATATATACACAGGAATTTCTACCATAAATGGAAGTAATCCCTGACGAGACTAATCATCACCACACGTTATTGTAACCAGTCATTACTCCCAGGTAGAATACTCACTGACTTCTCATTATGCAAATTCATGAATTATGCAAATTACATGCAAAAAAATCTCCGCAACACACACCCCTCCTCAAACACCCTCAGACATCAGCAGCCCCACCCACCCCATCCAAACCAATCACAAACAGAAACGGACACAACCAAGAAAACAAATATGAAAGAAACCCAACACACGCTGTCACAAACCCAACCCCATCCCACAACTGAAACAGCCACCACACAGAAAAGCGAATAAAAACACCCTACAGCCCAAAAACCCACAATCAAACAAAAAAAACATACAGGACACAAGGGGTTCAGACTGAAATCCACCACTTAAAAAAAAAAAACTATCACAGCAAAAGCCTCCAGCACAGCTGGAGGACTTCAGAACCACAGAGACTGACTTCCGGGTAACAGACGACACAAGGGAACCAAGCCCTCTAGGGTCCTAAAAGTAGTCTCTATGGTCCGGAAGTCCTCCACCATTGTTGGAGGACTTCCGGACCATAGAGACTAACTTCCGGATCACAGAGTGCAATGCAGAACTCACTCTCTTTTCAGCACAAACCCGAAACACAGCCCCATCCAAGCTACTGTGAGGAAATTTATCCCAGCAAAAAACAGTACACAGGTGCAGGAGTTGCAAGTTGGGAGTTGTGAATTAGTGAACTGTGAGTTAGAAACCCCATGGATTAAGTGGTGAACGAGTGACTTTACGTCTGAGACGAGTCTCTACAAAGGGGATGGAGCCCGTGTTTGCTGTGTTTGTTTGTTTTCTTCCCTAACGAGCTCATAAACTGGAGTTGCATTTAGAGAGTCTGTTGTGCTGTAGATGCGAGAGGCCTGGCTGGGATGGGCAGAGAAGAGAGGCTCTCTCATGGGATGTGGTGCAGCAAACAGGGGATGCCCCTGAGCCGTGCAGGGAGCACAAAACACTGAGCTGGCACTGAAAAGCTGGAGTTAAGGAAAAAAGATAAAGCTGGAGTTCTGGGGAAACTGTGTCTCTGGGCTCTGTCCCCAGGGTTCATCTCCCTGTCCCCTAACAAGAGGTAGCCGTCCCATTTTGGAAAGAGGAAAGATGCCCTTCTCATCCTCATGGCAGTGGCCCAGGGAGACCTGCGGACAGAGGGCGGGACTGACTGTGGATGTCCCAGGCACATCTGGCACATCCACCAGCACCGGTGCCATTGCTGCTTCTCCCACCCCCACCGAGCCCTCCGGTAAAGCCGTGGCCCCTTGATGTCATGGCTGCAGTAGAGGAAGAGGCAATGGCAGGAGGCACTGAGGCCACTGACCGAGGGGGGGAACCTGTGGAAGGGGGGGCAGAGGGGTGAGAGGCTGCCGGAGGGGTCCCCTGTGGTGTGATGGGTTCCCCAGTGGGGTGCCCAGGGGGATCTCCGATGTCCCCTGGTCTCACCGCGACGTGGAGGTGGACCAAGTTGACGGCACGTGGCTGCTGGCCCTGCAGCTGCAGCCCAGCAGGGTCCCGTCCCGCGTCGGCACCAGCGAGTGGTTGAGGCTGCACCAGATGAAGTGAGGGCAGGGCGGGCAGGGGACCTGCCGAGTGGGGACACTGAGGACAGTGACGGGGACAGGGAGGACAGGGGTTGGGACAGGGGTGAGGACAGGGCACCTGTGGGGACAAGGCGCCTGTGGGGAAAGGGATGGGGACGGGGCACCTGTAGGGGTGACACTGGGGACAGGGATAGGGACAAGGCACCTGTGGGGACAGGGACAGGGACAGGACACCTTTAGAGACAGTCACAGGGACCTGCTCTGGCAACCCAGCACCTTCAGCATCCCCGAGCCCCGGGCACTCCCAGCATCCTCCCAGCAGTTTTTGCACAGGGGTTCAGCAAGCCCAGGTGAGCATCCCTGACCTTGCCTGGGTGACGCGTGCCCAGTAAATCCAATTTCCAGTGAATTTCGCAAATACTTGGGGCCATCTCTCCCGTTTCACCTCCTAGAAACAAGTCTCCTCCCTGATTTGCAACCCCATCCTGCCAGCACAGCAGCTCACCCCGTGGGGAGCACCCCGGCCACAAGCTCCCCATGTGCCTGGCACAAAGCCGGGGGACGTTGGCCATCGGGGCTGGCTCGGCAATTGCCCCTGGAGGGTGCCCCTGGTTCAGCACAGCTCCCACTCACCCACACAGGTCTGCAGAGGGCTCCATGCGGCTACTTCTTTGACCGCCAGGTCTTCCACATCGAGCAGATGAGCACCAACCTACCTCCACCGGCCACTGCCATGCTTGGCCACGGTGCCGCTTCTCTGCCGGGTGCTGCCCTGTGGGGTCCTGGGGGCTGCAGGACCCCCCTGGCCTGGGCAGTCCGAGGGACCCACCAAGGACAACCACAATACCTCCCGCCCTACAACCATCGGGGCAGGGTGGTGGCCCCAGCCCCTCTGGTGCTGCTGACATCCATCTCCGGCTACCAGCGCATCGAGGGGCAGCCTGCATGGGTCAACATCTCCAGTATGGCCACCCCCGCGGGGGCACCCCCGGGCAGCAACATCCCCCTGGGCGGCGACGTCCCCCCCAGCCCCTCTGCTGACCCCCACAACCAAGCCCTTGGGGACCCGGCAGACGACCTTGCAGTGTCTGAGGAGATGCTTCTCCAAGAGGCTCTAAGGCTCTTTGAGTGATCCCTGGATGCAGTGGGGGTCAGCCAGGATGGTCCCAGCAGCGGCCCCATGGCTGGGGACCCTGGTGACAGCAGCAGAGACATCCCCCACTGTGACATCAGCTTGCTCTTGCTGCCCGAGGAGCTGCTCACCCCCAACTACGGTGTCCCTGAGACCACCGACGCCATCCTGAGCCTTGAAGAATTCATCATGGGGATGGAGCCCCAGGAGCTGTGGAGGGATGCGGGGAGGGACCTGCCGTCGTCCCAGCCTGCCATGTCAGAGAAGCGGGGGAAGAAGCAGGGGGAATAGCACCTTGTCAATGGCACCCAGCAAGCGCAGGACTCTCACAGGCAGCACGGGGGTGGCAGAGAGGGAGTAGCCCCACCGCAGGGATGAGATGGAGATGGGGAGTGGAGGGGTGGGGAGGAGGGTAGGTGTATTTTTTGGGGGAGGGGCTTATAGTAGCTTTGATAGGACCTTTTCTCTTTTTTTTTTTCCATTAAAAGCTGTTTGTCCAGAACCACTCCGTGTCTGTGTGGGAGGGTGAGGGAGCGCAGGGGGCACCAGGAAACGACAGCCCTGGTAGTCTAGCCTCAGTACCAGGACAAATGCTGGAGAAGATCCTGCTGGGTGCTACTGAAAGGCATTTCAAGGACAATGCCATCATCAGGCACAGTCAACGCGACACAATACATACCATACCAGACAATACATACCATACAATACAACACATGCAATACAATACAAAAGACAATACCATGCAAAATACAATAGGATACATACAGTAAATACCATACCATACACAACATACAGTACATACACCATCATACAACATACAATACATACATTACATATAATACAATACATATAATACCACACAATACAATACATGCAATGCAATACAAAACATACCATACCACACAATATAAAATACAATACATACCTTAACATAGAATGCAATACAACACAAGACATAAAATACGTACAGTACAATGCAGACAATACAGTACATACAATACAAAATACAATACTTGCAATACAATAGATACAATGCAGTACATACGATACCATATGATATGCGCAATGCAATAAATACCATAGAAGAGAAACCATACAGTGCAATACATGTGTCGTGGTTTAGCCCCAGCCGGCAGCCAAGCACCACGCAGCCGCTCGCTCACTCCCCCCCCCCGATGGGATGGGGGAGAGAATCGAAAGAGCAAAAGTAAGAAAACTCGTGGGTTGAGATAATAACAGTTTAATAATTGGAACAAAATAATAGTAATAATAATAATGAATTATAATGAGAGGGAAAAAAAAAACAATGAGAGAGAGAGAGAGGAACAAAACCCAAGGGTGGGGAAAAAAAAATTATATATATATTAAAAAAAAAAAAATTACAACCGCTCACCACCCGTCGACCGACAGCCAGCCAGTCCCCGAGCAATGATCGCTACCCCCCGGCCAACTCCCCCCAGTTTATATACTGAGCATGACATCATATGATATGGAATAGCCCTTTGGTCAGTTTGGATCAACTATCCTGGCTGTGTCCCCTCCCATCTTCTTCTGCACCTGGCAGAGCACGGGAAGCTGAAAAGTCCTTGACTAGTACAGCAGCAACTAAAACATCTCTGTATTATCAACACTGTCCTCAGCACAAATCCAAAACATAGCCCCATACCAGCCGCTACGAAGAAAATTAACTCTGTCTCAGCTGAAACCAGGACAGTATCCACCCCTTATTCCATACCATTTATGTCATGCTCAGGTCTCACACTATTCAATACATTCTCATTACCCACCATCACCCTTCCCATCCTTTGATATAATACACACATATCATTCCCTTAGTCTATGGACCACCCTTACAAAATATTTGTAAAATGACCATAAATGTCCACAAAATGTCCACTGAGTTCATTTAGTCCATGACTTTGGGCTCCATCTGTCATAATAGTCCTTCATGGCAGAAGAGATGCTGTGTGATGTTGGGTTGTTGCATGCTGAAGCCAGTTCTGGTTCCATCACCATTGCACGTTGCTTGCTTTCATCGAAGTTCATTCTTCACTAATCTGGGTGATCCTTATTGAAATACCATTGATATGGAGTATAGTAATCATACAAGTGATGATACACAGTATTATATAGCAGTTAACATCATACCATTTAGTTAATTGGCTATTCTCACCCAAAATCAAATCCCCTTGAGGTACACATCTGACTTCCCCATCCTTTCGCATTACCCACCAAGTGCACCCGGGTCCTTGAGCAAAAGCAATCCCACGAATGGGCTTGCCTTTGCCCGAGGCAGGAGTAACCCAGACTGTCTTCCCCAGCATGTTTTTTATGTGCACTACAGGGACCTTATCCCCTTCTACAGTGCGTAAAAGTTTTGATTGGGCAGGGCCAGCTCGATTGACAGATCCTCTAGTGTTAACTAACCAGGTGGCCTTTGCTAAATGTGTATCCCAATGTTTGAACGTCCCACCACCCATTGCTCTCAGTGTAGTTTTTAACAGTCCATTGTATCGTTCAATTTTCCCAGAGGCTGGTGCATGATAGGGGATGTGATATACCCACTCAATGCCATGCTCTTTGGCCCAGGTGTCTATGAGGTTGTTTCGGAAATGAGTCCCGTTGTCTGACTCAATTCTCTCTGGGGTGCCATGTCGCCATAGGACTTGTTTTTCAAGGCCCAAGATAGTGTTCCGGGCAGTGGCATGGGGCACAGGATACGTTTCCAGCCATCCGGTGGTTGCTTCCACCATGGTGAGCACATAGCGCTTGCCTTGGCGGGTTTGTGGGAGCGTGATATAATCGATCTGCCAGGCCTCCCCATATTTATATTTCAGCCATCGCCCTCCATACCACAGAGGCTTTAACCGCTTGGATTGTTTAATTGCAGCGCATGTTTCACATTCATGGATAACCTGTGCAATAGTGTCCATGGTTAAGTCCACCCCTCGATCACGAGCCCATCTATATGTTGCATCTCTTCCTTGATGGCCTGAAGTGTCATGGGCCCATCGAGCTATAAATAATTCACCCTTATGTTGCCAGTCCAGATCCACTTGAGCCACTTCAATCTTAGCAGCCTGATCCACCTGCTGGTTGTTTTGATGTTCCTCAGTGGCCCGACTCTTGGGTACGTGAGCATCTACGTGACGCACTTTTACAACCAGGTTCTCTACTCGGGCAGCAATATCTTGCCACAGTGCTGCAGCCCAGATGGGTTTGCCTCTGCGCTGCCAATTGTTCTGCTTCCATTGCTGTAACCACCCCCACAGGGCATTCGCCACCATCCATGAGTCAGTATAGAGACAGAGCATTGGCCACTTTTCTCGTTCAGCAATGTCTAAAGCCAGCTGAATGGCTTTAACTTCTGCAAATTGGCTTGATTCACCATCTCCTTCAGCAGTTTCTACCACTTGTCGTATAGGACTCCATACAGCAGCCTTCCACCTCCGATGCTTTCCTACAATACGACAGGACCCATCAGTGAACAGGGCATATTGCTTCTCATTTTCTGGTACTTTATTGTACAGTGGGGCCTCCTCAGCACGCGTCACCTCCTCCTCTGGCAATATTCCGAAATCTTTGCCTTCCGGCCAGTCCATAATTACTTCCAAGATTCCTGGGCGATTGGGGTTTCCTATCTGAGCCCGTTGTGTGATCAGTGCAACCCACTTACTCCACGTAGCATCAGTTGCATGATGTGTAGAGGGGACCCTCCCTTTGAACATCCAACCCAGCACCGGCAGTCGGGGTGCCAAGAGGAGTTGTGCTTCCGTACCAACCACTTCTGAAGCAGCTCGAACTCCTTCATATGCTGCCAATATCTCTTTTTCAGTTGGAGTATAACGGGCCTCGGATCCTCTGTATCCCCGACTCCAAAACCCTAAGGGTCGACCTCGAGTTTCCCCGGGTGCTTTCTGCCAGAGGCTCCAGGTAGGGCCATTCTCCCCGGCTGCGGTGTAGAGCACATTTTTTATGTCTTGCCCTGCCCGGACTGGCCCAAGGGCTACTGCATGAACTATCTCCCGTTTAATTTGTTCAAAGGCTTGTCGTTGCTCAGGGCCCCATTTGAAATCGTTCTTCTTCCGGGTCACTTGGTAGAGAGGGCTTACGATCAGACTGTAATTTGGAATATGCATTCTCCAAAAACCCACAACGCCTAAGAAAGCTTGTGTTTCCTTTTTGCTAGTTGGTGGAGACATGGCTGTTATTTTGTTAATCACATCCATTGGGATCTGGCGATGTCCATCTTGCCATTTTATTCCTAAAAACTGGATTTCCTGTGCAGGTCCCTTGACCTTACTTTGTTTTATGGCAAAACCGGCTTTCAGGAGGATCTGGACTATTTTCTTCCCTTTCTCAAAAACTTCCTCTGCTGTATTGCCCCACACGATGATGTCATCAATGTATTGCAGAAGCTCTGGAGCTTCGCCCTGTTCCAATGCAGCCTGAATCAGTCCATGGCAAATGGTAGGGCTGTGTTTCCACCCCTGGGGCAGTCGATTCCAGGTGTACTGAACGCCTCTCCAAGTGAAAGCAAACTGTGGCCTGCACTCTGCTGCCAAAGGGATTGAGAAAAACGCATTAGCAATATCAATTGTAGCATACCATTTGGCTGCTTTTGACTCCAGTTCGTATTGCAGTTCCAACATGTCGGGCACGGCAGCACTCAGGGGCGGCGTGACTTCATTCAGGCCACGATAGTCTACTGTTAGTCTCCACTCTCCATTAGACTTTCTCACTGGCCATATGGGACTGTTAAAAGGTGAACGAGTCTTACTGATCACTCCTTGGCTCTCCAGTCGACGAATCAGCTCATGGATGGGAATCAGTGAGTCTCGGTTGGTACGATACTGCCTCCGGTGCACTGTTGTGGTAGCGATTGGCACCTGTTGTTCTTCGACCCTCAGCAACCCCACAACAGAAGGGTCCTCTGAAAGACCGGGTAAGGTAGACAGCTGTTTAATTTCTTCCGTCTCCAAGGCAGCTATACCAAAAGCCCACCGATACCCTTTTGGGTCCTTGAAATACCCTCTCCTGAGATAGTCTATGCCAAGGATGCATGGAGCCTCTGGGCCAGTCACAATGGGGTGCTTTTGCCACTCATTCCCAGTTAGGCTCACTTCGGCCTCCAATACAGTCAGTTGTTGGGATCCCCCTGTCACTCCACAAATACAGATGGGTTCTGCCCCTATATAGCTTGATGGCATCAGGGTACACTGTGCACCAGTGTCTACAAGAGCTTTATACTCCTGTGGGTCTGATGTGCCAGGCCATCGAATCCACACAGTCCAGTAAACCCGGTTGTCCCTTTCCTCCACCTGGCTGGAGGCAGGGCCGCCCTAATCCTGGTCATAATATTCATTACCCTTTTCTTGTGTATATGAGTCAGGAATTTCTTCATTAAAATCAGGAGTAAAATCAACCCTCTTACTCTGTCTGGGGAACTGTCCACTGGAAACCGGAGCAGCAATTTTCCTGGAAGAACCCCCTTTGGCGATTGTTTTTCCTTGCAACTCACGTACCCATGCCTCTAGGGTGGAGGTAGGTTTTCCATCCCACTTCCTCATGTCCTCTCCGTTGTCACGCAAGTAAAACCATAGGGTGCCCCGTGGTGTGTACCTTCTATATCCTCTCTCTTGAGCAGAAGAACACTGACTCCGAATAGCTGAGACACTGGTCCGTATAGGTAGGGAGTAGGACAAATCCTCTTTGAACTGTCTGAACTCCTGGGACAGTTCCCGCACAGCTGAGACAAAGGAGGAAGAGGTACTTTCTTCATATTCTCGGAGGTTAGTAGCAGCTTCATTCACTGTTGGACCGTCTCGATCTTTCCAGGTCAGTATTGCCAGTGAGTTGGCACACGACGGTGGTGCGTTTCGTACCAACTTCCGCCACATGGGTCTTGTGCACTGGACCTCGTCTGGATCTATGGGTGACCGCACGTCGTTCAGGTCACCATAAATCACTTCCAGCACAGCTAGTTCCCTCAGGTACTGGATACCTTTCTCCATGGTGGTCCATTTCCCAGAGCGGTATACAACATCTTCCTTGAAGGGATATCTCTCTCTTATAGCTGACAGGAGTCGCCTCCAGAGGCTGCGGGCTGGTTCCCCTTTTCCAATCGCTTTGTCAATGCCCCCTTCCCTAGAAAGGGATCCCAGCTGCTTGGCTTCCTTACCCTCTAATTCCAGGCTATTGGCCCCGCTATCCCAGCATCGGAGCAGCCAGGTGACAATGTGCTCCCCTGAATGACGGCTGAAATCTTTTTGCATATCTCGCAGCTCACTCAGGGATAGGTATCGGGTAGTTTCGGTCTCATTTACGAGTTCTTCCTCTTCCTCTTCCTGTGATGGCCCTGCTCCTTCATCTTCCCTTTCTAAACGAGCTGACTTTTGCTTCCATGATTTTTTTTTATGTATAGGGGCGACTGATACTGACACGGGTTCGTTCCCTGTTTGAACCGCAATGCTTGTAACAGAGTTGTTCGGTGCAGCTGCAGCCGGAGTGCCTGTCGCAGGGGGGGTTGGAGAAGCCGCTGTGCCTGTCGCAGGGGAGGCTGGAGCAGCCGCAGTGCCTGTTGTTTTGTCACCAGATCCTTGAGGGTTCTGAGTAGCGTTGAACAGGGCTCGGTAGGCATGGGCCAGACCCCAGCACATTGCAGCACATTGTATCTCCTTAGAATTGCAAGAGTCACAGCATACTTTTTCCAAATATTCTACTAATTTTTCCGGATTCAGCACTTGTTCAGGGGTGAAGTTCCAAAACACTGGAGGTGCCCACCGCCCTAGGCATTTGCCCATGCTATTCCACACACCCTGCCACTCATAACTATCCAGCCTTGGGGCAGACCTCTGGATGATATTCTTAAATTGCTTACTAACCCTGGACAAGATCGAAACAATATTCCCAAACAATACCAATACAAGTATCTTAACTACCCAAGGTTGTTCAAAATACTGAAAAGTTACTGTAATGAAGGAGGAAGCATTGTAGAAGAAAGTAGTGAAGGTACAATTCTGCATTTCCTCCATAAAAAACCTCTCAGAGGAAGAAGTATAATTGCGAATTGTCTCCATAAGATGATACCCGACATACAGTAATGGTTTCAGTACAGCACTTAGATACCAAAATAAATACAAGGTCACTGTTTTAATAGCAAATCTCACAGACAAAACATTACCAATTAAAGCAGACCACAGCAAACTGCTAAAACCAACACCGATCTTTAACATGTACGGCAAAGAAATAAGCATGGTGCAGATCAGGTAAACCGATGCTAGGAGCAAACGAGTCAATATCACGTCCCACAACTACTAACAGATCTAAATTCCTTAATACGCTCTGGTTAATCTGTTATTATCTCAAACCCTTTCTGCCCCACGTTGGGCGCCAAAAAGGACTGTCGTGGTTTAGCCCCAGCCGGCAGCCAAGCACCACGCAGCCGCTCGCTCACTCCCCCCCCCCGATGGGATGGGGGAGAGAATCGAAAGAGCAAAAGTAAGAAAACTCGTGGGTTGAGATAATAACAGTTTAATAATTGGAACAAAATAATAGTAATAATAATAATGAATTATAATGAGAGGGAAAAAAAAAACAATGAGAGAGAGAGAGAGGAACAAAACCCAAGGGAGGGGAAAAAAAAAATTATATATATATTAAAAAAAAAAAAAATTACAACCGCTCACCACCCGTCGACCGACAGCCAGCCAGTCCCCGAGCAATGATCGCTACCCCCCGGCCAACTCCCCCCAGTTTATATACTGAGCATGACATCATATGATATGGAATAGCCCTTTGGTCAGTTTGGATCAACTATCCTGGCTGTGTCCCCTCCCATCTTCTTCTGCACCTGGCAGAGCACGGGAAGCTGAAAAGTCCTTGACTAGTACAGCAGCAACTAAAACATCTCTGTATTATCAACACTGTCCTCAGCACAAATCCAAAACATAGCCCCATACCAGCCGCTACGAAGAAAATTAACTCTGTCTCAGCTGAAACCAGGACAGTATCCACCCCTTATTCCATACCATTTATGTCATGCTCAGGTCTCACACTATTCAATACATTCTCATTACCCACCATCACCCTTCCCATCCTTTGATATAATACACACATATCATTCCCTTAGTCTATGGACCACCCTTACAAAATATTTGTAAAATGACCATAAATGTCCACAAAATGTCCACTGAGTTCATTTAGTCCATGACTTTGGGCTCCATCTGTCATAATAGTCCTTCATGGCAGAAGAGATGCTGTGTGATGTTGGGTTGTTGCATGCTGAAGCCAGTTCTGGTTCCATCACCATTGCACGTTGCTTGCTTTCATCGAAGTTCATTCTTCACTAATCTGGGTGATCCTTATTGAAATACCATTGATATGGAGTATAGTAATCATACAAGTGATGATACACAGTATTATATAGCAGTTAACATCATACCATTTAGTTAATTGGCTATTCTCACCCAAAATCAAATCCCCTTGAGGTACACATCTGACTTCCCCATCCTTTCGCATTACCCACCAAGTGCACCCGGGTCCTTGAGCAAAAGCAATCCCACGAATGGGCTTGCCTTTGCCCGAGGCAGGAGTAACCCAGACTGTCTTCCCCAGCATGTTTTTTATGTGCACTACAGGGACCTTATCCCCTTCTACAGTGCGTAAAAGTTTTGATTGGGCAGGGCCAGCTCGATTGACAGATCCTCTAGTGTTAACTAACCAGGTGGCCTTTGCTAAATGTGTATCCCAATGTTTGAACGTCCCACCACCCATTGCTCTCAGTGTAGTTTTTAACAGTCCATTGTATCGTTCAATTTTCCCAGAGGCTGGTGCATGATAGGGGATGTGATATACCCACTCAATGCCATGCTCTTTGGCCCAGGTGTCTATGAGGTTGTTTCGGAAATGAGTCCCGTTGTCTGACTCAATTCTCTCTGGGGTGCCATGTCGCCATAGGACTTGTTTTTCAAGGCCCAAGATAGTGTTCCGGGCAGTGGCATGGGGCACAGGATACGTTTCCAGCCATCCGGTGGTTGCTTCCACCATGGTGAGCACATAGCGCTTGCCTTGGCGGGTTTGTGGGAGCGTGATATAATCGATCTGCCAGGCCTCCCCATATTTATATTTCAGCCATCGCCCTCCATACCACAGAGGCTTTAACCGCTTGGATTGTTTAATTGCAGCGCATGTTTCACATTCATGGATAACCTGTGCAATAGTGTCCATGGTTAAGTCCACCCCTCGATCACGAGCCCATCTATATGTTGCATCTCTTCCTTGATGGCCTGAAGTGTCATGGGCCCATCGAGCTATAAATAATTCACCCTTATGTTGCCAGTCCAGATCCACTTGAGCCACTTCAATCTTAGCAGCCTGATCCACCTGCTGGTTGTTTTGATGTTCCTCAGTGGCCCGACTCTTGGGTACGTGAGCATCTACGTGACGCACTTTTACAACCAGGTTCTCTACTCGGGCAGCAATATCTTGCCACAGTGCTGCAGCCCAGATGGGTTTGCCTCTGCGCTGCCAATTGTTCTGCTTCCATTGCTGTAACCACCCCCACAGGGCATTCGCCACCATCCATGAGTCAGTATAGAGACAGAGCATTGGCCACTTTTCTCGTTCAGCAATGTCTAAAGCCAGCTGAATGGCTTTAACTTCTGCAAATTGGCTTGATTCACCATCTCCTTCAGCAGTTTCTACCACTTGTCGTATAGGACTCCATACAGCAGCCTTCCACCTCCGATGCTTTCCTACAATACGACAGGACCCATCAGTGAACAGGGCATATTGCTTCTCATTTTCTGGTACTTTATTGTACAGTGGGGCCTCCTCAGCACGCGTCACCTCCTCCTCTGGCAATATTCCGAAATCTTTGCCTTCCGGCCAGTCCATAATTACTTCCAAGATTCCTGGGCGATTGGGGTTTCCTATCTGAGCCCGTTGTGTGATCAGTGCAACCCACTTACTCCACGTAGCATCAGTTGCATGATGTGTAGAGGGGACCCTCCCTTTGAACATCCAACCCAGCACCGGCAGTCGGGGTGCCAAGAGGAGTTGTGCTTCCGTACCAACCACTTCTGAAGCAGCTCGAACTCCTTCATATGCTGCCAATATCTCTTTTTCAGTTGGAGTATAACGGGCCTCGGATCCTCTGTATCCCCGACTCCAAAACCCTAAGGGTCGACCTCGAGTTTCCCCGGGTGCTTTCTGCCAGAGGCTCCAGGTAGGGCCATTCTCCCCGGCTGCGGTGTAGAGCACATTTTTTATGTCTTGCCCTGCCCGGACTGGCCCAAGGGCTACTGCATGAACTATCTCCCGTTTAATTTGTTCAAAGGCTTGTCGTTGCTCAGGGCCCCATTTGAAATCGTTCTTCTTCCGGGTCACTTGGTAGAGAGGGCTTACGATCAGACTGTAATTTGGAATATGCATTCTCCAAAAACCCACAACGCCTAAGAAAGCTTGTGTTTCCTTTTTGCTAGTTGGTGGAGACATGGCTGTTATTTTGTTAATCACATCCATTGGGATCTGGCGATGTCCATCTTGCCATTTTATTCCTAAAAACTGGATTTCCTGTGCAGGTCCCTTGACCTTACTTTGTTTTATGGCAAAACCGGCTTTCAGGAGGATCTGGACTATTTTCTTCCCTTTCTCAAAAACTTCCTCTGCTGTATTGCCCCACACGATGATGTCATCAATGTATTGCAGAAGCTCTGGAGCTTCGCCCTGTTCCAATGCAGCCTGAATCAGTCCATGGCAAATGGTAGGGCTGTGTTTCCACCCCTGGGGCAGTCGATTCCAGGTGTACTGAACGCCTCTCCAAGTGAAAGCAAACTGTGGCCTGCACTCTGCTGCCAAAGGGATTGAGAAAAACGCATTAGCAATATCAATTGTAGCATACCATTTGGCTGCTTTTGACTCCAGTTCGTATTGCAGTTCCAACATGTCGGGCACGGCAGCACTCAGGGGCGGCGTGACTTCATTCAGGCCACGATAGTCTACTGTTAGTCTCCACTCTCCATTAGACTTTCTCACTGGCCATATGGGACTGTTAAAAGGTGAACGAGTCTTACTGATCACTCCTTGGCTCTCCAGTCGACGAATCAGCTCATGGATGGGAATCAGTGAGTCTCGGTTGGTACGATACTGCCTCCGGTGCACTGTTGTGGTAGCGATTGGCACCTGTTGTTCTTCGACCCTCAGCAACCCCACAACAGAAGGGTCCTCTGAAAGACCGGGTAAGGTAGACAGCTGTTTAATTTCTTCCGTCTCCAAGGCAGCTATACCAAAAGCCCACCGATACCCTTTTGGGTCCTTGAAATACCCTCTCCTGAGATAGTCTATGCCAAGGATGCATGGAGCCTCTGGGCCAGTCACAATGGGGTGCTTTTGCCACTCATTCCCAGTTAGGCTCACTTCGGCCTCCAATACAGTCAGTTGTTGGGATCCCCCTGTCACTCCACAAATACAGATGGGTTCTGCCCCTATATAGCTTGATGGCATCAGGGTACACTGTGCACCAGTGTCTACAAGAGCTTTATACTCCTGTGGGTCTGATGTGCCAGGCCATCGAATCCACACAGTCCAGTAAACCCGGTTGTCCCTTTCCTCCACCTGGCTGGAGGCAGGGCCGCCCTAATCCTGGTCATAATATTCATTACCCTTTTCTTGTGTATATGAGTCAGGAATTTCTTCATTAAAATCAGGAGTAAAATCAACCCTCTTACTCTGTCTGGGGAACTGTCCACTGGAAACCGGAGCAGCAATTTTCCTGGAAGAACCCCCTTTGGCGATTGTTTTTCCTTGCAACTCACGTACCCATGCCTCTAGGGTGGAGGTAGGTTTTCCATCCCACTTCCTCATGTCCTCTCCGTTGTCACGCAAGTAAAACCATAGGGTGCCCCGTGGTGTGTACCTTCTATATCCTCTCTCTTGAGCAGAAGAACACTGACTCCGAATAGCTGAGACACTGGTCCGTATAGGTAGGGAGTAGGACAAATCCTCTTTGAACTGTCTGAACTCCTGGGACAGTTCCCGCACAGCTGAGACAAAGGAGGAAGAGGTACTTTCTTCATATTCTCGGAGGTTAGTAGCAGCTTCATTCACTGTTGGACCGTCTCGATCTTTCCAGGTCAGTATTGCCAGTGAGTTGGCACACGACGGTGGTGCGTTTCGTACCAACTTCCGCCACATGGGTCTTGTGCACTGGACCTCGTCTGGATCTATGGGTGACCGCACGTCGTTCAGGTCACCATAAATCACTTCCAGCACAGCTAGTTCCCTCAGGTACTGGATACCTTTCTCCATGGTGGTCCATTTCCCAGAGCGGTATACAACATCTTCCTTGAAGGGATATCTCTCTCTTATAGCTGACAGGAGTCGCCTCCAGAGGCTGCGGGCTGGTTCCCCTTTTCCAATCGCTTTGTCAATGCCCCCTTCCCTAGAAAGGGATCCCAGCTGCTTGGCTTCCTTACCCTCTAATTCCAGGCTATTGGCCCCGCTATCCCAGCATCGGAGCAGCCAGGTGACAATGTGCTCCCCTGAATGACGGCTGAAATCTTTTTGCATATCTCGCAGCTCACTCAGGGATAGGTATCGGGTAGTTTCGGTCTCATTTACGAGTTCTTCCTCTTCCTCTTCCTGTGATGGCCCTGCTCCTTCATCTTCCCTTTCTAAACGAGCTGACTTTTGCTTCCATGATTTTTTTTTATGTATAGGGGCGACTGATACTGACACGGGTTCGTTCCCTGTTTGAACCGCAATGCTTGTAACAGAGTTGTTCGGTGCAGCTGCAGCCGGAGTGCCTGTCGCAGGGGGGGTTGGAGAAGCCGCTGTGCCTGTCGCAGGGGAGGCTGGAGCAGCCGCAGTGCCTGTTGTTTTGTCACCAGATCCTTGAGGGTTCTGAGTAGCGTTGAACAGGGCTCGGTAGGCATGGGCCAGACCCCAGCACATTGCAGCACATTGTATCTCCTTAGAATTGCAAGAGTCACAGCATACTTTTTCCAAATATTCTACTAATTTTTCCGGATTCAGCACTTGTTCAGGGGTGAAGTTCCAAAACACTGGAGGTGCCCACCGCCCTAGGCATTTGCCCATGCTATTCCACACACCCTGCCACTCATAACTATCCAGCCTTGGGGCAGACCTCTGGATGATATTCTTAAATTGCTTACTAACCCTGGACAAGATCGAAACAATATTCCCAAACAATACCAATACAAGTATCTTAACTACCCAAGGTTGTTCAAAATACTGAAAAGTTACTGTAATGAAGGAGGAAGCATTGTAGAAGAAAGTAGTGAAGGTACAATTCTGCATTTCCTCCATAAAAAACCTCTCAGAGGAAGAAGTATAATTGCGAATTGTCTCCATAAGATGATACCCGACATACAGTAATGGTTTCAGTACAGCACTTAGATACCAAAATAAATACAAGGTCACTGTTTTAATAGCAAATCTCACAGACAAAACATTACCAATTAAAGCAGACCACAGCAAACTGCTAAAACCAACACCGATCTTTAACATGTACGGCAAAGAAATAAGCATGGTGCAGATCAGGTAAACCGATGCTAGGAGCAAACGAGTCAATATCACGTCCCACAACTACTAACAGATCTAAATTCCTTAATACGCTCTGGTTAATCTGTTATTATCTCAAACCCTTTCTGCCCCACGTTGGGCGCCAAAAAGGACTGTCGTGGTTTAGCCCCAGCCGGCAGCCAAGCACCACGCAGCCGCTCGCTCACTCCCCCCCCCCGATGGGATGGGGGAGAGAATCGAAAGAGCAAAAGTAAGAAAACTCGTGGGTTGAGATAATAACAGTTTAATAATTGGAACAAAATAATAGTAATAATAATAATGAATTATAATGAGAGGGAAAAAAAAAACAATGAGAGAGAGAGAGAGGAACAAAACCCAAGGGAGGGGAAAAAAAAAATTATATATATATTAAAAAAAAAAAAAATTACAACCGCTCACCACCCGTCGACCGACAGCCAGCCAGTCCCCGAGCAATGATCGCTACCCCCCGGCCAACTCCCCCCAGTTTATATACTGAGCATGACATCATATGATATGGAATAGCCCTTTGGTCAGTTTGGATCAACTATCCTGGCTGTGTCCCCTCCCATCTTCTTCTGCACCTGGCAGAGCACGGGAAGCTGAAAAGTCCTTGACTAGTACAGCAGCAACTAAAACATCTCTGTATTATCAACACTGTCCTCAGCACAAATCCAAAACATAGCCCCATACCAGCCGCTACGAAGAAAATTAACTCTGTCTCAGCTGAAACCAGGACAACATGTAATACAATACATACCATAAAATAAAAAATACAATACAATAAATACCATACCACAGAATACAATACACAATACAGTACAATACACAATACAATACCATACATATTGTGTGGGATATAGTTAATACATTATAAATAGATATATATTTATCTCTCTATAAATATACTGAGGACATATTGCATTGGTTTCCATGGGATTTGTCTTATGCAGCCCTGAAACCCAGGATATTAACGGTCTGTATAACAATTAGAAAATACCAAAGCATAATACTGTATCCTGTAAAACAGCTGAAAAGATGATAGAATGCAATGAGAGCCATTGTAGCAGAACACAGTGTGCCTTTCTCTGGGCCTCGTTCCCTTTAAGGATTTAGAAATACTAGGGGCCATTTAGAGGAGAACAAAAGTGACGTAATAAAATCTCGAGGGCTGATCCATGAATTAAAAGTACACATTAAAGTATAACTCCACACTGTACACATCAATAGCCAAGGTATGTGCACAAAGTATTTAGTTCCCATTCTCAAAAAATCTTGGTGACACATGTTTTTTAAAAGCCGGGTAGCTGAAAACGTGAACAAGCAAATGTCAAAAATATTTATGTAAGCAAAATTGTATTGGACAAGAGACAATAACAGTTAGGCAACATACATGGCCTATAAATATTGTATGGGCCTGGAAGGGATCATTTACATTTTCTCATTTTCTGTGAGAATAACGAGATTACTTTAAAAAAGAAGATTTTTAGCTTCTTTCGTGAGATAATGTTTGTGGCAGTGAAAATTACAAAAATGGGAGAGAGGAAAGCAATGCTGATTTGATGGTGTTGAAAGGTGGTAGAACAGAATAGTTCCAGTTGGCAGGGACCTGCAGCGACCTACAAGCAGCCCAACTGCCTGACCACTCCAGGGCTGACCAAAGCTTAAAGCCTGTTAGGAAGGGCATTGTCCAAATGCCTCTGTTTAAGGCACTGACAGGCATGGGGCATCGGCCACCTCTCGGAATCCTGTTGCAGGGTCTGACCACCCTCTAGGTAAAGAAAGGTTTCCTAATATCAAGTCTGAACCTCCCCTGACGCAGCTTTGAACCATTCCCACGCGCCCTGTTGCTGGATGCCAGGGAGAACAGATCAGCAGCTCCCTCTCCACTTCCCTTCCTCAGGAAGCTGCAGAGATCGATGAGGTCACCCCTCAGCCTCTTTTTCTCCAAACGAGACAAACCCAGAGTCCTCAGACGCTTGGCATCCATCTGTCAAGCATCTGCCAAAGACGGGTCCTTTCCAAGCAGAGGAGAAGAAATGCTAGCGCCAAGGCTGGATCTGGAAGAGCAGGAAGAGAGCCTGTGCTCGAGCACAGCAGCGTGGTCACCTTTCCCGGGCTGCTTTTCAGCTGCGCAGCCTGCTGCATGTGCTGGCACCTGGCATTGACCCTCCCCAGGTGCAGGACTTTGCGCTTCCCCTTGTTGAACTTCTTGGGGCTCCTGCCTTGGTGGGCTACAACCCTAGGTTGACGCAGAGGGCAGAACCAAGCCGTGACTCCATGCAGGAGGAGGGATTTGGGCGCTGCTGCAGCGAGGCTGCACCCAGCAGCGCAGGCTGGTAGGAGAGCTGAACCCTGGGCAGTGGGGGCAGAGGGGGCGGTGAGGAGGAGGACAGGCCTGGGGTGGTGAGCAGTGGGGCACGGGCTGGCCCTGGAGACCCCCCGGCTGGAAACATCTGCCCAGGACCAGCTGCAGAGATGCAGGCCTGGAGTGGGGCAGCACTTTCTACTACCCGGTGTCTGGGCAGGGAGGCCAGATCTATCCCGCGCCCGGACAGGGAGGACTTGTCTACCCCATGCCCGGGCAGGGAAGGGAGGCCTGGCCTACCCTGGACTCTGCAACAGCCACCGCCTGTGCCCGGTCTACCAGGTCTACCCCGAGACCCGGTAGAGGGTAATGGAAAAAAGAGAAACTTGGAAAAAAAAAGGAGGAGGAAAAAAAAAGAAGTCAGGCAGGAGCCGGACCCCTCCGCTGCACGGCGAGAGCCCACCTGCTCCCGCCCCCCCCGGTGGCCACGCGCCTGCCCCCTCTCCGCTCTCGGGGTGCCGGGAGGCCCAGCCAGATGGCCCGGGTGCCTGCTGCCGCTGCCACCGCCGCCGCCCCCGGCTCGCTCCGCAGCAGGCGGTGGTGCGGCTCCCAGAGCGAAGGCAGCAGCGGCAGCAGCAGCGGAGGAGGACGCCCCCCCGCTGCCCGTGGCACGCGCTCTCGCGCTCTCTTTTTTCTTGGCTCAGCCGCCCCACCGCCCAGCGCTGCTCACGGCCGGCACCCACGGGCACCCGGACCGAGGCCGGCACCGGTGCCTCGCGTGCTTTAGGACACCTGAGGGCTCGCGGGGCCACACGGCCATCACACAGCCCAGTTTGGTAAAGAAGTCCGAGGAACCCGGCCGAGTGGGGGGGGGGACGGGGAGACGCGGCGAGGCACGCGCCCCGCCGCCGGCATCACCGCCATCGTCACGGTCCCCTTCACTCAGGGGAGAAGGATAACACCTCGCACGCGACGGGAAGCGAATTGGAAAGGAGACCACCCTGCCTGAACACCGGACACCGCCGTGGCTCCCTATTACGGGGAGCACGGAAGAGCCGGCCCGCCTGGGGCCCTTTCCGACGTGACCCGAAAAGCCTTATCGATCAGGAAGGAAAGATAGGAGGAGAAGGAAAAGAAGCAGAGGCCCCACGGCCAAGGTCCTGGGACAACGACAGCCGCGCGCGCCTGACGCCAGCCGGGGAGGCCGACGGCAGACGCGGGGCCCTGCGTGCGAGCAAGCGAGCCACGTCCGCGAGAGGTGCTGCAAATGGCCCGTACACCGGAGCAGCGACGGCGTGCCGTGGAGCCTCTCCGACACGCTCGGGGACGCCTCAGCGGGCGCTGCCTGCGGGTCTGGAGAGCGGGAGGTGCCGCCGGCCCCCTGCTCCGGACAACCGTGCCCTGGAGCGAAGTCGACGGGAGCGGGGGAAGGCCGCGGCAGGCCCAAAGCCCCCCAGCTCCCTCAAGCGTTCGAGAGTGCTGGCCGCCGCCACCGGCCCCTGGTCTTTGCCCGCCCCACGGGGCCCCACTTACCCCGGGGGGAACAGGAGCCCGAGGCGCCGCCGCCTAGGTACCTGCCGGCACAGGGTCCCCTTCTGCTCTCCGGCTTTGCGGGACTGGCCCGGGCCGTGACGGCCTGGAAGCTGCCCTCCACGTCCTGGGACAACGAAAGCCACGCGCGCCCGCCGCCTGCTGCGGAGGCCGACGGCAGACGTGGAGCCCTGCGTGCGAGCGACCGAGCCACGTCCACGAGAGGTGCTGCAAAAGGCACGTAACCGGAGCAGAGCCGGCGTGCCGTGGAACCTCTCCGACGCGCTCAGGGATGCCTCAGCGGGTGCTGCCTGCGGGTCTGGAGAGCGGGAGGTGTCGCCGGCCCCCCGCTCCAAAAACCGTGCCCCTTTCCGAACCAAAGCTTTTGCAGAGCGCGAATATCTGTGCGGCAGCGAATGCAGTTCCAAGGGACACTGAAAACCAGGTACAGCTTTCAGTGCTGGCAGCTTTCGTGTGGGCGCAATCGCTGCATGTTTTCAATTTGGCAGCCAGGCTCTGTGAGAGTCAGATACACAGTGTTGCCCCTTTCCGAACCAAATATTTTGCAGAGCGCGAATGTCTGTGCGGCAGCGAAAGCAGTTCCAACGGACAGTGAAAACCAGGTACAGCTTTCAGTGCTGGCAGCTTTCGTGTGGGCGCAGTCACTGGATGTTTCGAATTTGGCAGCCAGGCTCTGCTAGAGTCACAAAGCATTGATGCATCATAAGCATACAAGGCTTTTGCAGATCGCGAATGTCTGTGCGGCAGCGAATGCAGTTCCAACGGACAGTGAAAACCAGCTAGAGCCTTCAAACCTGGCATCGTTCGTGCGGGCGCAATCGCTGGACGTTTCGAATTTGGCAGCCGGGCTCTGCGAGAGTCACAAAGCATGGATGCATCATAACCATACAAGGCTTTTGCAGATCGCGAATGTCTGTGCGGCAGCGAATGCAGTTCCAAGAGACAGTGAAAACCAGGTAGAGCCTTCAGTCCTGGCATCTTTCGTGTGGGCGCAATTGCTGCACGTTTCGAATTTGGCAGCCGGGCTCTGCGAGAGTCAGATACAAAGTGTCGCCCCATTCCGAACCAAAGCTTTTGCAGAGCGCGAATGTCTGTGCAGCAGCGAATGCAGTTCCAAGGGACAGTGAAAACCAGTTAGAGCTTTCAGTGCTGGCAGCTTTCGTGTGGGCGTAATCGCTGGACGTTTCGAATTTGGCAGCCGGTGTCTGCAAGAGTCAAATGCAGAGCGTTGCCCCTTTCCGAACCAAAGCTTTTGCAGAGCGCGAATGTCTGTGCGGGAGTGAATGCAGTTCCAAGGGACAGTGAAAACCAGGTAGAGCTTTCACTCCTGGCAGCTTTCGTGTGGGCGCAATCGCTGGACGTTTCGAATTTGGCAGCCGGGCTCTGCTAGAGTCAGAAAGGCATTTTTGCATCATAACCAACCAAGGCTTTTGCAGAGCGCGAATGTCTGTGCGGCAGCGCATGCAGTTCCAGGGGACAGTGAAAACCAGGTACAGCTTTCAGTGCTGGCAACTTTCGTGTGGGCACAATCGCTGGACATTTCGAATTGGGCAGACGGGCTCTGCGAGAGTCAGATAAACAGTGTTGCCCCTTTCCGAACCAAAGCTTTTGCAGAGCGCGAATGTCTGTGCAGCAGCGAATGCAGTTCCAAGGCACAGTGAAAACCAGGTAGAGCCTTCAGTCCTGGCATCGTTCATGTGGGCGCAATCGCTGGACGTTTCGAATTTGGGAGCCGGGCTCTGCGAGAGTCAGATACACAGTGTTGCCCCTTTCCGTACCAAAGCTTTTGCAGAGCGCGAATGTCTGTGCGGCAGCGAATGCAGTTCCAAGGGACAGTGAAAACCAGGTACAGCTTTCAGTGCTGGCAGCTTTCGTGTGGGCGCAGTCACTGGATGTTTCGAATTTGGCAGCCAGGCTCTGCTAGAGTCACAAAGCATTGATGCATCATAAGCATACAAGGCTTTTGCAGATCGCGAATGTCTGTGCGGCAGCGAATGCAGTTCCAACGGACAGTGAAAACCAGCTAGAGCCTTCAAACCTGGCATCGTTCGTGCGGGCGCAATCGCTGGACGTTTCGAATTTGGCAGCCGGGCTCTGCGAGAGTCACAAAGCATGGATGCATCATAACCATACAAGGCTTTTGCAGATCGCGAATGTCTGTGCGGCAGCGAATGCAGTTCCAAGAGACAGTGAAAACCAGGTAGAGCCTTCAGTCCTGGCATCTTTCGTGTGGGCGCAATTGCTGCACGTTTCGAATTTGGCAGCCGGGCTCTGCGAGAGTCAGATACAAAGTGTCGCCCCATTCCGAACCAAAGCTTTTGCAGAGCGCGAATGTCTGTGCAGCAGCGAATGCAGTTCCAAGGGACAGTGAAAACCAGTTAGAGCTTTCAGTGCTGGCAGCTTTCGTGTGGGCGTAATCGCTGGACGTTTCGAATTTGGCAGCCGGTGTCTGCAAGAGTCAAATGCAGAGCGTTGCCCCTTTCCGAACCAAAGCTTTTGCAGAGCGCGAATGTCTGTGCGGGAGTGAATGCAGTTCCAAGGGACAGTGAAAACCAGGTAGAGCTTTCACTCCTGGCAGCTTTCGTGTGGGCGCAATCGCTGGACGTTTCGAATTTGGCAGCCGGGCTCTGCTAGAGTCAGAAAGGCATTTTTGCATCATAACCAACCAAGGCTTTTGCAGAGCGCGAATGTCTGTGCGGCAGCGCATGCAGTTCCAGGGGACAGTGAAAACCAGGTACAGCTTTCAGTGCTGGCAACTTTCGTGTGGGCACAATCGCTGGACATTTCGAATTGGGCAGACGGGCTCTGCGAGAGTCAGATAAACAGTGTTGCCCCTTTCCGAACCAAAGCTTTTGCAGAGCGCGAATGTCTGTGCAGCAGCGAATGCAGTTCCAAGGCACAGTGAAAACCAGGTAGAGCCTTCAGTCCTGGCATCGTTCATGTGGGCGCAATCGCTGGACGTTTCGAATTTGGGAGCCGGGCTCTGCGAGAGTCAGATACACAGTGTTGCCCCTTTCCGTACCAAAGCTTTTGCAGAGCGCGAATGTCTGTGCGGCAGCGAAAGCAGTTCCAAGGGACAGTGAAAATCAGGTACAGCTTTCAGTGCTGGCAGCTTTCGTGTGGGCGCAATCACTGGATGTTTCGAATTTGGCAGCCAGGCTCTGCTAGAGTCAGAAAGGCATTGTTGCATCATAACTGACCAAAGCTTTTGCAGAACGTGAATGTCTGTGCGGCAGCGAAAGGAGTTCCAAGGGACAGTGAAAACCAGGTACAGCTTTCAGTGCTGGCATCTTTCGTGTGGCCGCAATCGCTGGACGTTTCGAATTTGGCAGCTGGACTCTGCGAGAGTCAGATACAGTGTTGCCCCGTTCGGAACCGAAGCTTTTGCAGAGTGCGAATGTCTGTGCGGCAGCGAATGCAGTTCCAAGGGACAGTGAAAAACAGGTAGAGCTTTCAGTGCTGGCAGCTTTCGTGTGGGTGCAATCGCTGGACGTTTCGAATTTGGCAGCCGGGCTCTGCGAGAGTCAGATACAGTGTTGCCCCGTTCCGAACCAAAGCTTTTGCAGAGTGCGAATGTCTGTGCGGCAGCGAATGCAGTTCCAAGAGACAGTGAAAACCAGGTACACCTTTCAGTGCTGGCAGCTTTCGTGTGGGCGCAATCGCTGGATGTTTCGAATTTGGCAGACAGGCTCTTCTAGAGTCACAAAGGCATTGTTGCATCATAACTGACCAAAGCTTTTGCAGAACGTGAATGTCTGTGCGGCAGCGAAAGGAGTTCCAAGGGACAGTGAAAACCAGGCACAGCTTTCAGTGCTGGCAGCTTTCTTGTGGGCGCAATCGCTGGACGTTTCGAATTTGGCAGCCGGGCTCTACGACAGTCAGATACAGTGTTGCCCCGTTCGGAACCAAAGCTTTTGCAGAGCGCGAATGTCTGTGCGGCAGCGAATGCAGTTCCAAGGGACAGTGAAAACCAGGTACAGCTTTTAGTGCTGGCAGCTTTCGTGTGGGCACAATCAGTGGATGTTTCGAATATGGCAGCCGGGCTCTGCGAGAGTCAGATACACAGTGTTGCGCCTTTCCGAATCAAAGGTTTTGCAGAGCGCGAATGTCTGTGCGGCAGCGAATGCAGTTCCAAGGGACAGTGAAAACCAGGTAGAGCCTTCAGTCCTGGCATCGTTCATGTGAGCGCAATCGCTGGACGTTTCGAATTTGGCAGCTGGGCTCTGCGAGAGTCAGATACACAGTGTTGCCCCTTTCCGTACCACAGCTTTTGCAGAGCGCGAATGTCTGTGCGGCAGCGAATGCAGTTCCAAGGGACAGTGAAAACCAGGTACAGCTTTCACTCCTGGCAGCTTTCGTGTGGGCGCAATCGCCGGACGTTTCGAATTTGGCAGCCGGGTTCTGCTAGAGTCACAAAGGAACTGTTGCATCATAACCAACTAAATCTTTTGCAGAGCGCGAATGTCTGTGCGGCAGCGAATGCAGTTCCAAGGGACAGTGAAAACCAGTTAGAGCTTTCAGTGCTGGCAGCTTTCGTGTGGGCGCAATCGCTGGACGTTTCGAATTTGGCAGCCGGGCTCTGCGAGAGTCAGATACATAGTGTTGCCCCTTTCCGAACCAAAGCTTTTGCAGAGCGCGAATGCCTGTGCGGCAGCGAATGCAGTTCCAAGGGAAGGTGAAAACCAGGTAGACCTTTCAGTGCTGGCAGGTTTCATATGGGCGTAATTGCTGGACGTTTCAAATTTGGAAGCCGGGCTCTGATAGACTCACAAAGGCATTTTTGCATCATAACCAACCAAGGCTTTTGCAGAGCGCGAATGTCTGTGCGGCAGCGAATGCAGTTCCAAGGGACAGTGAAAACCAGGTAGACCTTTCAGTGCTGGCAACTTTCGTGTGGGCACAATCGCTGGACGTTTCGAATTTGGCAGCCGGGCTCTGCGAGAGTTAGATAAACAGTGTTGCCCCTTTCCGAACCAAAGCTTTTGCAGAGCGCGAATGTCTGTGCGGCAGCGAATGCAGTTCCAATGGACAGTGAAAACCAGGTAGAGCCTTCAGTCCTGGCATCGTTCATGTGGGCGCAATCGCTGGACGTTTCGAATTTGGCAGCCGGGCTCTGCGAGAGTCACAAAGGCATTGTTGCATCATAACTAACCAAAGCTTTTGCAGAACGAGAATGTCTGTGCGGCAGCGAAAGCAGTTCCAAGGGACAGTGAAAAACAGGTAGAGCTTTCACTCCTGGCAGCTTTCGTGTGGGCGCAATCGCTGGACGTTTCGAATTTGGCAGCCGGGTTCTGCTAGAGTCACAAAGGCATTGTTGCATCATAACCAACCAAATATTTTGCAGAGCGCGAATGTCTGTGCGGCAGCGAAAGCAGTTGCAAGGGACAGTGAAAACCAGGTACAGCTTTCAGTGCTGGCAGCTTTCGTGTGGGCGCAATCACTGGATGTTTCGAATTTGGCAGCCAGGCTCTCCTAGAGTCACAAAGGCATTGTTGCATCATAACCAACCAAATATTTTGCAGAGCGCGAATGTCTGTGCGGCAGCGAATGCAGTTCCAACGGACAGTGAAAACCAGGTACAGCTTTCAGTGCTGGCAACTTTCGTGTGGGCGCAATCGCTGGACGTTTCGAATTTGGCAGCCGGGCTCTGCGAGAGTCAGATAAAAAGTGTTGCCCCTTTCGAACCAAAGCTTTTGCAGAGCGCGAATGTCTGTGCGGCAGCGAATGCAGTTCCAAAGGACAGTGAAAACCAGGTAGAGCCTTGAGTCCTGGCATCGTTCATGTGGGCGCAATCGCTGGACGTTTCGAATTTGGCAGCCGGGCTCTGCGAGAGTCAGATACACAGTGTTGCCCCTTTCCGTACCAAAGCTTTTGCAGAGCGCGAATGTCTGTGTGGCAGCGAATGCAGTTCCAAGGGACAGTGAAAACCAGGTAGAGCTTTCACTCCTGGCAGCTTTCGTGTGGGCGCAATCGCTGGATGTTTCGAATTTGGCAGCCAGGCTCTCCTAGAGTCACAAAGGCATTGTTGCATCATAACCAACCAAAGGTTTTGCAGAACGTGAATGTCTGTGCGGCAGCGAAAGGAGTTCCAAGGGACAGTGAAAACCAGGTACAGCTTTCAGTGCTGGCAGCTTTCGTGTGGGCGCAATCGCTGGACCTTTCGAATTTAGCAGCCGGACTCTGCGAGAGTCAGATACATTGTTGCCCCGTTCCGAACCAAAGCTTTTGCAGAGCGCGAATGTCTGTGCGGCAGCGAATGCAGTTCCAAGGGTCAGTGAAAACCAGGTACAGCTTTCACTGCTGGCAACTTTCGTGTGGGCACAATCAGTGGACATTTCGAATTTAGCAGCAGGACTCTGCGAGAGTCAGATACATTGTTGCCCCGTTCCGAACCAAAGCTTTTGCAGAGCGCGAATGTCTGTGCGGCAGCGAATGCAGTTCCAACGGACAGTGAAAACCAGGTACAGCTTTCAGTGCTGGCAACTTTCGTGTGGGCGCAATCGCTGGACGTTTCGAATTTGGCATCCGGGCTCTGCGAGAGTCAGATAAACAGTGTTGCCCCTTTCGAACCAAAGCTTTTGCAGAGCGCGAATGTCTGTGCGGCAGCGAATGCAGTTCCAAGGGACAGTGAAAACCAGGTAGAGCCTTGAGTCCTGGCATCGTTCATGTGGGCGCAATCGCTGGACGTTTCGAATTTGGCAGCCGGGCTCTGCGAGAGTCAGATACACAGTGATGCCCCTTTCCGTACCAAAGCTTTTGCAGAGCGCGAATGTCTGTGTGGCAGCGAATGCAGTTCCAAGGGACAGTGAAAACCAGGTAGAGCTTTCACTCCTGGCAGCTTTCGTGTGGGCGCAATCGCTGGACGTTTCGAATTTTGCAGCCGTACTCTGCGAGAGTCAGATACAGTGTTGCCCCGTTCGGAACCAAAGCTTTTGCAGAGCGCGAATGTCTGTGCGGCAGCGAATGCAGTTCCAAGGGAGAGTGAAAACCAGGTACACCTTTCAGTGCTGGCAGCTTTCGTATGGGCGCAATCGCTGGACGTTTCGAATTTGGCAGCCGGGCTCTGCGAGAGTCAGATACAAACTGTCGCCCCATTCCGAAACAAAGCTTTTGCAGAGCGCGAATGTCTGTGCGGCAGCGAATGCAGTTCCAAGGGACAGTGAAAGCCAGTTAGAGCTTTCAGTGCTGGAAGGTTTCATATGGGCGCAATCGCTGGACGTTTCGAATTTGGCAGCCGGGCTCTGCGAGAGTCAGATACAGTGTTGCACCGTTCCGAACCAAAGCTTTTGCAGAGCGCAAATGTCAGTGCGGCAGCGAAAGGAGTTCCAAGGGACAGTGAAAACCAGGCACAGCTTTCAGTGCTGGCAGCTTTCGTGTGGGCGCAATCGCTGGACGTTTCGAATTTGGCATCCGGGCTCTGCGAGAGTCAGATACACAGTGTTGCCCCTTTCCGAACCAAAGCTTTTGCAGAGCACGAATGTCTGTGCGGCAGCGAATGCAGTTCCACGGAACAGTGAAAACCAGGTACAGCTTTTAGTGCTGGCAGCTTTCCTATGGGTGCATTCGCTGGACGTTTCAAATTTGGTAGCCGGGCTCTGCTAGAGTCACAAAGCATTGTTTCATCATAACCAACCATAGGTTTTTCAGAGCGCGAATGTCTGTTCGGCAGCGAATGCAGTTCCAAGGGAGAGAGAAAACCAGGTAGAGCTTTCAGTACTGGCAGCTTTCGTTTGGGCGCAATCGCTGGACCTTTCGAATTTGGCAACCGAGCTCTGCTAGAGTTACAAAGGCATTGTTGCATCATAACCAACCAAAGATTTTGCAGAGCGCGAATGTCTGTGCAGCAGCGAAAGCAGTTCCAAGGGATCGTGAAAACCAGTTAGAGCTTTCAGTGCTGGCAGCTTTTGTGTGGGCGCAATCGCTGGACGTTTCGAATTTGACAGCGGGGCTCTGCTAGAGTCACAAAGGCATTGTTGCATCATAACCAACCAAAGCTTTTGGAGAGCGCGAATGTCTGTGTGGCAGCGAATGCAGTTCCAAGGGACAGTGAAAACCAGTTAGAGCTTTCAGTGCTGGAAGCTTTCATGTGGGCACAATCGCTGGACGTTTGGAATTCGGCATCCGGGCTCTGCGAGAGTCAGATACACAGTGTTGCCCCTTTCCAAATCAAAGCTTTTGCAGAGCGCGAATGTCTGTGCGGCAGCGAAAGGAGTTCCAAGGGACAGTGGAAACCAGGTACAGTTTTCAGTGCTGGCAATTTTCGTGTGGGAGCAATCGCTGGACGTTTCAAATTTGGCATCCGGGCTCTGCTACAGTCATAAAGGCATTGTTGCATCATAAACAAAGAACGCTTTTGTAGAGCGCGAAAGCCTGTGCGGCAGCGAATGCAGTTCCAAGGGACAGTGAAAACCATGTACAGCTTTCAGTGCTGGCAGCTTTCGTGTGGGCACAATCGGTGGACATTTCAAATTTGGCAGCCAGGTTCAGCTAGAGTCACAAAGGTATTGTTGCATCATAACCAACCAAAGATTTTGCAGAGCGCGAATGTCTGTGCGGCAGCGAATGCAGTTCCACGGAACAGTGAAAACCAGGTAGAGCTTTTAGTGCTGGCAGCTTTCCTACGGGTGCATTCGCTGGACGTTTCAAATTTGGTAGCTGGACTCTGCTAGAGTCACAAAGCATTGTTGCATCATAACCAACCATAGGTTTTTCAGAGCGCGAATGTCTATTCGGCAGCGAATGCAGTTCCAAGGAAGAGTGAAAACCAGGTAGAGCTTTCAGTGCTGGCAGCTTTTCTATGGGCGCAATCGCTGGACGTTTCGAATTTGGCAGCCGGGTTCTGCTAGAGTCAGATACACAGTGTTGCCCCTTTCCGAACCAAAGCTTTTGGAGAGCGCGAATGTCTGTGCGGCAGCGAATGCAGTTCCAAGGGACAGTGAAAACCAGGTAGACCTTTCAGTACTGGCAGCTTTCGTGTGGGCGCAATCGCTGGATGTTTATAATTTGGCAGCCGGGCTCTGCGAGAGTCAGATACACAGTGTTGCCCCTTTCCGAACCAAAGCTTTTGCAGAGCGCGAATTTCTGTGTGGCAGCGAATGCAGTTCCAAGGGACAGTGAAAACCAGTTAGAGCTTTCAGTGCTGGCAGCTTTAGTGTGGGCACAATCGCTGGACCTTTCGAATTTGGCAGCCGAGCCCTGCTAGAGTCACAAAGGCATTGTTGCATCATAACCAACCAAAGATTTTGCAGAGCGCGAATGTCTGTGCAGCAGCGAAAGCAGTTCCAAGGGATCGTGAAAACCAGTTAGAGCTTTCAGTGCTGGCAGCTTTTGTGTGGGCGCAATCGCTGGACGTTTCGAATTTGACAGCGGGGCTCTGCTAGAGTCAGAAAGGCATTGTTGCATCATAACCAACCAAACATTTTGCAGAGCGCGAATGTCTGTGTGGCAGCGAATGTAGTTCCAAGTTACAGTGAAAACCAGGTAGAGCTTTCAGTGCTGGCAGCTTTCATGTGGGCACAATCGCTGGACGTTTGGAATTAGGCATCCGGGCTCTGCGAGAGTCAGATACACAGTCTTGCCCCTTTCCAAATCAAAGCTTTTGCAGAGCGCGACTGTCAGTGCGGCAGCGAATGCAGTTCCAAGGGACAGTGGAAACCAGGTACAGTTTTCAGTGCTGGCAAGTTTCGTGTGGGAGCAATCGCTGGACGTTTCAAATTTGGCATCCGGGCTCTGCTAGAGTCACAAAGGCATTGTAGCATCACAACCAAAGAACGCTTTTGTAGAGCGCGAAAGCCTGTGACCCAGCGAATGCAGTTCCAAGGAACAGTGAAAGTCAGGTACAGCTTTCAGTGCTGGCAGCTTTCGTGTGGGCACAATCGCTGGACGTTTCGACTTTGGCAGCGGGGGTGTGCTAGAGTCACAAAGGCATTGTTGCATCATAACCAACCAAAGCTTTTGCAGAGCGCGAATGTCTGTGCGGCAGCGAATGCATTTCCAAGGGACAGTGAAAACCAGGTACAGCTTTCAGTGCTGGCAGCTTTCGTGTGGGCACAATCGCTGGACATTTCGAATTTGGCAGCGGGGCTCTGCTAGAGTCACAAATGCATTGTTGCATCATAACCAACCAAAGATTTTGCAGAGCGCGAATGTCTGTGCGGCAGCGAATGCAGTTCCAAGGGACAGTGAGAACCAGGTACAGCTTTCAGTGCTGGCGGCTTTCCTATAGGCGCATTCGCTGGACGTTTCAAATTTGGTAGCAGGGCTCTGCTAGAGTCACAAAGGAATTGTTGCATCATAACCAACCAAAGCTTTTGCAGAGCGCGAATGTCTGTGAAGCAGTGAATTCAGTTCCAAGGAACAGTGAAAACCAGTTAGAGCTTTCAGTGCTGGCAGGTTTCGTGTGGGCGCATTCGCTGGACGTTTCGAATTTGGCAGCGGGGCTGTGCTAGATTCACAAAGGCATTGTTGCATCATAACCAACCAAAGCTTTTGCAGAGCGCGAATGTCTGTGCGGCAGCGAAAACAGTTGCAAGGGACAGTGAAAACCAGGTACAGCTTTCAGTGCAGGCAGCTTTCGTGTGGGCACAATCGCTGGACGTTTCGAATTTGGTGCGGGGCTCTGCTAGAGTCACAAAGGAATTGTTGCATCATAACCAACCAAAGCTTTTGCAGAGCGCGAATGTCTGTGCGGCAGCGAATGCAGTTCCAAGGGACAGTGAAAGCCAGGTACAGCTTTCAGTGCTGTAAGGTTTCATATGGGCGCAATCGCTGGACGTTTGAAATTTGGCAGCCGGGCTGTGCTAGAGTCACAAAGGCATTGTTGCATCATAACCAACCAAAGCTTTTGCAGAGCGCAAATGTATGTGCGTCAGTGAATGCAGTTCCAAGGGACAGTGAAAACCAGGTACAGCTTTCAGTGCTGGCAGCTTTCGTGTGGGCGCAATCGCTGGACGTTCGAATTTGGCAGCCAGGTTCTGCTAGAGTCACAAAGGTATTGTTGTATCATAACGAACCAAAGCTTTTGCACAGTGCGAATGTCTGTGCGGCAGCGAATGCAGTTCCAAGGGACAGTGAAAACCAGTTAGAGCTTTCAGTGCTGGCAGCTTTCGTGTGGGCACATTCGCTGGACGTTTCGAATTTGGCAGCCGGGCTCTGCTAGAGTCACAAAGCATTGTTGCATCATAACCAACCAAAGCTTTTGCAGAGCGCGAATGTCTGTGCGGCAGCGAATGCATTTCCAAGGGTCAGTGAAAGCCAGGTACAGCTTTCAGTGCTGTAAGGTTTCATATGGGCGCAATCGCTGGACGTTTGAAATTTGGCAGCCGGGCTGTGCTGGAGTCACAAAGGCATTGTTGCATCATAACCAACCAAAGCTTTTGCAGAGCGCGAATGTCTGTGCGGCAGCGAATGCATTTCCAAGGGTCAGTGAAAGCCAGGTACAGCTTTCAGTGCTGTAAGGTTTCATATGGGCGCAATCGCTGGACGTTTGAAATTTGGCAGCCGGGCTGTGCTAGAGTCACAAAGGCATTGTTGCATCATAACCAACCAAAGCTTTTGCAGAGCGCGAATGTCTGTGCGGCAGCGAATGCAGTTCCAAGGGACAGTGAAAACCAGTTAGAGCTTTCATTGCTGGCAGGTTTCGTGTGGGCGCAATCGCTGGACGTTTCGAATTTGGCAGCCAGGTTGTGCTAGAGTCACAAAGGTATTGTTGCATCATAACGAACCAAAGCTTTTGCAGAGCGCGAATGTCTGTGCGGCAGCAAATGCATTTCCAAGGGACAGTGAAAACCAGTTAGAGCTTTCAGTGCTGGCAGCTTTCATGTCGGCGCAATCGCTGGACGTTTCGAATTTGGCAGCCGGGCTGTGCTAGAGTCACAAAGGCATTGTTGCATCGTAACCAACCAAAGCTTTTGCAGAGCGCGAATGTCTGTGCGGCAGCGAATGCAGTTCCAAGGGACAGTGAAAACCAGCTACAGCTTTCAGTGCTGGCAGCTTTCGTGTGGGCGCAATCGCTGGACGTTTCGAATTTGGCAGCCGGGCTGTGCTAGAGTCACAAAGGCATTGTTGCATCGTAACCAACCAAAGCTTTTGCAGAGCGCGAATGTCTGTGCGGCAGCGAATGCAGTTCCAAGGGACAGTGAAAACCAGCTACAGCTTTCAGTGCTGGCAGCTTTCGTGTGGGCACAATCGCTGGACGTTTCGAATTTGGCACCGGGGCTCTGCTAGAGTCACAAAGGCATTGTTGCATCATAACCATCCAAAGCTTTAGCAGAGCGCAAATGTCTGTGTGGCAACGAATGCAGTTCCAAGGGACTGTGAAAACCAGGTACAGCTTTCAGTGCTGGCAGCTTTCGTGTGGGCGCAATCGCTGGACGTTTCAAATTTGGCAGCCGGGCTCTGCTAGAGTCACAAAGCATTGTTGCATCATAACCAACTAAAGGTTTTGCAGAGCGCGAATGTCTGTTCGGCAGCAAATGCAGTTCCAAGGAACAGTGAAATCCAGGTAGAGCTTTCAGTCCTGGCAGCTTTCGTGTGGGCGGAATCGCTGGACGTTTCGAATTTGGCAGCCGGGTTCTGCTAGAGTCACAAAGGAATTGTTGCATCATAACCAACCAAAGCTTTTGCAGAGCGCGAATGTCTGTGCGGCAGCGAATGCAGTTCCAAGGAACAGTGAAATCCACGTACAGCTTTCAGTGCTGGCAGGTTTCGTGTGGGCACAATCGCTGGACGTTTCGAATTTGGCAGCAGGGCTGTGCTAGAGTCACAAAGGTATTGTTGCATCATAACGAACCAAAGGTTTTGCAGAGCGCGAATGTCTGTGCAGCAGCGAATGCAGTTCCAAGGAACAGTGAAAACCAGTTAGAGCTTTCGGTGCTGGCAGCTTTCGTGTGGGCGCAATCGCTGGACGTTTCGAATTTGGCAGCCGGGCTCTGCTAGAGTCACAAAGGCATTGTTGCATCATAACCATCCAAAGCTTTTGCAGAGCGCAAATGTCTGTGCGGCAGCGAATGCAGTTCCAAGGGACAGTGAAAACCAGGTACAGCTTTCAGTGCTGGCAGGTTTCGTGTGGGCACAATCGCTGGACGTTTCGAATTTTGCAGCGGGGCTCTGCTAGAGTCACAAAGACATTGTTGCATCATAACCAACCAAAGCTTTTGCAGAGCGCGAATGTCTGTGCGGCAGCGAATGCATTTCCAAGGGACAGTGAAAGCCAGGTACAGCTTTCAGTGTTGGAAGGTTTCATATGGGCGCAATCGCTGAACGTTTCGAATTTGGCAGCCGGGCTGTGCTAGAGTCACAAAGGCATTGTTGCATCATAACCATCCAAAGCTTTTGCAGAGCGCGAATGTCTGTGCGGCAGCGAATGCAGTTCCAAGGGACAGTGAAAACCAGGTACAGCTTTCAGTGCTGGCAGCTTTCGTGTGGGCGCAATCGCTGGACGTTTCGAATTTGGTAGCCAGATTCTGCTAGAGTCGCAAAGGCATTGTTGCATCATCACCAACCAAAGCTTTTGCAGAGCGCGAATGTCCGTGCCGCAGCGAAAACAGTTGCATGGGACAGTGAAAACCAGGTACAGCTTTCAGTGCTGGCAGCTTTCGTGTGGGCGCATTCGCTGGACGTTTCGAATTTGGCAACGGGGCTGTGCTAGAGTCACAAAGGCATTGTTGCATCATAACCAACCAAAGCTTTTGCAGAGCGCGAATGTCTGTGCGTCAGCGAATGCAGTTCCAAGGGACAGTGAAAACCAGGTACAGCTTTCAGTGCTGGCAGCTTTCGTGTGGGCGCAATCGCTGGACGTTTCGAATTTGGCAGCCAGGTTCTGCTAGAGTCACAAAGGTATTGTTGCATCATAACGAACCAAAGCTTTTGCAGAGCGCGAATGTCTGTGCGGCAGCGAATGCAGTTCCAAGGGACAGTGAAAACCAGTTAGAGCTTTCATTGCTGGCAGGTTTCGTGTGGGCGCAATCGCTGGACGTTTCGAATTTGGCAGCGGGGCTGTGCTAGATTCACAAAGGCATTGTTGCATCGTAACCAACCAAAGCTTTTGCAGAGCGCGAATATCTGTGCGGCAGCGAATGCAGTTCCAAGGGACAGTGAAAACCAGGTACAGCTTTCAGTGCTGGCAGCTTTCGTGTGGGCACAATCGCTGGACGTTTCGAATTTGGCAGCGGGGCTCTGTTAGAGTCACAAAGGCATTGTTGCATCATAACTGACCAAAGCTTTTGCAGAACGTGAATGTCTGTGCGGCAGCGAAAGGAGTTCCAAGGGACAGTGAAAACCAGGTACAGCTTTCAGTGCTGGCATCTTTCGTGTGGCCGCAATCGCTGGACGTTTCGAATTTGGCAGCTGGACTCTGCGAGAGTCAGATACAGTGTTGCCCCGTTCGGAACCGAAGCTTTTGCAGAGTGCGAATGTCTGTGCGGCAGCGAATGCAGTTCCAAGGGACAGTGAAAAACAGGTAGAGCTTTCAGTGCTGGCAGCTTTCGTGTGGGTGCAATCGCTGGACGTTTCGAATTTGGCAGCCGGGCTCTGCGAGAGTCAGATACAGTGTTGCCCCGTTCCGAACCAAAGCTTTTGCAGAGTGCGAATGTCTGTGCGGCAGCGAATGCAGTTCCAAGAGACAGTGAAAACCAGGTACACCTTTCAGTGCTGGCAGCTTTCGTGTGGGCGCAATCGCTGGATGTTTCGAATTTGGCAGACAGGCTCTTCTAGAGTCACAAAGGCATTGTTGCATCATAACTGACCAAAGCTTTTGCAGAACGTGAATGTCTGTGCGGCAGCGAAAGGAGTTCCAAGGGACAGTGAAAACCAGGCACAGCTTTCAGTGCTGGCAGCTTTCTTGTGGGCGCAATCGCTGGACGTTTCGAATTTGGCAGCCGGGCTCTACGACAGTCAGATACAGTGTTGCCCCGTTCGGAACCAAAGCTTTTGCAGAGCGCGAATGTCTGTGCGGCAGCGAATGCAGTTCCAAGGGACAGTGAAAACCAGGTACAGCTTTTAGTGCTGGCAGCTTTCGTGTGGGCACAATCAGTGGATGTTTCGAATATGGCAGCCGGGCTCTGCGAGAGTCAGATACACAGTGTTGCGCCTTTCCGAATCAAAGGTTTTGCAGAGCGCGAATGTCTGTGCGGCAGCGAATGCAGTTCCAAGGGACAGTGAAAACCAGGTAGAGCCTTCAGTCCTGGCATCGTTCATGTGAGCGCAATCGCTGGACGTTTCGAATTTGGCAGCTGGGCTCTGCGAGAGTCAGATACACAGTGTTGCCCCTTTCCGTACCACAGCTTTTGCAGAGCGCGAATGTCTGTGCGGCAGCGAATGCAGTTCCAAGGGACAGTGAAAACCAGGTACAGCTTTCACTCCTGGCAGCTTTCGTGTGGGCGCAATCGCCGGACGTTTCGAATTTGGCAGCCGGGTTCTGCTAGAGTCACAAAGGAACTGTTGCATCATAACCAACTAAATCTTTTGCAGAGCGCGAATGTCTGTGCGGCAGCGAATGCAGTTCCAAGGGACAGTGAAAACCAGTTAGAGCTTTCAGTGCTGGCAGCTTTCGTGTGGGCGCAATCGCTGGACGTTTCGAATTTGGCAGCCGGGCTCTGCGAGAGTCAGATACATAGTGTTGCCCCTTTCCGAACCAAAGCTTTTGCAGAGCGCGAATGCCTGTGCGGCAGCGAATGCAGTTCCAAGGGAAGGTGAAAACCAGGTAGACCTTTCAGTGCTGGCAGGTTTCATATGGGCGTAATTGCTGGACGTTTCAAATTTGGAAGCCGGGCTCTGATAGACTCACAAAGGCATTTTTGCATCATAACCAACCAAGGCTTTTGCAGAGCGCGAATGTCTGTGCGGCAGCGAATGCAGTTCCAAGGGACAGTGAAAACCAGGTAGACCTTTCAGTGCTGGCAACTTTCGTGTGGGCACAATCGCTGGACGTTTCGAATTTGGCAGCCGGGCTCTGCGAGAGTTAGATAAACAGTGTTGCCCCTTTCCGAACCAAAGCTTTTGCAGAGCGCGAATGTCTGTGCGGCAGCGAATGCAGTTCCAATGGACAGTGAAAACCAGGTAGAGCCTTCAGTCCTGGCATCGTTCATGTGGGCGCAATCGCTGGACGTTTCGAATTTGGCAGCCGGGCTCTGCGAGAGTCACAAAGGCATTGTTGCATCATAACTAACCAAAGCTTTTGCAGAACGAGAATGTCTGTGCGGCAGCGAAAGCAGTTCCAAGGGACAGTGAAAAACAGGTAGAGCTTTCACTCCTGGCAGCTTTCGTGTGGGCGCAATCGCTGGACGTTTCGAATTTGGCAGCCGGGTTCTGCTAGAGTCACAAAGGCATTGTTGCATCATAACCAACCAAATATTTTGCAGAGCGCGAATGTCTGTGCGGCAGCGAAAGCAGTTGCAAGGGACAGTGAAAACCAGGTACAGCTTTCAGTGCTGGCAGCTTTCGTGTGGGCGCAATCACTGGATGTTTCGAATTTGGCAGCCAGGCTCTCCTAGAGTCACAAAGGCATTGTTGCATCATAACCAACCAAATATTTTGCAGAGCGCGAATGTCTGTGCGGCAGCGAATGCAGTTCCAACGGACAGTGAAAACCAGGTACAGCTTTCAGTGCTGGCAACTTTCGTGTGGGCGCAATCGCTGGACGTTTCGAATTTGGCAGCCGGGCTCTGCGAGAGTCAGATAAAAAGTGTTGCCCCTTTCGAACCAAAGCTTTTGCAGAGCGCGAATGTCTGTGCGGCAGCGAATGCAGTTCCAAAGGACAGTGAAAACCAGGTAGAGCCTTGAGTCCTGGCATCGTTCATGTGGGCGCAATCGCTGGACGTTTCGAATTTGGCAGCCGGGCTCTGCGAGAGTCAGATACACAGTGTTGCCCCTTTCCGTACCAAAGCTTTTGCAGAGCGCGAATGTCTGTGTGGCAGCGAATGCAGTTCCAAGGGACAGTGAAAACCAGGTAGAGCTTTCACTCCTGGCAGCTTTCGTGTGGGCGCAATCGCTGGATGTTTCGAATTTGGCAGCCAGGCTCTCCTAGAGTCACAAAGGCATTGTTGCATCATAACCAACCAAAGGTTTTGCAGAACGTGAATGTCTGTGCGGCAGCGAAAGGAGTTCCAAGGGACAGTGAAAACCAGGTACAGCTTTCAGTGCTGGCAGCTTTCGTGTGGGCGCAATCGCTGGACCTTTCGAATTTAGCAGCCGGACTCTGCGAGAGTCAGATACATTGTTGCCCCGTTCCGAACCAAAGCTTTTGCAGAGCGCGAATGTCTGTGCGGCAGCGAATGCAGTTCCAAGGGTCAGTGAAAACCAGGTACAGCTTTCACTGCTGGCAACTTTCGTGTGGGCACAATCAGTGGACATTTCGAATTTAGCAGCAGGACTCTGCGAGAGTCAGATACATTGTTGCCCCGTTCCGAACCAAAGCTTTTGCAGAGCGCGAATGTCTGTGCGGCAGCGAATGCAGTTCCAACGGACAGTGAAAACCAGGTACAGCTTTCAGTGCTGGCAACTTTCGTGTGGGCGCAATCGCTGGACGTTTCGAATTTGGCATCCGGGCTCTGCGAGAGTCAGATAAACAGTGTTGCCCCTTTCGAACCAAAGCTTTTGCAGAGCGCGAATGTCTGTGCGGCAGCGAATGCAGTTCCAAGGGACAGTGAAAACCAGGTAGAGCCTTGAGTCCTGGCATCGTTCATGTGGGCGCAATCGCTGGACGTTTCGAATTTGGCAGCCGGGCTCTGCGAGAGTCAGATACACAGTGATGCCCCTTTCCGTACCAAAGCTTTTGCAGAGCGCGAATGTCTGTGTGGCAGCGAATGCAGTTCCAAGGGACAGTGAAAACCAGGTAGAGCTTTCACTCCTGGCAGCTTTCGTGTGGGCGCAATCGCTGGACGTTTCGAATTTTGCAGCCGTACTCTGCGAGAGTCAGATACAGTGTTGCCCCGTTCGGAACCAAAGCTTTTGCAGAGCGCGAATGTCTGTGCGGCAGCGAATGCAGTTCCAAGGGAGAGTGAAAACCAGGTACACCTTTCAGTGCTGGCAGCTTTCGTATGGGCGCAATCGCTGGACGTTTCGAATTTGGCAGCCGGGCTCTGCGAGAGTCAGATACAAACTGTCGCCCCATTCCGAAACAAAGCTTTTGCAGAGCGCGAATGTCTGTGCGGCAGCGAATGCAGTTCCAAGGGACAGTGAAAGCCAGTTAGAGCTTTCAGTGCTGGAAGGTTTCATATGGGCGCAATCGCTGGACGTTTCGAATTTGGCAGCCGGGCTCTGCGAGAGTCAGATACAGTGTTGCACCGTTCCGAACCAAAGCTTTTGCAGAGCGCAAATGTCAGTGCGGCAGCGAAAGGAGTTCCAAGGGACAGTGAAAACCAGGCACAGCTTTCAGTGCTGGCAGCTTTCGTGTGGGCGCAATCGCTGGACGTTTCGAATTTGGCATCCGGGCTCTGCGAGAGTCAGATACACAGTGTTGCCCCTTTCCGAACCAAAGCTTTTGCAGAGCACGAATGTCTGTGCGGCAGCGAATGCAGTTCCACGGAACAGTGAAAACCAGGTACAGCTTTTAGTGCTGGCAGCTTTCCTATGGGTGCATTCGCTGGACGTTTCAAATTTGGTAGCCGGGCTCTGCTAGAGTCACAAAGCATTGTTTCATCATAACCAACCATAGGTTTTTCAGAGCGCGAATGTCTGTTCGGCAGCGAATGCAGTTCCAAGGGAGAGAGAAAACCAGGTAGAGCTTTCAGTACTGGCAGCTTTCGTTTGGGCGCAATCGCTGGACCTTTCGAATTTGGCAACCGAGCTCTGCTAGAGTTACAAAGGCATTGTTGCATCATAACCAACCAAAGATTTTGCAGAGCGCGAATGTCTGTGCAGCAGCGAAAGCAGTTCCAAGGGATCGTGAAAACCAGTTAGAGCTTTCAGTGCTGGCAGCTTTTGTGTGGGCGCAATCGCTGGACGTTTCGAATTTGACAGCGGGGCTCTGCTAGAGTCACAAAGGCATTGTTGCATCATAACCAACCAAAGCTTTTGGAGAGCGCGAATGTCTGTGTGGCAGCGAATGCAGTTCCAAGGGACAGTGAAAACCAGTTAGAGCTTTCAGTGCTGGAAGCTTTCATGTGGGCACAATCGCTGGACGTTTGGAATTCGGCATCCGGGCTCTGCGAGAGTCAGATACACAGTGTTGCCCCTTTCCAAATCAAAGCTTTTGCAGAGCGCGAATGTCTGTGCGGCAGCGAAAGGAGTTCCAAGGGACAGTGGAAACCAGGTACAGTTTTCAGTGCTGGCAATTTTCGTGTGGGAGCAATCGCTGGACGTTTCAAATTTGGCATCCGGGCTCTGCTACAGTCATAAAGGCATTGTTGCATCATAAACAAAGAACGCTTTTGTAGAGCGCGAAAGCCTGTGCGGCAGCGAATGCAGTTCCAAGGGACAGTGAAAACCATGTACAGCTTTCAGTGCTGGCAGCTTTCGTGTGGGCACAATCGGTGGACATTTCAAATTTGGCAGCCAGGTTCAGCTAGAGTCACAAAGGTATTGTTGCATCATAACCAACCAAAGATTTTGCAGAGCGCGAATGTCTGTGCGGCAGCGAATGCAGTTCCACGGAACAGTGAAAACCAGGTAGAGCTTTTAGTGCTGGCAGCTTTCCTACGGGTGCATTCGCTGGACGTTTCAAATTTGGTAGCTGGACTCTGCTAGAGTCACAAAGCATTGTTGCATCATAACCAACCATAGGTTTTTCAGAGCGCGAATGTCTATTCGGCAGCGAATGCAGTTCCAAGGAAGAGTGAAAACCAGGTAGAGCTTTCAGTGCTGGCAGCTTTTCTATGGGCGCAATCGCTGGACGTTTCGAATTTGGCAGCCGGGTTCTGCTAGAGTCAGATACACAGTGTTGCCCCTTTCCGAACCAAAGCTTTTGGAGAGCGCGAATGTCTGTGCGGCAGCGAATGCAGTTCCAAGGGACAGTGAAAACCAGGTAGACCTTTCAGTACTGGCAGCTTTCGTGTGGGCGCAATCGCTGGATGTTTATAATTTGGCAGCCGGGCTCTGCGAGAGTCAGATACACAGTGTTGCCCCTTTCCGAACCAAAGCTTTTGCAGAGCGCGAATTTCTGTGTGGCAGCGAATGCAGTTCCAAGGGACAGTGAAAACCAGTTAGAGCTTTCAGTGCTGGCAGCTTTAGTGTGGGCACAATCGCTGGACCTTTCGAATTTGGCAGCCGAGCCCTGCTAGAGTCACAAAGGCATTGTTGCATCATAACCAACCAAAGATTTTGCAGAGCGCGAATGTCTGTGCAGCAGCGAAAGCAGTTCCAAGGGATCGTGAAAACCAGTTAGAGCTTTCAGTGCTGGCAGCTTTTGTGTGGGCGCAATCGCTGGACGTTTCGAATTTGACAGCGGGGCTCTGCTAGAGTCAGAAAGGCATTGTTGCATCATAACCAACCAAACATTTTGCAGAGCGCGAATGTCTGTGTGGCAGCGAATGTAGTTCCAAGTTACAGTGAAAACCAGGTAGAGCTTTCAGTGCTGGCAGCTTTCATGTGGGCACAATCGCTGGACGTTTGGAATTAGGCATCCGGGCTCTGCGAGAGTCAGATACACAGTCTTGCCCCTTTCCAAATCAAAGCTTTTGCAGAGCGCGACTGTCAGTGCGGCAGCGAATGCAGTTCCAAGGGACAGTGGAAACCAGGTACAGTTTTCAGTGCTGGCAAGTTTCGTGTGGGAGCAATCGCTGGACGTTTCAAATTTGGCATCCGGGCTCTGCTAGAGTCACAAAGGCATTGTAGCATCACAACCAAAGAACGCTTTTGTAGAGCGCGAAAGCCTGTGACCCAGCGAATGCAGTTCCAAGGAACAGTGAAAGTCAGGTACAGCTTTCAGTGCTGGCAGCTTTCGTGTGGGCACAATCGCTGGACGTTTCGACTTTGGCAGCGGGGGTGTGCTAGAGTCACAAAGGCATTGTTGCATCATAACCAACCAAAGCTTTTGCAGAGCGCGAATGTCTGTGCGGCAGCGAATGCATTTCCAAGGGACAGTGAAAACCAGGTACAGCTTTCAGTGCTGGCAGCTTTCGTGTGGGCACAATCGCTGGACATTTCGAATTTGGCAGCGGGGCTCTGCTAGAGTCACAAATGCATTGTTGCATCATAACCAACCAAAGATTTTGCAGAGCGCGAATGTCTGTGCGGCAGCGAATGCAGTTCCAAGGGACAGTGAGAACCAGGTACAGCTTTCAGTGCTGGCGGCTTTCCTATAGGCGCATTCGCTGGACGTTTCAAATTTGGTAGCAGGGCTCTGCTAGAGTCACAAAGGAATTGTTGCATCATAACCAACCAAAGCTTTTGCAGAGCGCGAATGTCTGTGAAGCAGTGAATTCAGTTCCAAGGAACAGTGAAAACCAGTTAGAGCTTTCAGTGCTGGCAGGTTTCGTGTGGGCGCATTCGCTGGACGTTTCGAATTTGGCAGCGGGGCTGTGCTAGATTCACAAAGGCATTGTTGCATCATAACCAACCAAAGCTTTTGCAGAGCGCGAATGTCTGTGCGGCAGCGAAAACAGTTGCAAGGGACAGTGAAAACCAGGTACAGCTTTCAGTGCAGGCAGCTTTCGTGTGGGCACAATCGCTGGACGTTTCGAATTTGGTGCGGGGCTCTGCTAGAGTCACAAAGGAATTGTTGCATCATAACCAACCAAAGCTTTTGCAGAGCGCGAATGTCTGTGCGGCAGCGAATGCAGTTCCAAGGGACAGTGAAAGCCAGGTACAGCTTTCAGTGCTGTAAGGTTTCATATGGGCGCAATCGCTGGACGTTTGAAATTTGGCAGCCGGGCTGTGCTAGAGTCACAAAGGCATTGTTGCATCATAACCAACCAAAGCTTTTGCAGAGCGCAAATGTATGTGCGTCAGTGAATGCAGTTCCAAGGGACAGTGAAAACCAGGTACAGCTTTCAGTGCTGGCAGCTTTCGTGTGGGCGCAATCGCTGGACGTTCGAATTTGGCAGCCAGGTTCTGCTAGAGTCACAAAGGTATTGTTGTATCATAACGAACCAAAGCTTTTGCACAGTGCGAATGTCTGTGCGGCAGCGAATGCAGTTCCAAGGGACAGTGAAAACCAGTTAGAGCTTTCAGTGCTGGCAGCTTTCGTGTGGGCACATTCGCTGGACGTTTCGAATTTGGCAGCCGGGCTCTGCTAGAGTCACAAAGCATTGTTGCATCATAACCAACCAAAGCTTTTGCAGAGCGCGAATGTCTGTGCGGCAGCGAATGCATTTCCAAGGGTCAGTGAAAGCCAGGTACAGCTTTCAGTGCTGTAAGGTTTCATATGGGCGCAATCGCTGGACGTTTGAAATTTGGCAGCCGGGCTGTGCTGGAGTCACAAAGGCATTGTTGCATCATAACCAACCAAAGCTTTTGCAGAGCGCGAATGTCTGTGCGGCAGCGAATGCATTTCCAAGGGTCAGTGAAAGCCAGGTACAGCTTTCAGTGCTGTAAGGTTTCATATGGGCGCAATCGCTGGACGTTTGAAATTTGGCAGCCGGGCTGTGCTAGAGTCACAAAGGCATTGTTGCATCATAACCAACCAAAGCTTTTGCAGAGCGCGAATGTCTGTGCGGCAGCGAATGCAGTTCCAAGGGACAGTGAAAACCAGTTAGAGCTTTCATTGCTGGCAGGTTTCGTGTGGGCGCAATCGCTGGACGTTTCGAATTTGGCAGCCAGGTTGTGCTAGAGTCACAAAGGTATTGTTGCATCATAACGAACCAAAGCTTTTGCAGAGCGCGAATGTCTGTGCGGCAGCAAATGCATTTCCAAGGGACAGTGAAAACCAGTTAGAGCTTTCAGTGCTGGCAGCTTTCATGTCGGCGCAATCGCTGGACGTTTCGAATTTGGCAGCCGGGCTGTGCTAGAGTCACAAAGGCATTGTTGCATCGTAACCAACCAAAGCTTTTGCAGAGCGCGAATGTCTGTGCGGCAGCGAATGCAGTTCCAAGGGACAGTGAAAACCAGCTACAGCTTTCAGTGCTGGCAGCTTTCGTGTGGGCGCAATCGCTGGACGTTTCGAATTTGGCAGCCGGGCTGTGCTAGAGTCACAAAGGCATTGTTGCATCGTAACCAACCAAAGCTTTTGCAGAGCGCGAATGTCTGTGCGGCAGCGAATGCAGTTCCAAGGGACAGTGAAAACCAGCTACAGCTTTCAGTGCTGGCAGCTTTCGTGTGGGCACAATCGCTGGACGTTTCGAATTTGGCAGCGGGGCTCTGCTAGAGTCACAAAGGCATTGTTGCATCATAACCATCCAAAGCTTTAGCAGAGCGCAAATGTCTGTGTGGCAACGAATGCAGTTCCAAGGGACTGTGAAAACCAGGTACAGCTTTCAGTGCTGGCAGCTTTCGTGTGGGCGCAATCGCTGGACGTTTCAAATTTGGCAGCCGGGCTCTCCTAGAGTCACAAAGCATTGTTGCATCATAACCAACTAAAGGTTTTGCAGAGCGCGAATGTCTGTTCGGCAGCAAATGCAGTTCCAAGGAACAGTGAAATCCAGGTAGAGCTTTCAGTCCTGGCAGCTTTCGTGTGGGCGGAATCGCTGGACGTTTCGAATTTGGCAGCCGGGTTCTGCTAGAGTCACAAAGGAATTGTTGCATCATAACCAACCAAAGCTTTTGCAGAGCGCGAATGTCTGTGCGGCAGCGAATGCAGTTCCAAGGAACAGTGAAATCCACGTACAGCTTTCAGTGCTGGCAGGTTTCGTGTGGGCACAATCGCTGGACGTTTCGAATTTGGCAGCAGGGCTGTGCTAGAGTCACAAAGGTATTGTTGCATCATAACGAACCAAAGGTTTTGCAGAGCGCGAATGTCTGTGCAGCAGCGAATGCAGTTCCAAGGAACAGTGAAAACCAGTTAGAGCTTTCGGTGCTGGCAGCTTTCGTGTGGGCGCAATCGCTGGACGTTTCGAATTTGGCAGCCGGGCTCTGCTAGAGTCACAAAGGCATTGTTGCATCATAACCATCCAAAGCTTTTGCAGAGCGCAAATGTCTGTGCGGCAGCGAATGCAGTTCCAAGGGACAGTGAAAACCAGGTACAGCTTTCAGTGCTGGCAGGTTTCGTGTGGGCACAATCGCTGGACGTTTCGAATTTTGCAGCGGGGCTCTGCTAGAGTCACAAAGACATTGTTGCATCATAACCAACCAAAGCTTTTGCAGAGCGCGAATGTCTGTGCGGCAGCGAATGCATTTCCAAGGGACAGTGAAAGCCAGGTACAGCTTTCAGTGTTGGAAGGTTTCATATGGGCGCAATCGCTGAACGTTTCGAATTTGGCAGCCGGGCTGTGCTAGAGTCACAAAGGCATTGTTGCATCATAACCATCCAAAGCTTTTGCAGAGCGCGAATGTCTGTGCGGCAGCGAATGCAGTTCCAAGGGACAGTGAAAACCAGGTACAGCTTTCAGTGCTGGCAGCTTTCGTGTGGGCGCAATCGCTGGACGTTTCGAATTTGGTAGCCAGATTCTGCTAGAGTCGCAAAGGCATTGTTGCATCATCACCAACCAAAGCTTTTGCAGAGCGCGAATGTCCGTGCCGCAGCGAAAACAGTTGCATGGGACAGTGAAAACCAGGTACAGCTTTCAGTGCTGGCAGCTTTCGTGTGGGCGCATTCGCTGGACGTTTCGAATTTGGCAACGGGGCTGTGCTAGAGTCACAAAGGCATTGTTGCATCATAACCAACCAAAGCTTTTGCAGAGCGCGAATGTCTGTGCGTCAGCGAATGCAGTTCCAAGGGACAGTGAAAACCAGGTACAGCTTTCAGTGCTGGCAGCTTTCGTGTGGGCGCAATCGCTGGACGTTTCGAATTTGGCAGCCAGGTTCTGCTAGAGTCACAAAGGTATTGTTGCATCATAACGAACCAAAGCTTTTGCAGAGCGCGAATGTCTGTGCGGCAGCGAATGCAGTTCCAAGGGACAGTGAAAACCAGTTAGAGCTTTCATTGCTGGCAGGTTTCGTGTGGGCGCAATCGCTGGACGTTTCGAATTTGGCAGCGGGGCTGTGCTAGATTCACAAAGGCATTGTTGCATCGTAACCAACCAAAGCTTTTGCAGAGCGCGAATATCTGTGCGGCAGCGAATGCAGTTCCAAGGGACAGTGAAAACCAGGTACAGCTTTCAGTGCTGGCAGCTTTCGTGTGGGCACAATCGCTGGACGTTTCGAATTTGGCAGCGGGGCTCTGTTAGAGTCACAAAGGCATTGTTGCATCATAACCATCCAAAGCTTTTGAAGAGCGCGAATATCTGTGTGGCAGCGAATGCAGTTCCAAGGGACAGTGAAAACCAGGTACAGCTTTCAGTGCTGGCAGCTTTCGTGTGGGCACAATCGCTGGACGTTTCAAATTTGGCAGCCGGGCTCTGCTAGAGTCACAAAGCATTGTTGCATCATAACCAACCAAAGGTTTTGCAGAGCGCGAATGTCTGTTCGTCAGCGAATGCAGTTCCAAGGGACAGTGAGAACCAGTTAGAGCTTTCAGTGCTGGCAGCTTTCGTGTGGGCTCAATCGCTGGACATTTCAAATTTGGCAGCGGGGCTGTGCTGGAGTCACAAAGGCATTGTTGCATCATAACCAACCAAAGCTTTTGCAGAGCGCGAATGTCTGTGCGGCAGCGAATGCAGTTCCAAGGGACAGTGAAAGCCAGGTACAGCTTTCAGTGTTGGAAGGTTTCATATGGGCACAATCGCTGGACGTTTCGAATTTGGCAGCCGGGCTGTGCTAGAGTCACAAAGGCATTGTTGCATCATAACCAACCAAAGCTTTGGCAGAGCGCGAATGTCTGTGCGGCAGCGAATGCAGTTCCAAGGGACAGTGAAAACCAGGTACAGCTTTCAGTGCTGGCAGCTTTCGTGTGGGCGCAATCGCTGGACGTTTCGAATTTGGCAGCCAGGTTGTGCTAGAGTCACAAAGGTATTGTTGCATCATAACGAACCAAAGCTTTTGCAGAGCGCGAATGTCTGTGCGGCAGCAAATGCATTTCCAAGGGACAGTGAAAACCAGTTAGAGCTTTCAGTGCTGGCAGCTTTCATGTCGGCGCAATCGCTGGACGTTTCGAATTTGGCAGCCGGGCTGTGCTAGAGTCACAAAGGCATTGTTGCATCGTAACCAACCAAAGCTTTTGCAGAGCGCGAATGTCTGTGCGGCAGCGAATGCAGTTCCAAGGGACACTGAAAACCAGCTACAGCTTTCAGTGCTGGCAGCTTTCGTGTGGGCACAATCGCTGGACGTTTCGAATTTGGCAGCGGGGCTCTGCTAGAGTCACAAAGGCATTGTTGCATCATAACCATCCAAAGCTTTTGCAGAGCGCAAGTGTCTGTGTGGCAGCGAATGCAGTTCCAAGGGACTGTGAAAACCAGGTACAGCTTTCAGTGCTGGCAGCTTTCGTGTGGGCGCAATCGCTGGACGTTTCAAATTTGGCAGCCGGGCTCTGCTAGAGTCACAAAGCATTGTTGCATCATAACCAACCAAAGGTTTTGCAGAGCGCGAATGTCTGTTCGGCAGCAAATGCAGTTCCAAGGAACAGTGAAATCCAGGTAGAGCTTTCAGTCCTGGCAGCTTTCGTGTGGGCGGAATCGCTGGACGTTTCGAATTTGGCAGCCGGGTTCTGCTAGAGTCACAAAGGAATTGTTGCATCATAACCAACCAAAGCTTTTCCAGAGCGCGAATGTCTGTGCGGCAGCGAATGCAGTTCCAAGGGACAGTGAAAACCAGCTACAGCTTTCAGTGCTGGCAGGTTTCGTGTGGGCACAATCGCTGGACGTTTCGAATTTGGCAGCGGGGCTCTGCTAGAGTCACAAAGGTATTGTTGCATCATAACGAACCAAAGGTTTTGCAGAGCGCGAATGTCTGTGCAGCATCGAATGGAGTTCCAAGGAACAGTGAAAACCAGTTAGAGCTTTCGGTGCTGGCAGCTTTCGTGTGGGCGCAATCACTGGACGTTTCGAATTTGGCAGCCAGGTTCTGCTAGAGTCACAAAGGTGTTGTTGCATCATAATGAACCAAAGCTTTTGCAGAGCGCGAATGTCTGTGCGGCAGCGAATGCAGTTCCAAGGGACAGTGAAAACCAGGTACAGCTTTCAGTGCTGGCAGCTTTCGTGTGGGCACAATCGCTGGACGTTTCAAATTTGGCAGCCGGGCTCTGCTAGAGTCACAAAGCATTGTTGCATCATAACCAACCAAAGGTTTTGCAGAGCGCGAATGTGTGTTTGTCAGCGAATGCAGTTCCAGGGGACAGTGATAACCAGTTAGAGCTTTCAGTGCTGGCAGCTTTCGTGTGGGCGCAATCGCTGGACGTTTCGAATTTGGCAGCGGGGCTGTGCTGGAGTCACAAAGGCATTGTTGCATCATAACCATCCAAAGGTTTTGCAGAGCGCGAATGTCTGTGCGGCAGCGAATGCAGTTCCAAGGGACAGTGAAAGCCAGGTACAGCTTTCAATGTTGGAAGGTTTCATATGGGCGCAATCACTGGACGTTTCGAATTTGGCAGCCGGGCTGTGCTAGAGTCACAAAGGCATTGTTGCATCATAACCAACCAAAGCTTTTGCAGAGCGCGAATGTCTGTGCGGCAGCGAATGCAGTTCCAAGGGACAGTGAAAACCAGGTACAGCTTTCAGTGCTGGCAGCTTTCGTGTGGGCGCAATCGCTGGACGTTTCGAATTTGGCAGCCAGATTCTGCTAGAGTCAGAAAGGTATTGTTGCATCATAACCAACCAAAGCTTTTGCAGAGCGCGAATGTCTGTGCGGCAGCAAATGCAGTTCCAAGGAACAGTGAAAACCAGGTACAGCTTTCAGTGCTGGCAGCTTTTGTGTGGTCGCAATCGCTGGACGTTTCGAATTTGGCAGCCGGGCTCTGCTAGAGTCACAAAGGCATTGTTGCATCATAACCAACCAAAGGTTTTGCAGAGCGCGAATGTCTGTGCGGCAGCGAATGCAGTTCCAAGGGACAGTGAAAACCAGGTACAGCTTTCAGTGCTGGCAGCTTTCGTGTGGGCACAATCGCTGGACATTTCGAATTTGGCAGCGGGGCTCTGCTAGAGTCACAAAGGCATTGTTGCATCATAACCATCCAAAGATTTTGCAGAGCGCGAATGTCTGTGCGACAGCGAATGCATTTCCAAGGGACAGTGAAAACCAGGTACAGCTTTCAGTGCTGGCAGGTTTCATATGGGCGCCATCCCTGGACGTTTGAAATCTGGCAGCCGGGCTCTGCTACAGTCACAAAGGCATTGTTGCATCATGACCAACCAAAGCTTTTGCAGAGAGCGAATGTCTGTGCCGCAGCGAAAACAGTTGCATGGGACAGTGAAAACCAGGTACATCTTTCAGTGCTGGCAGCTTTCGTGTGGGCGCATTCGCTGGACGTTTCGAATTTGGTAGCGGGGCTGTGCTAGATTCACAAAGGCATTGTTGCATCATAACCAACCAAAGTTTTGCAGAGCGCGAATATCTGTGCGGCAGCGAATGCATTTACAAGGGACAGTGAAAACCAGGTACAGCTTTCAGTGCTGGCAGCTTTCGTGTGGGCGCAATCGCTGGACGTTTCGAATTTGGCAGCCGGGCTCTGCTAGAGTCACAAAGCATTGTTGCATCATAACCAACCAAAGGTTTTGCAGAGCGCGAATGTCTGTTCGTCAGCGAATGCAGTTCCAAGGGACAGTGATAACCAGTTAGAGCTTTCAGTGCTGGCAACTTTCGTGTGGGCGCAATCGCTGGACGTTTCGAATTTGGCAGCCAGGTTCTGCTAGAGTCACAAAGGCATTGTTGCATCGTAACCAACCAAAGCTTTTGCAGAGCGCGAATGTCTGTGCGGCAGCGAATGCAGTTCCAAGGGACAGTGAAAACCAGGTACAGCTTTCAGTGCTGGCAGCTTTCGTGTGGGCACAATCGCTGGACGTTTCGAATTTGGCAGCGGGGCTCTGCTAGAGTCACAAAGGCATTGTTGCATCATAACCATCCAAAGCTTTTGCAGAGCGCGAATGTCTGTGTGGCAGCGAATGCAGTTCCAAGGGACTGTGAAAACCAGGTACAGCTTTCAGTGCTGGCAGCTTTCGTGTGGGCGCAATCGCTGGACGTTTCAAATTTGGCAGCCGGGCTCTGCTAGAGTCACAAAGCATTGTTGCATCATAACCATCCAAAGGTTTTGCAGAGCGCGAATGTCCGTGCCGCAGCGAAAACAGTTGCATGGGACAGTGAAAACCAGGTACAGCTTTCAGTGCTGGCAGCTTTCGTGTGGGCGCATTCGCTGGACGTTTCGAATTTGGCAACGGGGCTGTGCTAGAGACACAAAGGCATTGTTGCATCATAACCAACCAAAGCTTTTGCAGAGCGCGAATGTCTGTGCGGCAGCGAATGCATTTCCAAGGGACAGTGAAAGCCAGGTACAGCTTTCAGTGCTGTAAGGTTTCATATGGGCGCAATCGCTGGACGTTTGAAATTTGGCAGCCGGGCTGTGCTAGAGTCACAAAGGCATTGTTGCATCATAACCAACCAAAGCTTTTGCATAGCGCAAATGTCTGTGCGTCAGCGAATGCAGTTCCAAGGGACAGTGAAAACCAGGTACAGCTTTCAGTGCTGGCAGCTTTCGTGTGGGCGCAATCGCTGGACGTTTCGAATTTCGCAGCCAGGTTCTGCTAGAGTCATAATGGTATTGTTGCATCATAATGAACCAAAGCTTTTGCAGAGCGCGAATGTCTGTGCGGCAGCGAATGCAGTTCCAAGGGACAGTGAAAACCAGTTAGAGCTTTCATTGCTGGCAGGTTTCGTGTGGGCGCAATCGCTGGATGTTTTGAATTTGGCAGCGGGGCTGTGCTAGAGTCACAAAGGCATTGTTGCATCATAACCATCCAAAGCTTTTGCAGAGCGCGAATGTCTGTGCGGCAGCGAATGCAGTTCCAAGGGACAGTGAAAACCAGGTACAGCTTTCAGTGCTGGCAGGTTTCGTGTGGGCACAATCGCTGGACGTTTCGAATTTTGCAGCAGGGCTCTGCTAGAGTCACAAAGACATTGTTGCATCATAACCAACCAAAGCTTTTGCAGAGCGCGAATGTCTGTGCGGCAGCGAATGCATTTCCAAGGGACAGTGAAAGCCAGGTACAGCTTTCAGTGTTGGAAGGTTTCATATGGGCGCAATCGCTGAACGTTTCGAATTTGGCACCCGGGCTGTGCTAGAGTCACAAAGGCATTGTTGCATCATAACCATCCAAAGCTTTTGCAGAGCGCGAATGTCTGTGCGGCAGCGAATGCAGTTCCAAGGGACAGTGAAAACCAGGTACAGCTTTCAGTGCTGGCAGCTTTCGTGTGGGCGCAATCGCTGGACGTTTCGAATTTGGCAGCCAGATTCTGCTAGAGTCGCAAAGGCATTGTTGCATCATCACCAACCAAAGCTTTTGCAGAGCGCGAATGTCCGTGCCGCAGCGAAAACAGTTGCATGGGACAGTGAAAACCAGGTACAGCTTTCAGTGCTGGCAGCTTTCGTGTGGGCGCATTCGCTGGACGTTTCGAATTTGGCAACGGGGCTGTGCTAGAGTCACAAAGGCATTGTTGCATCATAACCAACCAAAGCTTTTGCAGAGCGCGAATGTCTGTGCGTCAGCGAATGCAGTTCCAAGGGACAGTGAAAACCAGGTACAGCTTTCAGTGCTGGCAGCTTTCGTGTGGGCGCAATCGCTGGACGTTTCGAATTTGGCAGCCAGGTTCTGCTAGAGTCACAAAGGTATTGTTGCATCATAACGAACCAAAGCTTTTGCAGAGCGCGAATGTCTGTGCGGCAGCGAATGCAGTTCCAAGGGACAGTGAAAACCAGTTAGAGCTTTCATTGCTGGCAGGTTTCGTGTGGGCGCAATCGCTGGACGTTTCGAATTTGGCAGCGGGGCTGTGCTAGATTCACAAAGGCATTGTTGCATCGTAACCAACCAAATGTTTTGCAGAGCGCGAATATCTGTGCGGCAGCGAATGCAGTTCCAAGGGACAGTGAAAACCAGGTACAGCTTTCAGTGCTGGCAGCTTTCGTGTGGGCGCAATCGCTGGACGTTTCGAATTTGGCAGCCAGGTTGTGCTAGAGTCACAAAGGTATTGTTGCATCATAACGAACCAAAGCTTTTGCAGAGCGCGAATGTCTGTGCGGCAGCAAATGCATTTCCAAGGGACAGTGAAAACCAGTTAGAGCTTTCAGTGCTGGCAGCTTTCATGTCGGCGCAATCGCTGGACGTTTCGAATTTGGCAGCCGGGCTGTGCTAGAGTCACAAAGGCATTGTTGCATCGTAACCAACCAAAGCTTTTGCAGAGCGCGAATGTCTGTGCGGCAGCGAATGCAGTTCCAAGGGACACTGAAAACCAGCTACAGCTTTCAGTGCTGGCAGCTTTCGTGTGGGCACAATCGCTGGACGTTTCGAATTTGGCAGCGGGGCTCTGCTAGAGTCACAAAGGCATTGTTGCATCATAACCATCCAAAGCTTTTGCAGAGCGCAAGTGTCTGTGTGGCAGCGAATGCAGTTCCAAGGGACTGTGAAAACCAGGTACAGCTTTCAGTGCTGGCAGCTTTCGTGTGGGCGCAATCGCTGGACGTTTCAAATTTGGCAGCCGGGCTCTGCTAGAGTCACAAAGCATTGTTGCATCATAACCAACCAAAGGTTTTGCAGAGCGCGAATGTCTGTTCGGCAGCAAATGCAGTTCCAAGGAACAGTGAAATCCAGGTAGAGCTTTCAGTCCTGGCAGCTTTCGTGTGGGCGGAATCGCTGGACGTTTCGAATTTGGCAGCCGGGTTCTGCTAGAGTCACAAAGGAATTGTTGCATCATAACCAACCAAAGCTTTTCCAGAGCGCGAATGTCTGTGCGGCAGCGAATGCAGTTCCAAGGGACAGTGAAAACCACGTACAGCTTTCAGTGCTGGCAGGTTTCGTGTGGGCACAATCGCTGGACGTTTCGAATTTGGCAGCGGGGCTCTGCTAGAGTCACAAAGGTATTGTTGCATCATAACGAACCAAAGGTTTTGCAGAGCGCGAATGTCTGTGCGGCATCGAATGGAGTTCCAAGGAACAGTGAAAACCAGTTAGAGCTTTCGGTGCTGGCAGCTTTCATGTGGGCGCAATCGCTGGACGTTTCGAATTTTGCAGCGGGGCTCTACTAGAGTCACAAAGGCATTGTTGCATCATAACCAACCAAAGCTTTTGCAGAGCGCGAATGTCTGTGCGGCAGCGAATGCAGTTCCAAGGGACAGTGAAAACCAGGTACAGCTTTCAGTGCTGGCAGCTTTCGTGTGGGCGCAATCACTGGACGTTTCGAATTTGGCAGCCAGGTTCTGCTAGAGTCACAAAGGTGTTGTTGCATCATAATGAACCAAAGGTTTTGCAGAGCGCGAATGTCTGTGCGGCAGCGAATGCAGTTCCAAGTTACAGTGAAAACCAGGTACAGCTTTCAGTGCTGGCAGCTTTTGTGTGGTCGCAATCGCTGGACGTTTCGAATTTGGCAGCCGGGCTGTGCTAGAGTCATAAAGGCATTGTTGCATCATAACCATCCAAAGCTTTTGAAGAGCGCGAATATCTGTGTGGCAGCGAATGCAGTTCCAAGGGACAGTGAAAACCAGGTACAGCTTTCAGTGCTGGCAGCTTTCGTGTGGGCACAATCGCTGGACGTTTCAAATTTGGCAGCCGGGCTCTGCTAGAGTCACAAAGCATTGTTGCATCATAACCAACCAAAGGTTTTGCAGAGCGCGAATGTCTGTTCGTCAGCGAATGCAGTTCCAGGGGACAGTGATAACCAGTTAGAGCTTTCAGTGCTGGCAGCTTTCGTGTGGGCGCAATCGCTGGACGTTTCGAATTTGGCAGCGGGGCTGTGCTGGAGTCACAAAGGCATTGTTGCATCATAACCATCCAAAGGTTTTGCAGAGCGCGAATGTCTGTGCGGCAGCGAATGCAGTTCCAAGGGACAGTGAAAGCCAGGTACAGCTTTCAATGTTGGAAGGTTTCATATGGGCGCAATCACTGGACGTTTGAAATCTGGCAGCCGGGCTGTGCTAGAGTCACAAAGGCATTGTTGCATCATGACCAACCAAAGCTTTTGCAGAGAGCGAATGTCTGTGCCGCAGCGAAAACAGTTGCATGGGACAGTGAAAACCAGGTACATCTTTCAGTGCTGGCAGCTTTCGTGTGGGCGCATTCGCTGGACGTTTCGAATTTGGTAGCGGGGCTGTGCTAGAGTCACAAAGGCATTGTTGCATCATAACCAACCAAAGTTTTGCAGAGCGCGAATATCTGTGCGGCAGCGAATGCATTTACAAGGGACAGTGAAAACCAGGTACAGCTTTCAGTGCTGGCAGCTTTCGTGTGGGCACAATCGCTGGACGTTTCGAATTTGGCAGCCGGGCTCTGCTAGAGTCACAAAGCATTGTTGCATCATAACCAACCAAAGGTTTTGCAGAGCGCGAATGTCTGTTGGTCAGCGAATGCAGTTCCAAGGGACAGTGATAACCAGTTAGAGCTTTCAGTGCTGGCAACTTTCGTGTGGGCGCAATCGCTGGACGTTTCAAATTTGGCAGCGGGGCTGTGCTGGAGTCACAAAGGCATTGTTGCATCATAACCAACCAAAGCTTTTGCAGAGCGCGAATGTCTGTGCGGCAGCGAATGCAGTTCCAAGGGACAGTGAAAGCCAGGTACAGCTTTCAGTGTTGGAAGGTTTCATATGGGCGCAATCGCTGGACGTTTCGAATTTGGCAGCCGGGCTGTGCTAGAGTCACAAAGGCATTGTTGCATCATAACCAACCAAAGCTTTTGCAGAGCGCGAATGTCTGTGCGTCAGCGAATGCAGTTCCAAAGGACAGTGAAAACCAGGTACAGCTTTCAGTGCTGGCAGCTTTCGTGTGGGCGCAATCGCTGGACGTTTCGAATTTGGCAGCCAGGTTCTGCTAGAGTCACAAAGGCATTGTTGCATCATAACCAACCAAAGCTTTTGCAGAGCGCGAATGTCTGTGCGTCAGCGAATGCAGTTCCAAAGGACAGTGAAAACCAGGTACAGCTTTCAGTGCTGGCAGCTTTCGTGTGGGCGCAATCGCTGGACGTTTCGAATTTGGCAGCCAGGTTCTGCTAGAGTCACAAAGGTATTGTTGCATCATAACGAACCAAAGCTTTTGCAGAGCGCGAATGTCTGTGCGGCAGCGAATGCAGTTCCAAGGGACTGTGAAAACCAGGTACAGCTTTCAGTGCTGGCAGCTTTCGTGTGGGCGCAATCGCTGGACGTTTCAAATTTGGCAGCCGGGCTCTGCTAGAGTCACAAAGCATTGTTGCATCATAACCATCCAAAGGTTTTGCAGAGCGCGAATGTCCGTGCCGCAGCGAAAACAGTTGCATGGGACAGTGAAAACCAGGTACAGCTTTCAGTGCTGGCAGCTTTCATGTCGGCGCAATCGCTGGACGTTTCGAATTTGGCAACGGGGCTGTGCTAGAGTCACAAAGGCATTGTTGCATCATAACCAACCAAAGCTTTTGCAGAGCGCGAATGTCTGTGCGGCAGCGAATGCATTTCCAAGGGACAGTGAAAGCCAGGTACAGCTTTCAGTGCTGTAAGGTTTCATATGGGCGCAATCGCTGGACGTTTGAAATTTGGCAGCCGGGCTGTGCTAGAGTCACAAAGGCATTGTTGCATCATAACCAACCAAAGCTTTTGCATAGCGCAAATGTCTGTGCGGCAGCGAATGCAGTTCCAAGGGACAGTGAAAACCAGGTACAGCTTTCAGTGCTGGCAGCTTTCGTGTGGGCGCAATCGCTGGACGTTTCGAATTTGGCAGCCAGGTTCTGCTAGAGTCACAATGGTATTGTTGCATCATAATGAACCAAAGCTTTTGCAGAGCGCGAATGTCTGTGCGGCAGCGAATGCAGTTCCAAGGGACAGTGAAAACCAGTTAGAGCTTTCATTGCTGGCAGGTTTCGTGTGGGCGCAATCGCTGGATGTTTCGAATTTGGCAGCGGGGCTGTGCTAGAGTCACAAAGGCATTGTTGCATCATAACCATCCAAAGCTTTTGCAGAGCGCGAATGTCTGTTCGTCAGCGAATGCAGTTCCAAGGAACAGTGAGAACCAGTTAGAGCTTTCAGTGCTGGCAGCTTTCGTGTGGGCGGAATCGCTGGACGTTTCAAATTTGGCAGCGGGGCTGTGCTAGAGTCACAAAGGCATTGTTGCATCATAACCAACCAAAGCTTTTGCAGAGCGCGAATGTCTGTGCGGCAGCGAATGCATTTCCAAGGGTCAGTGAAAGCCAGGTACAGCTTTCAGTGCTGTAAGGTTTCAAATGGGCGCAATCGCTGGACGTTTGAAATTTGGCAGCCGGGCTGTGCTAGAGTCACAAAGGCATTGTTGCATCATAACCAACCAAAGCTTTTGCAGAGCGCAAATGTCTGTGCGTCAGCGAATGCAGTTCCAAGGGACAGTGAAAACCAGGTACAGCTTTCAGTGCTGGCAGCTTTCGTGTGGGCGCAATCGCTGGACGTTTCGAATTTGGCAGCCAGGTTCTGCTAGAGTCACAATGGTATTGTTGCATCATAATGAACCAAAGCTTTTGCAGAGCGCGAATGTCTGTGCGGCAGCGAATGCAGTTCCAAGGGACAGTGAAAATCAGTTAGAGCTTTCATTGCTGGCAGGTTTCGTGTGGGCGCAATCGCTGGACGTTTCGAATTTGGCAGCGGGGCTGTGCTAGAGTCACAAAGGCATTGTTGCATCATAACCATCCAAAGCTTTTGCAGAGCGCGAATGTCTGTGCGGCAGCGAATGCAGTTCCAAGGGACAGTGAAAACCAGGTACAGCTTTCAGTGCTGGCAGGTTTCGTGTGGGCACAATCGCTGGACGTTTAGAATTTTGCAGCGGGGCTCTGCTAGAGTCACAAAGACATTGTTGCATCATAACCAATCAAAGCTATTGCAGAGCGCGAATGTCTGTGCGGCAGCGAATGCAGTTCCAAGGGACAGTGAAAGCCAGGTACAGCTTTCAGTGTTGGAAGGTTTCATATGGGCGCAATCGCTGGACGTTTCGAATTTGGCAGCGGGGCTGTGCTAGAGTCACAAAGGCATTGTTGCATCATAACCATCCAAAGCTTCTGCAGACCGCAATTGTCTGTGCGTCAGCGAATGCAGTTCCAAGGGACAGTGAAAACCAGGTACAGCTTTCAGTGCTGGCAGCTTTCGTGTGGGCGCAATCGCTGGACGTTTCGAATTTGGCAGCCAGATTCTGCTAGAGTCACAAAGGCATTGTTGCATCATGACCAACCAAAGCTTTTGCAGCGCGTGAATGTCCGTGCCGCAGCGAAAACAGTTGCATGGGACAGTGAAAACCAGGTACAGCTTTCAGTGCTGGCAGCTTTCGTGTGGGCACAATCGCTGGACGTTTCAAATTTGGCAGCCGGGCTCTGCTAGAGTCACAAAGCATTGTTGCATCATAACCAACCAAAGGTTTTGCAGAGCGCGAATGTCTGTTCGTCAGCGAATGCAGTTCCAAGGGACAGTGAGAACCAGTTAGAGCTTTCAGTGCTGGCAGCTTTCGTGTGGGCGGAATCGCTGGACGTTTCAAATTTGGCAGCGGGGCTGTGCTAGAGTCACAAAGGCATTGTTGCATCATAACCAACCAAAGCTTTTGCAGAGCGCGAATGTCTGTGCGGCAGCGAATGCATTTCCAAGGGTCAGTGAAAGCCAGGTACAGCTTTCAGTGCTGTAAGGTTTCATATGGGCGCAATCGCTGGACGTTTGAAATTTGGCAGCCGGGCTGTGCTAGAGTCACAAAGGCATTGTTGCATCATAACCAACCAAAGCTTTTGCAGAGCGCAAATGTCTGTGCGTCAGCGAATGCAGTTCCAAGGGACAGTGAAAACCAGGTACAGCTTTCAGTGCTGGCAGCTTTCGTGTGGGCGCAATCGCTGGACGTTTCGAATTTGGCAGCCAGATTCTGCTAGAGTCACAAAGGCGTTGTTGCATCATCACCAACCAAAGCTTTTGCAGAGCGCGAATGTCCGTGCCGCAGCGAAAACAGTTGCATGGGACAGTGAAAACCAGGTACAGCTTTCAGTGCTGGCAGCTTTCGTGTGGGCGCATTCGCTGGACGTTTCGAATTTGGCAACGGGGCTGTGCTAGAGTCACAAAGGCATTGTTGCATCATAACCAACCAAAGCTTTTGCAGAGCGCGAATGTCTGTGCGGCAGCGAATGCAGTTCCAAGGGACAGTGAAAGCCAGGTACAGCTTTCAGTGCTGTAAGTTTTCATATGGGCGCAATCGCTGGACGTTTGAAATTTGGCAGCCGGGCTGTGCTAGAGTCACAAAGGCATTGTTGCATCATAACCAACCAAAGCTTTTGCAGAGCGCAATTGTCTGTGCGTCAGCGAATGCAGTTCCAAGGGACAGTGAAAACCAGGTACAGCTTTCAGTGCTGGCAGCTTTCGTGTGGGCGCAATCGCTGGACGTTTCGAATTTGGCAGCCAGGTTCTGCTAGAGTCACAAAGGTATTGTTGCATCATAACGAACCAAAGCTTTTGCAGAGCGCGAATGTCTGTGCGGCAGCGAATGCAGTTCCAAGGGACAGTGAGAACCAGTTAGAGCTTTCAATGCTGGCAGCTTTCGTGTGGGCGCAATCGCTGGACGTTTCAAATTTGGCAGCGGGGCTGTGCTAGAGTCACAAAGGCATTGTTTCATCATAACCAACCAAAGCTTTTGCAGAGCGCGAATGTCTGTGCGGCAGCGAATGCAGTTCCAAGGGACAGTGAAAGTCAGGTACAGCTTTCAGTGTTGGAAGGTTTCATATGGGCGCAATCACTGGACGTTTCGAATTTGGCAGCCGGGCTGTGCTAGAGTCACAAAGGCATTGTTGCATCATAACCAACCAAAGGTTTTGCAGAGCGCGAATGTCTGTGCGTCAGCGAATGCAGTTGCAAGGGACAGTGAAAACCAGGTACAGCTTTCAGTGCTGGCAGCTTTCGTGTGGGCGCAATCGCTGGACGTTTCGAATTTGGCAGCCAGGTTCTGCTAGAGTCACAAAGGTATTGTTGCATCATAACGAACCAAAGCTTTTGCAGAGCGCGAAGGTCTGTGCGGCAGCAAATGCATTTCCAAGGGACAGTGAAAACCAGTTAGAGCTTTCAGTGCTGGCAGCTTTCATGTCGGCGCAATCGCTGGACGTTTCGATTTTGGCAGCCGGGCTGTGCTAGAGTCACAAAGGCATTGTTGCATCGTAACCAACCAAAGCTTTTGCAGAGCGCGAATGTCTGTGCGGCAGCGAATGCAGTTCCAAGGGACAGTGAAAACCAGCTACAGCTTTCAGTGCTGGCAGGTTTCGTGTGGGCACAATCGCTGGACGTTTCGAATTTGGCAGCGGGGCTCTGCTAGAGTCACAAAGGCATTGTTGCATCATAACCATCCAAAGCTTTAGCAGAGCGCAAATGTCTGTGTGGCAGCGAATGCAGTTCCAAGGGACTGTGAAAACCAGGTACAGCTTTCAGTGCTGGCAGCTTTCGTGTGGGCGCAATCGCTGGACGTTTCAAATTTGGCAGCCGGGCTGTGCTAGAGTCACAAAGCATTGTTGCATCATAACCAACCAAAGGTTTTGCAGAGCGCGAATGCCTGTTCGGCAGCAAATGCAGTTCCAAGGAACAGTGAAATCGAGGTAGAGCTTTCAGTGCTGGCAGCTTTCGTGTGGGCACAATCGCTGGACGTTTCGAATTTGGCAGCCGGGTTCTGCTAGAGTCACAAAGGAATTGTTGCATCATAACCAACCAAAGCTTTTGCAGAGCGCGAATGTCTGTGCGGCAGCGAATGCAGTTCCAAGGAACAGTGAAATCCACGTACAGCTTTCAGTGCTGGCAGGTTTCTTGTGGGCACAATCGCTGGACGTTTCGAATTTGGCAGCAGGGCTGTGCTAGAGTCACAAAGGTATTGTTGCATCATAACGAACCAAAGGTTTTGCAGAGCGCGAATGTCTGTGCAGCAGCGAATGCAGTTCCAAGGAACAGTGAAAACCAGTTAGAGCTTTCGGTGCTGGCAGCTTTCGTGTGGGCGCAATCGCTGGACGTTTCGAATTTGGCAGCGGGGCTGTGCTAGAGTCACAAAGGCATTGTTGCATCATAACCATCCAAAGCTTTTGCAGAGCGCAAATGTCTGTGCGGCAGCGAATGCAGTTCCAAGGGACAGTGAAAACCAGGTACAGCTTTCAGTGCTGGCAGGTTTCGTGTGGGCACAATCGCTGGACGTTTCGAATTTTGCAGCGGGGCTCTGCTAGAGTCACAAAGACATTGTTGCATCATAACCAACCAAAGCTTTTGCAGAGCGCGAATGTCTGTGCGGCAGCGAATGCAGTTGCAAGGGACAGTGAAAGCCAGGTACAGCTTTCAGTGTTGGAAGGTTTCATATGGGCGCAATCGCTGAACGTTTCGAATTTGGCAGCCGGGCTGTGCTAGAGTCACAAAGGCATTGTTGCATCATAACCATCCAAAGCTTTTGCAGAGCGCGAATGTCTGTGCGGCAGCGAATGCAGTTGCAAGGGACAGTGAAAACCAGGTACAGCTTTCAGTGCTGGCAGCTTTCGTGTGGGCGCAATCGCTGGACGTTTCGAAGTTGGCAGCCAGATTCTGCTAGAGTCACAAAGGCATTGTTGCATCATCACCAACCAAAGCTTTTGCAGAGCGCGAATGTCCGTGCCGCAGCGAAAACAGTTGCATGGGACAGTGAAAACCAGGTACAGCTTTCAGTGCTGGCAGCTTTCGTGTGGGCGCATTCGCTGCACGTTTCGAATTTGGCAGCGGGGCTGTGCTAGAGTCACAAAGGCATTGTTGCATCGTAACCAACCAAAGCTTTTGCAGAGCGCGAATGTCTGTGCGGCAGCGAATGCAGTTCCAAGGGACAGTGAAAACCAGGTACAGCTTTCAGTGCTGGCAGCTTTCGTGTGGGCACAATCGCTGGACGTTTGAAATTTGGCAGCCGGGCTGTGCTAGAGTCACAAAGGCATTGTTGCATCATAACCATCCAAAGCTTTTGAAGAGCGCGAATATCTGTGTGGCAGCGAATGCAGTTCCAAGGGACAGTGAAAACCAGGTACAGCTTTCAGTGCTGGCAGCTTTCGTGTGGGCGCAATCGCTGGACGTTTCGAATTTGGCAGCCAGATTCTGCTAGAGTCACAAAGGTATTGTTGCATCATAACGAACCAAAGCTTTTGCAGAGCGCGAATGTCTGTGCGGCAGCGAATGCAATTCCAAGGGACAGTGAAAACCAGTTAGAGCTTTCATTGCTGGCAGGTTTCGTGTGGGCGCAATCGCTGGACGTTTCGAATTTGGCAGCGGGGCTGTGCTAGAGTCACAAAGGCATTGTTGCATCATAACCAACCAAAGGTTTTGAAGAACGCGAATGTCTGTGCGGCAGCGAATGCATTTCCAAGGGACAGTGAAAGCCAGGTACAGGTTTCAGTGCTGTAAGTTTTCATATGGGCGCAATCGCTGGACGTTTGAAATTTGGCAGCCGGGCTGTGCTAGAGTCACAAAGGCATTGTTGCATCATAACCAACCAAAGCTTTTGCAGAGCGCAATTGTCTGTGCGTCAGCGAATGCAGTTCCAAGGGACAGTGAAAACCAGGTACAGCTTTCAGTGCTGGCAGCTTTCGTGTGGGCGCAATCGCTGGACGTTTCGAATTTGGCAGCCAGGTTCTGCTAGAGTCACAAAGGTATTGTTGCATCATAACGAACCAAAGCTTTTGCAGAGCGCGAATGTCTGTGCGGCAGCGAATGCAGTTCCAAGGGACAGTGAGAACCAGTTAGAGCTTTCAATGCTGGCAGCTTTCGTGTGGGCGCAATCGCTGGACGTTTCAAATTTGGCAGCGGGGCTGTGCTGGAGTCACAAAGGCATTGTTGCATCATAACCAACCAAAGCTTTTGCAGAGCGCGAATGTCTGTGCGGCAGCGAATGCAGTTCCAAGGGACAGTGAAAGTCAGGTACAGCTTTCAGTGTTGGAAGGTTTCATATGGGCGCAATCGCTGGACGTTTCGAATTTGGCAGCCAGGTTGTGCTAGAGTCACAAAGGTATTGTTGCATCATAACGAACCAAAGCTTTTGCAGAGCGCGAATGTCTGTGCGGCAGCAAATGCATTTCCAAGGAACAGTGAAAACCAGTTAGAGCTTTCAGTGCTGGCAGCTTTCATGTCGGCGCAATCGCTGGACGTTTCGAATTTGGCAGCCGGGCTGTGCTAGAGTCACAAAGGCATTGTTGCATCGTAACCAACCAAAGCTTTTGCAGAGCGCGAATGTCTGTGCGGCAGCGAATGCAGTTCCAAGGGACAGTGAAAACCAGGTACAGCTTTCAGTGCTGGCAGCTTTCGTGTGGGCACAATCGCTGGACGTTTCGAATTTGGCAGCCGGGCTGTGCTAGAGTCACAAAGGCATTGTTGCATCGTAACCAACCAAAGCTTTTGCAGAGCGCGAATGTCTGTGCGGCAGCGAATGCAGTTCCAAGGGACAGTGAAAGCCAGGTACAGCTTTCAGTGCTGGCAGCTTTCGTGTGGGCGCAATCGCTGGACGTTTCGAATTTGGCAGCCGGGCTGTGCTAGAGTCACAAAGGCATTGTTGCATCGTAACCAACCAAAGCTTTTGCAGAGCGCGAATGTCTGTGCGGCAGCGAATGCAGTTCCAAGGGACAGTGAAAACCAGGTACAGCTTTCAGTGCTGGCAGCTTTCGTGTGGGCGCAATCGCTGGACGTTTCGAATTTGGCAGCCAGATTCTGCTAGAGTCACAAAGGCATTGTTGCATCATGACCAACCAAAGCTTTTGCAGAGCGTGAATGTCCGTGCCGCAGCGAAAACAGTTGCATGGGACAGTGAAAACCAGGTACAGCTTTCAGTGCTGGCAGCTTTCGTGGGGGCACAATCGCTGGACGTTTCGAATTTGGCAGCCGGGCTCTGCTAGAGTCACAAAGGCATTGTTGCATCATAACCATCCAAAGCTTTTGCAGAGCGCGAATGTCTGTTCGTCAGCGAATGCAGTTCCAAGGAACAGTGAGAACCAGTTAGAGCTTTCAGTGCTGGCAGCTTTCGTGTGGGCGGAATCGCTGGACGTTTCAAATTTGGCAGCGGGGCTGTGCTAGAGTCACAAAGGCATTGTTGCATCATAACCAACCAAAGCTTTTGCAGAGCGCGAATGTCTGTGCGGCAGCGAATGCATTTCCAAGGGTCAGTGAAAGCCAGGTACAGCTTTCAGTGCTGTAAGGTTTCATATGGGCGCAATCGCTGGACGTTTGAAATTTGGCAGCCGGGCTGTGCTAGAGTCACAAAGGCATTGTTGCATCATAACCAACCAAAGCTTTTGCAGAGCGCAAATGTCTGTGCGTCAGCGAATGCAGTTCCAAGGGACAGTGAAAACCAGGTACAGCTTTCAGTGCTGGCAGCTTTCGTGTGGGCGCAATCGCTGGACGTTTCGAATTTGGCAGCCAGGTTCTGCTAGATTCACAATGGTATTGTTGCATCATAATGAACCAAAGCTTTTGCAGAGCGCGAATGTCTGTGCGGCAGCGAATGCAGTTCCAAGGGACAGTGAAAATCAGTTAGAGCTTTCATTGCTGGCAGGTTTCGTGTGGGCGCAATCGCTGGACGTTTCGAATTTGGCAGCGGGGCTGTGCTAGAGTCACAAAGGCATTGTTGCATCATAACCATCCAAAGCTTTTGCAGAGCGCGAATGTCTGTGCGGCAGCGAATGCAGTTCCAAGGGACAGTGAAAACCAGGTACAGCTTTCAGTGCTGGCAGGTTTCGTGTGGGCACAATCGCTGGACGTTTAGAATTTTGCAGCGGGGCTCTGCTAGAGTCACAAAGACATTGTTGCATCATAACCAATCAAAGCTATTGCAGAGCGCGAATGTCTGTGCGGCAGCGAATGCAGTTCCAAGGGACAGTGAAAGCCAGGTACAGCTTTCAGTGTTGGAAGGTTTCATATGGGCGCAATCGCTGGACGTTTCGAATTTGGCAGCGGGGCTGTGCTAGAGTCACAAAGGCATTGTTGCATCATAACCATCCAAAGCTTCTGCAGACCGCAATTGTCTGTGCGTCAGCGAATGCAGTTCCAAGGGACAGTGAAAACCAGGTACAGCTTTCAGTGCTGGCAGCTTTCGTGTGGGCGCAATCGCTGGACGTTTCGAATTTGGCAGCCACATTCTGCTAGAGTCACAAAGGCATTGTTGCATCATGACCAACCAAAGCTTTTGCAGAGCGTGAATGTCCGTGCCGCAGCGAAAACAGTTGCATGGGACAGTGAAAACCAGGTACAGCTTTCAGTGCTGGCAGCTTTCGTGTGGGCACAATCGCTGGACGTTTCAAATTTGGCAGCCGGGCTCTGCTAGAGTCACAAAGCATTGTTGCATCATAACCAACCAAAGGTTTTGCAGAGCGTGAATGTCTGTTCGTCAGCGAATGCAGTTCCAAGGGACAGTGAGAACCAGTTAGAGCTTTCAGTGCTGGCAGCTTTCGTGTGGGCGGAATCGCTGGACGTTTCAAATTTGGCAGCGGGGCTGTGCTAGAGTCACAAAGGCATTGTTGCATCATAACCAACCAAAGCTTTTGCAGAGCGCGAATGTCTGTGCGGCAGCGAATGCATTTCCAAGGGTCAGTGAAAGCCAGGTACAGCTTTCAGTGCTGTAAGGTTTCATATGGGCGCAATCGCTGGACGTTTGAAATTTGGCAGCCGGGCTGTGCTAGAGTCACAAAGGCATTGTTGCATCATAACCAACCAAAGCTTTTGCAGAGCGCAAATGTCTGTGCGTCAGCGAATGCAGTTCCAAGGGACAGTGAAAACCAGGTACAGCTTTCAGTGCTGGCAGCTTTCGTGTGGGCGCATTCGCTGGACTTTTCGAATTTGGCAACGGGGCTGTGCTAGAGTCACAAAGGCATTGTTGCATCATAACCAACCAAAGCTTTTGCAGAGCGCGAATGTCTGTGCGGCAGCGAATGCAGTTCCAAGGGACAGTGAAAGCCAGGTACAGCTTTCAGTGCTGTAAGTTTTCATATGGGCGCAATCGCTGGACGTTTGAAATTTGGCAGCCGGGCTGTGCTAGAGTCACAAAGGCATTGTTGCATCATAACCAACCAAAGCTTTTGCAGAGCGCAATTGTCTGTGCGTCAGCGAATGCAGTTCCAAGGGACAGTGAAAACCAGGTACAGCTTTCAGTGCTGGCAGCTTTCGTGTGGGCGCAATCGCTGGACGTTTCGAATTTGGCAGCCAGGTTCTGCTAGAGTCACAAAGGTATTGTTGCATCATAACGAACCAAAGCTTTTGCAGAGCGCGAATGTCTGTGCGGCAGCGAATGCAGTTCCAAGGGACAGTGAGAACCAGTTAGAGCTTTCAATGCTGGCAGCTTTCGTGTGGGCGCAATCGCTGGACGTTTCAAATTTGGCAGCGGGGCTGTGCTGGAGTCACAAAGGCATTGTTTCATCATAACCAACCAAAGCTTTTGCAGAGCGCGAATGTCTGTGCGGCAGCGAATGCAGTTCCAATGGACAGTGAAAGTCAGGTACAGCTTTCAGTGTTGGAAGGTTTCATATGGGCGCAATCACTGGACGTTTCGAATTTGGCAGCCGGGCTGTGCTAGAGTCACAAAGGCATTGTTGCATCATAACCAACCAAAGGTTTTGCAGAGCGCGAATGTCTGTGCGTCAGCGAATGCAGTTGCAAGGGACAGTGAAAACCAGGTACAGCTTTCAGTGCTGGCAGCTTTCGTGTGGGCGCAATCGCTGGACGTTTCGAATTTGGCAGCCAGGTTCTGCTAGAGTCACAAAGGTATTGTTGCATCATAACGAACCAAAGCTTTTGCAGAGCGCGAAGGTCTGTGCGGCAGCAAATGCATTTCCAAGGGACAGTGAAAACCAGTTAGAGCTTTCAGTGCTGGCAGCTTTCATGTCGGCGCAATCGCTGGACGTTTCGATTTTGGCAGCCGGGCTGTGCTAGAGTCACAAAGGCATTGTTGCATCGTAACCAACCAAAGCTTTTGCAGAGCGCGAATGTCTGTGCGGCAGCGAATGCAGTTCCAAGGGACAGTGAAAACCAGCTACAGCTTTCAGTGCTGGCAGCTTTCGTGTGGGCACAATCGCTGGACGTTTCGAATTTGGCAGCGGGGCTCTGCTAGAGTCACAAAGGCATTGTTGCATCATAACCATCCAAAGCTTTAGCAGAGCGCAAATGTCTGTGTGGCAGCGAATGCAGTTCCAAGGGACTGTGAAAACCAGGTACAGCTTTCAGTGCTGGCAGCTTTCGTGTGGGCGCAATCGCTGGACGTTTCAAATTTTGCAGCCGGGCTGTGCTAGAGTCACAAAGCATTGTTGCATCATAACCAACCAAAGGTTTTGCAGAGCGCGAATGCCTGTTCGGCAGCAAATGCAGTTCCAAGGAACAGTGAAATCCAGGTAGAGCTTTCAGTCCTGGCAGCTTTCGTGTGGGCGGTATCGCTGGACGTTTCGAATTTGGCAGCCGGGTTCTGCTAGAGTCACAAAGGAATTGTTGCATCATAACCAACCAAAGCTTTTGCAGAGCGCGAATGTCTGTGCGGCAGCGAATGCAGTTCCAAGGAACAGTGAAATCCACGTACAGCTTTCAGTGCTGGCAGGTTTCGTGTGGGCACAATCGCTGGACGTTTCGAATTTGGCAGCAGGGCTCTGCTAGAGTCACAAAGGTATTGTTGCATCATAACCAACCAAAGGTTTTGCAGAGCGCGAATGTCTGTGCAGCAGCGAATGCAGTTCCAAGGAACAGTGAAAACCAGTTAGAGCTTTCGGTGCTGGCAGCTTTCGTGTGGGCGCAATCGCTGGACGTTTCGAATTTGGCAGCCGGGCTCTGCTAGAGTCACAAAGGCATTGTTGCATCATAACCAATCAAAGCTTTTGCAAAGCGCGAATGTCTGTGCGGCAGCGAATGCAGTTCCAAGGGACAGTGAGAACCAGTTAGAGCTTTCAGTGCTGGCAGCTTTCGTGTGGGCGGAATCGCTGGACGTTTCAAATTTGGCAGCGGGGCTGTGCTAGAGTCACAAAGGCATTGTTGCATCATAACCAACCAAAGCTTTTGCAGAGCGCGAATGTCTGTGCGGCAGCGAATGCATTTCCAAGGGTCAGTGAAAGCCAGGTACAGCTTTCAGTGCTGTAAGGTTTCATATGGGCGCAATCGCTGGACGTTTGAAATTTGGCAGCCGGGCTGTGCTAGAGTCACAAAGGCATTGTTGCATCATAACCAACCAAAGCTTTTGCAGAGCGCAAATGTCTGTGCGTCAGCGAATGCAGTTCCAAGGGACAGTGAAAACCAGGTACAGCTTTCAGTGCTGGCAGCTTTCGTGTGGGCGCAATCGCTGGACGTTTCGAATTTGGCAGCCAGGTTCTGCTAGAGTCACAATGGTATTGTTGCATCATAATGAACCAAAGCTTTTGCAGAGCGCGAATGTCTGTGCGGCAGCGAATGCAGTTCCAAGGGACAGTGAAAATCAGTTAGAGCTTTCATTGCTGGCAGGTTTCGTGTGGGCGCAATCGCTGGACGTTTCGAATTTGGCAGCGGGGCTGTGCTAGAGTCACAAAGGCATTGTTGCATCATAACCATCCAAAGCTTTTGCAGAGCGCGAATGTCTGTGCGGCAGCGAATGCAGTTCCAAGGGACAGTGAAAACCAGGTACAGCTTTCAGTGCTGGCAGGTTTCGTGTGGGCACAATCGCTGGACGTTTAGAATTTTGCAGCGGGGCTCTGCTAGAGTCACAAAGACATTGTTGCATCATAACCAATCAAAGCTATTGCAGAGCGCGAATGTCTGTGCGGCAGCGAATGCAGTTCCAAGGGACAGTGAAAGCCAGGTACAGCTTTCAGTGTTGGAAGGTTTCATATGGGCGCAATCGCTGGACGTTTCGAATTTGGCAGCGGGGCTGTGCTAGAGTCACAAAGGCATTGTTGCATCATAACCATCCAAAGCTTCTGCAGACCGCAATTGTCTGTGCGTCAGCGAATGCAGTTCCAAGGGACAGTGAAAACCAGGTACAGCTTTCAGTGCTGGCAGCTTTCGTGTGGGCGCAATCGCTGGACGTTTCGAATTTGGCAGCCAGATTCTGCTAGAGTCACAAAGGCATTGTTGCATCATGACCAACCAAAGCTTTTGCAGAGCGTGAATGTCCGTGCCGCAGCGAAAACAGTTGCATGGGACAGTGAAAACCAGGTACAGCTTTCAGTGCTGGCAGCTTTCGTGTGGGCACAATCGCTGGACGTTTCAAATTTGGCAGCCGGGCTCTGCTAGAGTCACAAAGCATTGTTGCATCATAACCAACCAAAGGTTTTGCAGAGCGTGAATGTCTGTTCGTCAGCGAATGCAGTTCCAAGGGACAGTGAGAACCAGTTAGAGCTTTCAGTGCTGGCAGCTTTCGTGTGGGCGGAATCGCTGGACGTTTCAAATTTGGCAGCGGGGCTGTGCTAGAGTCACAAAGGCATTGTTGCATCATAACCAACCAAAGCTTTTGCAGAGCGCGAATGTCTGTGCGGCAGCGAATGCATTTCCAAGGGTCAGTGAAAGCCAGGTACAGCTTTCAGTGCTGTAAGGTTTCATATGGGCGCAATCGCTGGACGTTTGAAATTTGGCAGCCGGGCTGTGCTAGAGTCACAAAGGCATTGTTGCATCATAACCAACCAAAGCTTTTGCAGAGCGCAAATGTCTGTGCGTCAGCGAATGCAGTTCCAAGGGACAGTGAAAACCAGGTACAGCTTTCAGTGCTGGCAGCTTTCGTGTGGGCGCAATCGCTGGACGTTTCGAATTTGGCAGCCAGATTCTGCTAGAGTCACAAAGGCGTTGTTGCATCATCACCAACCAAAGCTTTTGCAGAGCGCGAATGTCCGTGCCGCAGCGAAAACAGTTGCATGGGACAGTGAAAACCAGGTACAGCTTTCAGTGCTGGCAGCTTTCGTGTGGGCGCATTCGCTGGACGTTTCGAATTTGGCAACGGGGCTGTGCTAGAGTCACAAAGGCATTGTTGCATCATAACCAACCAAAGCTTTTGCAGAGCGCAAATGTCTGTGCGGCAGCGAATGCAGTTCCAAGGGACAGTGAAAGCCAGGTACAGCTTTCAGTGCTGTAAGTTTTCATATGGGCGCAATCGCTGGACGTTTGAAATTTGGCAGCCGGGCTGTGCTAGATTCACAAAGGCATTGTTGCATCATAACCAACCAAAGCTTTTGCAGAGCGCAATTGTCTGTGCGTCAGCGAATGCAGTTCCAAGGGACAGTGAAAACCAGGTACAGCTTTCAGTGCTGGCAGCTTTCGTGTGGGCGCAATCGCTGGACGTTTCGAATTTGGCAGCCAGGTTCTGCTAGAGTCACAAAGGTATTGTTGCATCATAACGAACCAAAGCTTTTGCAGAGCGCGAATGTCTGTGCGGCAGCGAATGCAGTTCCAAGGGACAGTGAGAACCAGTTAGAGCTTTCAATGCTGGCAGCTTTCGTGTGGGCGCAATCGCTGGACGTTTCAAATTTGGCAGCGGGGCTGTGCTGGAGTCACAAAGGCATTGTTTCATCATAACCAACCAAAGCTTTTGCAGAGCGCGAATGTCTGTGCGGCAGCGAATGCAGTTCCAAGGGACAGTGAAAGTCAGGTACAGCTTTCAGTGTTGGAAGGTTTCATATGGGCGCAATCACTGGACGTTTCGAATTTGGCAGCCGGGCTGTGCTAGAGTCACAAAGGCATTGTTGCATCATAACCAACCAAAGGTTTTGCAGAGCGCGAATGTCTGTGCGTCAGCGAATGCAGTTGCAAGGGACAGTGAAAACCAGGTACAGCTTTCAGTGCTGGCAGCTTTCGTGTGGGCGCAATCGCTGGACGTTTCGAATTTGGCAGCCAGGTTCTGCTAGAGTCACAAAGGTATTGTTGCATCATAACGAACCAAAGCTTTTGCAGAGCGCGAAGGTCTGTGCGGCAGCAAATGCATTTCCAAGGGACAGTGAAAACCAGTTAGAGCTTTCAGTGCTGGCAGCTTTCATGTCGGCGCAATCGCTGGACGTTTCGATTTTGGCAGCCGGGCTGTGCTAGAGTCACAAAGGCATTGTTGCATCGTAACCAACCAAAGCTTTTGCAGAGCGCGAATGTCTGTGCGGCAGCGAATGCAGTTCCAAGGGACAGTGAAAACCAGCTACAGCTTTCAGTGCTGGCAGGTTTCGTGTGGGCACAATCGCTGGACGTTTCGAATTTGGCAGCGGGGCTCTGCTAGAGTCACAAAGGCATTGTTGCATCATAACCATCCAAAGCTTTAGCAGAGCGCAAATGTCTGTGTGGCAGCGAATGCAGTTCCAAGGGACTGTGAAAACCAGGTACAGCTTTCAGTGCTGGCAGCTTTCGTGTGGGCGCAATCGCTGGACGTTTCAAATTTGGCAGCCGGGCTGTGCTAGAGTCACAAAGCATTGTTGCATCATAACCAACCAAAGGTTTTGCAGAGCGCGAATGCCTGTTCGGCAGCAAATGCAGTTCCAAGGAACAGTGAAATCCAGGTAGAGCTTTCAGTCCTGGCAGCTTTCGTGTGGGCGGTATCGCTGGACGTTTCGAATTTGGCAGCCGGGTTCTGCTAGAGTCACAAAGGAATTGTTGCATCATAACCAACCAAAGCTTTTGCAGAGCGCGAATGTCTGTGCGGCAGCGAATGCAGTTCCAAGGAACAGTGAAATCCACGTACAGCTTTCAGTGCTGGCAGGTTTCGTGTGGGCACAATCGCTGGACGTTTCGAATTTGGCAGCAGGGCTCTGCTAGAGTCACAAAGGTATTGTTGCATCATAACCAACCAAAGGTTTTGCAGAGCGCGAATGTCTGTGCAGCAGCGAATGCAGTTCCAAGGAACAGTGAAAACCAGTTAGAGCTTTCGGTGCTGGCAGCTTTCGTGTGGGCGCAATCGCTGGACGTTTCGAATTTGGCAGCCGGGCTCTGCTAGAGTCACAAAGGCATTGTTGCATCATAACCATCCAAAGCTTTTGCAGAGCGCGAATGTCTGTGCGGCAGCGAATGCAGTTCCAAGGGACAGTGAAAACCAGGTACAGCTTTCAGTGCTGGCAGGTTTCGTGTGGGCACAATCGCTGGACGTTTCGAATTTTGCAGCGGGGCTCTGCTAGAGTCACAAAGACATTGTTGCATCATAACCAACCAAAGCTTTTGCAGAGCGCGAATGTCTGTGCGGCAGCGAATGCAGTTCCAAGGGACAGTGAAAGCCAGGTACAGCTCTCAGTGTTGGAAGGTTTCATATGGGCGCAATCGCTGAACGTTTCGAATTTGGCAGCCGGGCTGTGCTAGAGTCACAAAGGCATTGTTGCATCATAACCATCCAAAGCTTTTGCAGAGCGCGAATGTCTGTGCGGCAGCGAATGCAGTTGCAAGGGACAGTGAAAACCAGGTACAGCTTTCAGTGCTGGCAGCTTTCGTGTGGGCGCAATCGCTGGACGTTTCGAAGTTGGCAGCCAGATTCTGCTAGAGTCACAAAGGCATTGTTGCATCATCACCAACCAAAGCTTTTGCAGAGCGCGAATGTCCGTGCCGCAGCGAAAACAGTTGCATGGGACAGTGAAAACCAGGTACAGCTTTCAGTGCTGGCAGCTTTCGTGTGGGCGCATTCGCTGGACGTTTCGAATTTGGCAGCGGGGCTGTGCTAGAGTCACAAAGGCATTGTTGCATCGTAACCAACCAAAGCTTTTGCAGAGCGCGAATGTCTGTGCGGCAGCGAATGCAGTTCCAAGGGACAGTGAAAACCAGGTACAGCTTTCAGTGCTGGCAGCTTTCGTGTGGGCACAATCGCTGGACGTTTGAAATTTGGCAGCCGGGCTGTGCTAGAGTCACAAAGGCATTGTTGCATCATAACCATCCAAAGCTTTTGAAGAGCGCGAATATCTGTGTGGCAGCGAATGCAGTTCCAAGGGACAGTGAAAACCAGGTACAGCTTTCAGTGCTGGCAGCTTTCGTGTGGGCGCAATCGCTGGACGTTTCGAATTTGGCAGCCAGATTCTGCTAGAGTCACAAAGGTATTGTTGCATCATAACGAACCAAAGCTTTTGCAGAGCGCGAATGTCTGTGCGGCAGCGAATGCAGTTCCAAGGGACAGTGAAAACCAGGTACAGCTTTCAGTGCTGGCAGCTTTCGTGTGGGCGCAATCGCTGGACGTTTCGAATTTGGCAGCCAGGTTCTGCTAGAGTCACAAAGGTATTGTTGCATCATAACGAACCAAAGCTTTTGCAGAGCGCGAATGTCTGTGCGGCAGCGAATGCAGTTCCAAGGGACAGTGAAAACCAGTTAGAGCTTTCATTGCTGGCAGGTTTCGTGTGGGCGCAATCGCTGGACGTTTCGAATTTGGCAGCGGGGCTGTGCTAGAGTCACAAAGGCATTGTTGCATCATAACCAACCAAAGGTTTTGCAGAACGCGAATGTCTGTGCGGCAGCGAATGCATTTCCAAGGGACAGTGAAAGCCAGGTACAGCTTTCAGTGCTGTAAGTTTTCATATGGGCGCAATCGCTGGACGTTTGAAATTTGGCAGCCGGGCTGTGCTAGAGTCACAAAGGCATTGTTGCATCATAACCAACCAAAGCTTTTGCAGAGCGCAATTGTCTGTGCGTCAGCGAATGCAGTTCCAAGGGACAGTGAAAACCAGGTACAGCTTTCAGTGCTGGCAGCTTTCGTGTGGGCGCAATCGCTGGACGTTTCGAATTTGGCAGCCAGGTTCTGCTAGAGTCACAAAGGTATTGTTGCATCATAACGAACCAAAGCTTTTGCAGAGCGCGAATGTCTGTGCGGCAGCGAATGCAGTTCCAAGGGACAGTGAGAACCAGTTAGAGCTTTCAATGCTGGCAGCTTTCGTGTGGGCGCAATCGCTGGACGTTTCAAATTTGGCAGCGGGGCTGTGCTGGAGTCACAAAGGCATTGTTGCATCATAACCAACCAAAGCTTTTGCAGAGCGCGAATGTCTGTGCGGCAGCGAATGCAGTTCCAAGGGACAGTGAAAGTCAGGTACAGCTTTCAGTGTTGGAAGGTTTCATATGGGCGCAATCGCTGGACGTTTCGAATTTGGCAGCCAGGTTGTGCTAGAGTCACAAAGGTATTGTTGCATCATAACGAACCAAAGCTTTTGCAGAGCGCGAATGTCTGTGCGGCAGCAAATGCATTTCCAAGGGACAGTGAAAACCAGTTAGAGCTTTCAGTGCTGGCAGCTTTCATGTCGGCGCAATCGCTGGACGTTTCGAATTTGGCAGCCGGGCTGTGCTAGAGTCACAAAGGCATTGTTGCATCGTAACCAACCAAAGCTTTTGCAGAGCGCGAATGTCTGTGCGGCAGCGAATGCAGTTCCAAGGGACAGTGAAAACCAGGTACAGCTTTCAGTGCTGGCAGCTTTCGTGTGGGCACAATCGCTGGACGTTTCGAATTTGGCAGCCGGGCTGTGCTAGAGTCACAAAGGCATTGTTGCATCGTAACCAACCAAAGCTTTTGCAGAGCGCGAATGTCTGTGCGGCAGCGAATGCAGTTCCAAGGGACAGTGAAAGCCAGGTACAGCTTTCAGTGCTGGCAGCTTTCGTGTGGGCGCAATCGCTGGACGTTTCGAATTTGGCAGCCGGGCTGTGCTAGAGTCACAAAGGCATTGTTGCACCGTAACCAACCAAAGCTTTTGCAGAGCGCGAATGTCTGTGCGGCAGCGAATGCAGTTCCAAGGGACAGTGAAAACCAGCTACAGCTTTCAGTGCTGGCAGCTTTCGTGTGGGCACAATCGCTGGACGTTTCGAATTTGGCAGCGGGGCTCTGCTAGTGTCACAAAGGCATTGTTGCATCATAACCATCCAAAGCTTTAGCAGAGCGCAAATGTCTGTGCGGCAGCGAATGCAGTTCCAAGGGACAGTGAAAACCAGGTACAGCTTTCAGTGCTGGCAGCTTTCGTGTGGGCGCAATCGCTGGACGTTTCAAATTTGGCAGCCGGGCTCTGCTAGAGTCACAAAGCATTGTTGCATCATAACCAACCAAAGGTTTTGCAGAGCGCGAATGTCTGTTCGGCAGCAAATGCAGTTCCAAGGAACAGTGAAATCCAGGTAGAGCTTTCAGTCCTGGCAGCTTTCGTGTGGGCACAATCGCTGGACGTTTCGAATTTGGCAGCCGGGCTCTGCTAGAGTCACAAAGGCATTGTTGCATCATAACCATCCAAAGCTTTTGCAGAGCGCGAATGTCTGTGCGGCAGCGAATGCAGTTCCAAGGGACAGTGAAAACCAGGTACAGCTTTCAGTGCTGGCAGGTTTCGTGTGGGCACAATCGCTGGACGTTTCGAATTTTGCAGCGGGGCTCTGCTAGAGTCACAAAGACATTGTTGCATCATAACCAACCAAAGCTTTTGCAGAGCGCGAATGTCTGTGCGGCAGCGAATACATTTCCAAGGGACAGTGAAAGCCAGGTACAGCTTTCAGTGTTGGAAGGTTTCATATGGGCGCAATCGCTGAACGTTTCGAATTTGGCAACGGGGCTGTGCTAGAGTCACAAAGCATTGTTGCATCATAACCAACCAAAGGTTTTGCAGAGCGCGAATGTCTGTTCGTCAGCGAATGCAGTTCCAAGGGACAGTGAGAACCAGGTACAGCTTTCAGTGTTGGAAGGTTTCATATGGGCGCAATCGCTGGACGTTTCGAATTTGGCAGCCCTGCTGTGCTAGAGTCACAAAGGCATTGTTGCATCATAACCAACCAAAGCTTTTGCAGAGCGCGAATGTCTGTGCGGCAGCGAATGCAGTTCCAAGGGACAGTGAAAACCAGGTACAGCTTTCAGTGCTGGCAGCTTTCGTGTGGGCGCAATCGCTGGACGTTTCGAATTTGGCAGCCAGGTTCTGCTAGAGTCACAAAGGTATTGTTGCATCACAACGAACCAAAGCTTTTGCAGAGCGCGAATGTCTGTGCGGCAGCAAATGCATTTCCAAGGGACAGTGAAAACCAGTTAGAGCTTTCAGTGCTGGCAGCTTTCATGTCGGCGCAATCGCTGGACGTTTCGAATTTGGCAGCCGGGCTGTGCTAGAGTCACAAAGGCATTGTTGCATCGTAACCAACCAAAGCTTTTGCAGAGCGCGAATGTCTGTGCGGCAGCGAATGCAGTTCCAAGGGACAGTGAAAACCAGCTACAGCTTTCAGTGCTGGCAGGTTTCGTGTGGGCACAATCGCTGCACGTTTCGAATTTGGCAGCGGGGCTCTGCTAGAGTCACAAAGGCATTGTTGCATCATAACCATCCAAAGCTTTAGCAGAGCGCAAATGTCTGTGTGGCAGCGAATGCAGTTCCAAGGGACTGTGAAAACCAGGTACAGCTTTCAGTGCTGGCAGCTTTCGTGTGGGCGCAATCGCTGGACGTTTCAAATTTGGCAGCCGGGCTCTGCTAGAGTCACAAAGCATTGTTGCATCATAACCAACCAAAGGTTTTGCAGAGCGCGAATGTCTGTTCGGCAGCAAATGCAGTTCCAAGGAACAGTGAAAGCCAGGTACAGCTTTCAGTGCTGGCAGCTTTCGTGTGGGCACAATCGCTGGACGTTTCGAATTTGGCAGCCGGGTTCTGCTAGAGTCACAAAGGAATTGTTGCATCATAACCAAGCAAAGCTTTTGCAGAGCGCGAATGTCTGTGCGGCAGCGAATGCAGTTCCAAGGAACAGTGAAATCCACGTACAGCTTTCAGTGCTGGCAGGTTTCGTGTGGGCACAATCGCTGGACGTTTCGAATTTGGCAGCAGGGCTGTGCTAGAGTCACAAAGGTATTGTTGCATCATAACGAACCAAAGGTTTTGCAGAGCGCGAATGTCTGTGCAGCAGCGAATGCAGTTCCAAGGAACAGTGAAAACCAGTTAGAGCTTTCGGTGCTGGCAGCTTTCGTGTGGGCGCAATCGCTGGACGTTTCGAATTTGGCAGCCGGGCTCTGCTAGAGTCACAAAGGCATTGTTGCATCATAACCATCCAAAGCTTTTGCAGAGCGCGAATGTCTGTGCGGCAGCGAATGCAGTTCCAAGGGACAGTGAAAGCCAGGTACAGCTTTCAGTGTTGGAAGGTTTCATATGGGCGCAATCGCTGAACGTTTCGAATTTGGCAGCCTGGCTGTGCTAGAGTCACAAAGGCATTGTTGCATCATAACCATCCAAAGCTTTTGCAGAGCGCGAATGTCTGTGCGGCAGCGAATGCAGTTGCAAGGGACAGTGAAAACCAGGTACAGCTTTCAGTGCTGGCAGCTTTCGTGTGGGCACAATCGCTGGACGTTTCGAATTTGGCAGCCAGATTCTGCTAGAGTCACAAAGGCGTTGTTGCATCATCACCAACCAAAGCTTTTGCAGAGCGCGAATGTCCGTGCCGCAGCGAAAACAGTTGCATGGGACAGTGAAAACCAGGTACAGCTTTCAGTGCTGGCAGCTTTCGTGTGGGCGCATTCGCTGGACGTTTCGAATTTGGCAACGGGGCTGTGCTAGAGTCACAAAGGCATTGTTGCATCATAACCAACCAAAGCTTTTGCAGAGCGCGAATGTCTGTGCGGCAGCGAATGCATTTCCAAGGGACAGTGAAAGCCAGGTACAGCTTTCAGTGCTGTAAGTTTTCATATGGGCGCAATCGCTGGACGTTTGAAATTTGGCAGCCGGGCTGTGCTAGAGTCACAAAGGCATTGTTGCATCATAACCAACCAAAGCTTTTGCAGAGCGCAATTGTCTGTGCGTCAGCGAATGCAGTTCCAAGGGACAGTGAAAACCAGGTACAGCTTTCAGTGCTGGCAGCTTTCGTGTGGGCGCAATCGCTGGACGTTTCGAATTTGGCAGCCAGGTTCTGCTAGAGTCACAAAGGTATTGTTGCATCATAACGAACCAAAGCTTTTGCAGAGCGCGAATGTCTGTGCGGCAGCGAATGCAGTTCCAAGGGACAGTGAGAACCAGTTAGAGCTTTCAATGCTGGCAGCTTTCGTGTGGGCGCAATCGCTGGACGTTTCAAATTTGGCAGCGGGGCTGTGCTGGAGTCACAAAGGCATTGTTGCATCATAACGAACCAAAGCTTTTGCAGAGCGCGAATGTCTGTGCGGCAGCGAATGCAGTTCCAAGGGACAGTGAAAGTCAGGTACAGCTTTCAGTGTTGGAAGGTTTCATATGGGCGCAATCGCTGGACGTTTCGAATTTGGCAGCCAGGTTGTGCTAGAGTCACAAAGGTATTGTTGCATCATAACGAACCAAAGCTTTTGCAGAGCGCGAATGTCTGTGCGGCAGCAAATGCATTTCCAAGGGACAGTGAAAACCAGTTAGAGCTTTCAGTGCTGGCAGCTTTCATGTCGGCGCAATCGCTGGACGTTTCGAATTTGGCAGCCGGGCTGTGCTAGAGTCACAAAGGCATTGTTGCATCGTAACCAACCAAAGCTTTTGCAGAGCGCTAATGTCTGTGCGGCAGCGAAAACAGTTGCATGGGACAGTGAAAACCAGCTACAGCTTTCAGTGCTGGCAGCTTTCGTGTGGGCACAATCGCTGGACGTTTCGAATTTGGCAGCCGGGCTGTGCTAGAGTCACAAAGGCATTGTTGCATCGTAACCAACCAAAGCTTTTACAGAGCGCGAATGTCTGTGCGGCAGCGAATGCAGTTCCAAGGGACAGTGAAAGCCAGGTACAGCTTTCAGTGCTGGCAGCTTTCGTGTGGGCGCAATCGCTGGACGTTTCGAATTTGGCAGCCGGGCTGTGCTAGAGTCACAAAGGCATTGTTGCATCGTAACCAACCAAAGCTTTTGCAGAGCGCGAATGTCTGTGCGGCAGCGAATGCAGTTCCAAGGGACAGTGAAAACCAGCTACAGCTTTCAGTGCTGGCAGCTTTCGTGTGGGCACAATCGCTGGACGTTTCGAATTTGGCAGCGGGGCTCTGCTAGAGTCACAAAGGCATTGTTGCATCATAACCATCCAAAGCTTTAGCAGAGCGCAAATGTCTGTGTGGCAGCGAATGCAGTTCCAAGGGACTGTGAAAACCAGGTACAGCTTTCAGTGCTGGCAGCTTTCGTGTGGGCGCAATCGCTGGACGTTTCAAATTTGGCAGCCGGGCTGTGCTAGAGTCACAAAGCATTGTTGCATCATAACCAACCAAAGGTTTTGCAGAGCGCGAATGTCTGTTCGGCAGCAAATGCAGTTCCAAGGAACAGTGAAATCCAGGTAGAGCTTTCAGTCCTGGCAGCTTTCGTTTGGGCGGTATCGCTGGACGTTTCGAATTTGGCAGCCAGGTTCTGCTAGAGTCACAAAGGAATTGTTGCATCATAACCAACCAAAGCTTTTGCAGAGCGCGAATGTCTGTGCGGCAGCGAATGCAGTTCCAAGGAACAGTGAAATCCACGTACAGCTTTCAGTGCTGGCAGGTTTCGTGTGGGCACAATCGCTGGACGTTTCGAATTTGGCAGCAGGGATCTGCTAGAGTCACAAAGGTATTGTTGCATCATAACGAACCAAAGCTTTTGCAGAGCGCGAATGTCTGTGCGGCAGCGAATGCAGTTCCAAGGGACAGTGAAAACCAGGTACAGCTTTCAGTGCTGGCAGCTTTCGTGTGGGCGCAATCGCTGGACGTTTCGAATTTGGCAGCCAGGTTCTGCTAGAGTCACAAAGGTATTGTTGCATCACAACGAACCAAAGCTTTTGCAGAGCGCGAATGTCTGTGCGGCAGCAAATGCATTTCCAAGGGACAGTGAAAACCAGTTAGAGCTTTCAGTGCTGGCAGCTTTCATGTCGGCGCAATCGCTGGACGTTTCGAATTTGGCAGCCGGGCTGTGCTAGAGTCACAAAGGCATTGTTGCATCGTAACCAACCAAAGCTTTTGCAGAGCGCGAATGTCTGTGCGGCAGCGAATGCAGTTCCAAGGGACAGTGAAAACCAGGTACAGCTTTCAGTGCTGGCAGGTTTCGTGTGGGCACAATCGCTGGACGTTTCGAATTTGGCAGCGGGGCTCTGCTAGAGTCACAAAGGCATTGTTGCATCATAACCATCCAAAGCTTTAGCAGAGCGCAAATGTCTGTGTGGCAGCGAATGCAGTTCCAAGGGACTGTGAAAACCAGGTACAGCTTTCAGTGCTGGCAGCTTTCGTGTGGGCGCAATCGCTGGACGTTTCAAATTTGGCAGCCGGGCTCTGCTAGAGTCACAAAGCATTGTTGCATCATAACCAACCAAAGGTTTTGCAGAGCGCGAATGTCTGTTCGGCAGCAAATGCAGTTCCAAGGAACAGTGAAAACCAGGTACAGCTTTCAGTGCTGGCAGCTTTCGTGTGGGCACAATCGCTGGACGTTTCGAATTTGGCAGCCGGGTTCTGCTAGAGTCACAAAGGAATTGTTGCATCATAACCAAGCAAAGCTTTTGCAGAGCGCGAATGTCTGTGCGGCAGCGAATGCAGTTCCAAGGAACAGTGAAATCCACGTACAGCTTTCAGTGCTGGCAGGTTTCGTGTGGGCACAATCGCTGGACGTTTCGAATTTGGCAGCAGGGCTGTGCTAGAGTCACAAAGGTATTGTTGCATCATAACGAACCAAAGGTTTTGCAGAGCGCGAATGTCTGTGCGGCAGCGAATGCAGTTCCAAGGAACAGTGAAAACCAGTTAGAGCTTTCGGTGCTGGCAGCTTTCGTGTGGGCGCAATCGCTGGACGTTTCGAATTTGGCAGCCGGGCTCTGCTAGAGTCACAAAGGCATTGTTGCATCATAACCATCCAAAGCTTTTGCAGAGCGCGAATGTCTGTGCGGCAGCGAATGCAGTTCCAAGGGACAGTGAAAGCCAGGTACAGCTTTCAGTGTTGGAAGGTTTCATATGGGCGCAATCGCTGAACGTTTCGAATTTGGCAGCCTGGCTGTGCTAGAGTCACAAAGGCATTGTTGCATCATAACCATCCAAAGCTTTTGCAGAGCGCGAATGTCTGTGCGGCAGCGAATGCAGTTGCAAGGGACAGTGAAAACCAGGTACAGCTTTCAGTGCTGGCAGCTTTCGTGTGGGCACAATCGCTGGACGTTTCGAATTTGGCAGCCAGATTCTGCTAGAGTCACAAAGGCGTTGTTGCATCATCACCAACCAAAGCTTTTGCAGAGCGCGAATGTCCGTGCCGCAGCGAAAACAGTTGCATGGGACAGTGAAAACCAGGTACAGCTTTCAGTGCTGGCAGCTTTCGTGTGGGCGCATTCGCTGGACGTTTCGAATTTGGCAACGGGGCTGTGCTAGAGTCACAAAGGCATTGTTGCATCATAACCAACCAAAGCTTTTGCAGAGCGCGAATGTCTGTGCGGCAGCGAATGCATTTCCAAGGGACAGTGAAAGCCAGGTACAGCTTTCAGTGCTGTAAGTTTTCATATGGGCGCAATCGCTGGACGTTTGAAATTTGGCAGCCGGGCTGTGCTAGAGTCACAAAGGCATTGTTGCATCATAACCAACCAAAGCTTTTGCAGAGCGCAATTGTCTGTGCGTCAGCGAATGCAGTTCCAAGGGACAGTGAAAACCAGGTACAGCTTTCAGTGCTGGCAGCTTTCGTGTGGGCGCAATCGCTGGACGTTTCGAATTTGGCAGCCAGGTTCTGCTAGAGTCACAAAGGTATTGTTGCATCATAACGAACCAAAGCTTTTGCAGAGCGCGAATGTCTGTGCGGCAGCGAATGCAGTTCCAAGGGACAGTGAGAACCAGTTAGAGCTTTCAATGCTGGCAGCTTTCGTGTGGGCGCAATCGCTGGACGTTTCAAATTTGGCAGCGGGGCTGTGCTGGAGTCACAAAGGCATTGTTGCATCATAACGAACCAAAGCTTTTGCAGAGCGCGAATGTCTGTGCGGCAGCGAATGCAGTTCCAAGGGACAGTGAAAGTCAGGTACAGCTTTCAGTGTTGGAAGGTTTCATATGGGCGCAATCGCTGGACGTTTCGAATTTGGCAGCCAGGTTGTGCTAGAGTCACAAAGGTATTGTTGCATCATAACGAACCAAAGCTTTTGCAGAGCGCGAATGTCTGTGCGGCAGCAAATGCATTTCCAAGGGACAGTGAAAACCAGTTAGAGCTTTCAGTGCTGGCAGCTTTCATGTCGGCGCAATCGCTGGACGTTTCGAATTTGGCAGCCGGGCTGTGCTAGAGTCACAAAGGCATTGTTGCATCGTAACCAACCAAAGCTTTTGCAGAGCGCTAATGTCTGTGCGGCAGCGAAAACAGTTGCATGGGACAGTGAAAACCAGCTACAGCTTTCAGTGCTGGCAGCTTTCGTGTGGGCACAATCGCTGGACGTTTCGAATTTGGCAGCCGGGCTGTGCTAGAGTCACAAAGGCATTGTTGCATCGTAACCAACCAAAGCTTTTACAGAGCGCGAATGTCTGTGCGGCAGCGAATGCAGTTCCAAGGGACAGTGAAAGCCAGGTACAGCTTTCAGTGCTGGCAGCTTTCGTGTGGGCGCAATCGCTGGACGTTTCGAATTTGGCAGCCGGGCTGTGCTAGAGTCACAAAGGCATTGTTGCATCGTAACCAACCAAAGCTTTTGCAGAGCGCGAATGTCTGTGCGGCAGCGAATGCAGTTCCAAGGGACAGTGAAAACCAGCTACAGCTTTCAGTGCTGGCAGCTTTCGTGTGGGCACAATCGCTGGACGTTTCGAATTTGGCAGCGGGGCTCTGCTAGAGTCACAAAGGCATTGTTGCATCATAACCATCCAAAGCTTTAGCAGAGCGCAAATGTCTGTGTGGCAGCGAATGCAGTTCCAAGGGACTGTGAAAACCAGGTACAGCTTTCAGTGCTGGCAGCTTTCGTGTGGGCGCAATCGCTGGACGTTTCAAATTTGGCAGCCGGGCTGTGCTAGAGTCACAAAGCATTGTTGCATCATAACCAACCAAAGGTTTTGCAGAGCGCGAATGTCTGTTCGGCAGCAAATGCAGTTCCAAGGAACAGTGAAATCCAGGTAGAGCTTTCAGTCCTGGCAGCTTTCGTTTGGGCGGTATCGCTGGACGTTTCGAATTTGGCAGCCAGGTTCTGCTAGAGTCACAAAGGAATTGTTGCATCATAACCAACCAAAGCTTTTGCAGAGCGCGAATGTCTGTGCGGCAGCGAATGCAGTTCCAAGGAACAGTGAAATCCACGTACAGCTTTCAGTGCTGGCAGGTTTCGTGTGGGCACAATCGCTGGACGTTTCGAATTTGGCAGCAGGGCTCTGCTAGAGTCACAAAGGTATTGTTGCATCATAACGAACCAAAGCTTTTGCAGAGCGCGAATGTCTGTGCGGCAGCGAATGCAGTTCCAAGGGACAGTGAAAACCAGGTACAGCTTTCAGTGCTGGCAGCTTTCGTGTGGGCGCAATCGCTGGACGTTTCGAATTTGGCAGCCAGGTTCTGCTAGAGTCACAAAGGTATTGTTGCATCACAACGAACCAAAGCTTTTGCAGAGCGCGAATGTCTGTGCGGCAGCAAATGCATTTCCAAGGGACAGTGAAAACCAGTTAGAGCTTTCAGTGCTGGCAGCTTTCATGTCGGCGCAATCGCTGGACGTTTCGAATTTGGCAGCCGGGCTGTGCTAGAGTCACAAAGGCATTGTTGCATCGTAACCAACCAAAGCTTTTGCAGAGCGCGAATGTCTGTGCGGCAGCGAATGCAGTTCCAAGGGACAGTGAAAACCAGGTACAGCTTTCAGTGCTGGCAGGTTTCGTGTGGGCACAATCGCTGGACGTTTCGAATTTGGCAGCGGGGCTCTGCTAGAGTCACAAAGGCATTGTTGCATCATAACCATCCAAAGCTTTAGCAGAGCGCAAATGTCTGTGTGGCAGCGAATGCAGTTCCAAGGGACTGTGAAAACCAGGTACAGCTTTCAGTGCTGGCAGCTTTCGTGTGGGCGCAATCGCTGGACGTTTCAAATTTGGCAGCCGGGCTCTGCTAGAGTCACAAAGCATTGTTGCATCATAACCAACCAAAGGTTTTGCAGAGCGCGAATGTCTGTTCGGCAGCAAATGCAGTTCCAAGGAACAGTGAAAACCAGGTACAGCTTTCAGTGCTGGCAGCTTTCGTGTGGGCACAATCGCTGGACGTTTCGAATTTGGCAGCCGGGTTCTGCTAGAGTCACAAAGGAATTGTTGCATCATAACCAAGCAAAGCTTTTGCAGAGCGCGAATGTCTGTGCGGCAGCGAATGCAGTTCCAAGGAACAGTGAAATCCACGTACAGCTTTCAGTGCTGGCAGGTTTCGTGTGGGCACAATCGCTGGACGTTTCGAATTTGGCAGCAGGGCTGTGCTAGAGTCACAAAGGTATTGTTGCATCATAACGAACCAAAGGTTTTGCAGAGCGCGAATGTCTGTGCGGCAGCGAATGCAGTTCCAAGGAACAGTGAAAACCAGTTAGAGCTTTCGGTGCTGGCAGCTTTCGTGTGGGCGCAATCGCTGGACGTTTCGAATTTGGCAGCCGGGCTCTGCTAGAGTCACAAAGGCATTGTTGCATCATAACCATCCAAAGCTTTTGCAGAGCGCGAATGTCTGTGCGGCAGCGAATGCAGTTCCAAGGGACAGTGAAAGCCAGGTACAGCTTTCAGTGTTGGAAGGTTTCATATGGGCGCAATCGCTGAACGTTTCGAATTTGGCAGCCTGGCTGTGCTAGAGTCACAAAGGCATTGTTGCATCATAACCATCCAAAGCTTTTGCAGAGCGCGAATGTCTGTGCGGCAGCGAATGCAGTTCCAAGGGACAGTGAAAACCAGGTACAGCTTTCAGTGCTGGCAGCTTTCGTGTGGGCACAATCGCTGGACGTTTCGAATTTGGCAGCCAGATTCTGCTAGAGTCACAAAGGCGTTGTTGCATCATCACCAACCAAAGCTTTTGCAGAGCGCGAATGTCCGTGCCGCAGCGAAAACAGTTGCATGGGACAGTGAAAACCAGGTACAGCTTTCAGTGCTGGCAGCTTTCGTGTGGGCGCATTCGCTGGACGTTTCGAATTTGGCAACGGGGCTGTGCTAGAGTCACAAAGGCATTGTTGCATCATAACCAACCAAAGCTTTTGCAGAGCGCGAATGTCTGTGCGGCAGCGAATGCATTTCCAAGGGACAGTGAAAGCCAGGTACAGCTTTCAGTGCTGTAAGTTTTCATATGGGCGCAATCGCTGGACGTTTGAAATTTGGCAGCCGGGCTGTGCTAGAGTCACAAAGGCATTGTTGCATCATAACCAACCAAAGCTTTTGCAGAGCGCAATTGTCTGTGCGTCAGCGAATGCAGTTCCAAGGGACAGTGAAAACCAGGTACAGCTTTCAGTGCTGGCAGCTTTCGTGTGGGCGCAATCGCTGGACGTTTCGAATTTGGCAGCCAGGTTCTGCTAGAGTCACAAAGGTATTGTTGCATCATAACGAACCAAAGCTTTTGCAGAGCGCGAATGTCTGTGCGGCAGCGAATGCAGTTCCAAGGGACAGTGAGAACCAGTTAGAGCTTTCAATGCTGGCAGCTTTCGTGTGGGCGCAATCGCTGGACGTTTCGAATTTGGCAGCAGGGCTGTGCTGGAGTCACAAAGGCATTGTTGCATCATAACGAACCAAAGCTTTTGCAGAGCGCGAATGTCTGTGCGGCAGCGAATGCAGTTCCAAGGGACAGTGAAAGTCAGGTACAGCTTTCAGTGTTGGAAGGTTTCATATGGGCGCAATCGCTGGACGTTTCGAATTTGGCAGCCAGGTTGTGCTAGAGTCACAAAGGTATTGTTGCATCACAACGAACCAAAGCTTTTGCAGAGCGCGAATGTCTGTGCGGCAGCAAATGCATTTCCAAGGGACAGTGAAAACCAGTTAGAGCTTTCAGTGCTGGCAGCTTTCATGTCGGCGCAATCGCTGGACGTTTCGAATTTGGCAGCCGGGCTGTGCTAGAGTCACAAAGGCATTGTTGCATCGTAACCAACCAAAGCTTTTGCAGAGCGCGAATGTCTGTGCGGCAGCGAAAACAGTTGCATGGGACAGTGAAAACCAGCTACAGCTTTCAGTGCTGGCAGCTTTCGTGTGGGCACAATCGCTGGACGTTTCGAATTTGGCAGCCGGGCTGTGCTAGAGTCACAAAGGCATTGTTGCATCGTAACCAACCAAAGCTTTTGCAGAGCGCGAATGTCTGTGCGGCAGCGAATGCAGTTCCAAGGGACAGTGAAAGCCAGGTACAGCTTTCAGTGCTGGCAGCTTTCGTGTGGGCGCAATCGCTGGACGTTTCGAATTTGGCAGCCGGGCTGTGCTAGAGTCACAAAGGCATTGTTGCATCGTAACCAACCAAAGCTTTTGCAGAGCGCGAATGTCTGTGCGGCAGCGAATGCAGTTCCAAGGGACAGTGAAAACCAGCTACAGCTTTCAGTGCTGGCAGCTTTCGTGTGGGCACAATCGCTGGACGTTTCGAATTTGGCAGCGGGGATCTGGTAGAGTCACAAAGGCATTGTTGCATCATAACCATCCAAAGCTTTAGCAGAGCGCAAATGTCTGTGTGGCAGCGAATGCAGTTCCAAGGGACTGTGAAAACCAGGTACAGCTTTCAGTGCTGGCAGCTTTCGTGTGGGCGCAATCGCTGGACGTTTCAAATTTGGCAGCCGGGCTCTGCTAGAGTCACAAAGCATTGTTGCATCATAACCAACCAAAGGTTTTGCAGAGCGCGAATGTCTGTTCGGCAGCAAATGCAGTTCCAAGGAACAGTGAAATCCAGGTAGAGCTTTCAGTCCTGGCAGCTTTCGTGTGGGCGGAATCGCTGGACGTTTCGAATTTGGCAGCCGGGTTCTGCTAGAGTCACAAAGGAATTGTTGCATCATAACCAACCAAAGCTTTTGCAGAGCGCGAATGTCTGTGCGGCAGCGAATGCAGTTCCAAGGAACAGTGAAATCCACGTACAGCTTTCAGTGCTGGCAGGTTTCGTGTGGGCACAATCGCTGGACGTTTCGAATTTGGCAGCAGGGCTGTGCTAGAGTCACAAAGGTATTGTTGCATCATAACGAACCAAAGGTTTTGCAGAGCGCGAATGTCTGTGCAGCAGCGAATGCAGTTCCAAGGAACAGTGAAAACCAGTTAGAGCTTTCGGTGCTGGCAGCTTTCGTGTGGGTGCAATCGCTGGACGTTTCGAATTTGGCAGCCGGGCTCTGCTAGAGTCACAAAGGCATTGTTGCATCATAACCATCCAAAGCTTTTGCAGAGCGCGAATGTCTGTGCGGCAGCGAATGCAGTTCCAAGGGACAGTGAAAACCAGGTACAGCTTTCAGTGCTGGCAGGTTTCGTGTGGGCACAATCGCTGGACGTTTCGAATTTTGCAGCCGGGCTGTGCTAGAGTCACAAAGGCATTGTTGCATCATAACCAACCAAAGCTTTTGCAGAGCGCGAATGTCTGTGCGGCAGCGAATGCAGTTCCAAGGGACAGTGAAAACCAGGTACAGCTTTCAGTGCTGGCAGCTTTCGTGTGGGCACAATCGCTGGACGTTTCGAATTTGGCAGCGTGGCTCTGCTAGTGTCACAAAGGCATTGTTGCATCATAACCATCCAAAGCTTTAGCAGAGCGCAAATGTCTGTGCGGCAGCGAATGCAGTTCCAAGGGACTGTGAAAACCAGGTACAGCTTTCAGTGCTGGCAGCTTTCGTGTGGGCGCAATCGCTGGACGTTTCAAATTTGGCAGCCGGGCTCTGCTAGAGTCACAAAGCATTGTTGCATCATAACCAACCAAAGGTTTTGCAGAGCGCGAATGTCTGTTCGGCAGCAAATGCAGTTCCAAGGAACAGTGAAATCCAGGTAGAGCTTTCAGTCCTGGCAGCTTTCGTGTGGGCACAATCGCTGGACGTTTCGAATTTGGCAGCCGGGTTCTGCTAGAGTCACAAAGGAATTGTTGCATCATAACCAACCAAAGCTTTTGCAGAGCGCGAATGTCTGTGCGGCAGCGAATGCAGTTCCAAGGAACAGTGAAAACCAGTTAGAGCTTTTGGTGCTGGCAGCTTTCGTGTGGGCGCAATCGCTGGACGTTTCGAATTTGGCAGCCGGGCTCTGCTAGAGTCACAAAGGCATTGTTGCATCATAACCATCCAAAGCTTTTGCAGAGCGCGAATGTCTGTGCGGCAGCGAATGCAGTTCCAAGGGACAGTGAAAACCAGGTACAGCTTTCAGTGCTGGCAGGTTTCGTGTGGGCACAATCGCTGGACGTTTCGAATTTTGCAGCGGGGCTCTGCTAGAGTCACAAAGACATTGTTGCATCATAACCAACCAAAGCTTTTGCAGAGCGCGAATGTCTGTGCGGCAGCGAATACATTTCCAAGGGACAGTGAAAGCCAGGTACAGCTTTCAGTGTTGGAAGGTTTCATATGGGCGCAATCGCTGAACGTTTCGAATTTGGCAACGGGGCTGTGCTAGAGTCACAAAGCATTGTTGCATCATAACCAACCAAAGGTTTTGCAGAGCGCGAATGTCTGTTCGTCAGCGAATGCAGTTCCAAGGGACAGTGAGAACCAGGTACAGCTTTCAGTGTTGGAAGGTTTCATATGGGCGCAATCGCTGGACGTTTCGAATTTGGCAGCCCTGCTGTGCTAGAGTCACAAAGGCATTGTTGCATCATAACCAACCAAAGCTTTTGCAGAGCGCGAATGTCTGTGCGGCAGCGAATGCAGTTCCAAGGGACAGTGAAAACCAGGTACAGCTTTCAGTGCTGGCAGCTTTCGTGTGGGCGCAATCGCTGGACGTTTCGAATTTGGCAGCCAGGTTCTGCTAGAGTCACAAAGGTATTGTTGCATCACAACGAACCAAAGCTTTTGCAGAGCGCGAATGTCTGTGCGGCAGCAAATGCATTTCCAAGGGACAGTGAAAACCAGTTAGAGCTTTCAGTGCTGGCAGCTTTCATGTCGGCGCAATCGCTGGACGTTTCGAATTTGGCAGCCGGGCTGTGCTAGAGTCACAAAGGCATTGTTGCATCGTAACCAACCAAAGCTTTTGCAGAGCGCGAATGTCTGTGCGGCAGCGAATGCAGTTCCAAGGGACAGTGAAAACCAGCTACAGCTTTCAGTGCTGGCAGGTTTCGTGTGGGCACAATCGCTGCACGTTTCGAATTTGGCAGCGGGGCTCTGCTAGAGTCACAAAGGCATTGTTGCATCATAACCATCCAAAGCTTTAGCAGAGCGCAAATGTCTGTGTGGCAGCGAATGCAGTTCCAAGGGACTGTGAAAACCAGGTACAGCTTTCAGTGCTGGCAGCTTTCGTGTGGGCGCAATCGCTGGACGTTTCAAATTTGGCAGCCGGGCTTTGCTAGAGTCACAAAGCATTGTTGCATCATAACCAACCAAAGGTTTTGCAGAGCGCGAATGTCTGTTCGGCAGCAAATGCAGTTCCAAGGAACAGTGAAAGCCAGGTACAGCTTTCAGTGCTGGCAGCTTTCGTGTGGGCACAATCGCTGGACGTTTCGAATTTGGCAGCCGGGTTCTGCTAGAGTCACAAAGGAATTGTTGCATCATAACCAAGCAAAGCTTTTGCAGAGCGCGAATGTCTGTGCGGCAGCGAATGCAGTTCCAAGGAACAGTGAAATCCACGTACAGCTTTCAGTGCTGGCAGGTTTCGTGTGGGCACAATCGCTGGACGTTTCGAATTTGGCAGCAGGGCTGTGCTAGAGTCACAAAGGTATTGTTGCATCATAACGAACCAAAGGTTTTGCAGAGCGCGAATGTCTGTGCAGCAGCGAATGCAGTTCCAAGGAACAGTGAAAACCAGTTAGAGCTTTCGGTGCTGGCAGCTTTCGTGTGGGCGCAATCGCTGGACGTTTCGAATTTGGCAGCCGGGCTCTGCTAGAGTCACAAAGGCATTGTTGCATCATAACCATCCAAAGCTTTTGCAGAGCGCGAATGTCTGTGCGGCAGCGAATGCAGTTCCAAGGGACAGTGAAAGCCAGGTACAGCTTTCAGTGTTGGAAGGTTTCATATGGGCGCAATCGCTGAACGTTTCGAATTTGGCAGCCTGGCTGTGCTAGAGTCACAAAGGCATTGTTGCATCATAACCATCCAAAGCTTTTGCAGAGCGCGAATGTCTGTGCGGCAGCGAATGCAGTTGCAAGGGACAGTGAAAACCAGGTACAGCTTTCAGTGCTGGCAGCTTTCGTGTGGGCACAATCGCTGGACGTTTCGAATTTGGCAGCCAGATTCTGCTAGAGTCACAAAGGCGTTGTTGCATCATCACCAACCAAAGCTTTTGCAGAGCGCGAATGTCCGTGCCGCAGCGAAAACAGTTGCATGGGACAGTGAAAACCAGGTACAGCTTTCAGTGCTGGCAGCTTTCGTGTGGGCGCATTCGCTGGACGTTTCGAATTTGGCAACGGGGCTGTGCTAGAGTCACAAAGGCATTGTTGCATCATAACCAACCAAAGCTTTTGCAGAGCGCGAATGTCTGTGCGGCAGCGAATGCAGTTCCAAGGGACAGTGAAAGCCAGGTACAGCTTTCAGTGCTGTAAGTTTTCATATGGGCGCAATCGCTGGACGTTTGAAATTTGGCAGCCGGGCTGTGCTAGAGTCACAAAGGCATTGTTGCATCATAACCAACCAAAGCTTTTGCAGAGCGCAATTGTCTGTGCGTCAGCGAATGCAGTTCCAAGGGACAGTGAAAACCAGGTACAGCTTTCAGTGCTGGCAGCTTTCGTGTGGGCGCAATCGCTGGACGTTTCGAATTTGGCAGCCAGGTTCTGCTAGAGTCACAAAGGTATTGTTGCATCATAACGAACCAAAGCTTTTGCAGAGCGCGAATGTCTGTGCGGCAGCGAATGCAGTTCCAAGGGACAGTGAGAACCAGTTAGAGCTTTCAATGCTGGCAGCTTTCGTGTGGGCGCAATCGCTGGACGTTTCAAATTTGGCAGCGGGGCTGTGCTGGAGTCACAAAGGCATTGTTGCATCATAACGAACCAAAGCTTTTGCAGAGCGCGAATGTCTGTGCGGCAGCGAATGCAGTTCCAAGGGACAGTGAAAGTCAGGTACAGCTTTCAGTGTTGGAAGGTTTCATATGGGCGCAATCGCTGGACGTTTCGAATTTGGCAGCCAGGTTGTGCTAGAGTCACAAAGGTATTGTTGCATCATAACGAACCAAAGCTTTTGCAGAGCGCGAATGTCTGTGCGGCAGCAAATGCATTTCCAAGGGACAGTGAAAACCAGTTAGAGCTTTCAGTGCTGGCAGCTTTCATGTCGGCGCAATCGCTGGACGTTTCGAATTTGGCAGCCGGGCTGTGCTAGAGTCACAAAGGCATTGTTGCATCGTAACCAACCAAAGCTTTTGCAGAGCGCTAATGTCTGTGCGGCAGCGAAAACAGTTGCATGGGACAGTGAAAACCAGCTACAGCTTTCAGTGCTGGCAGCTTTCGTGTGGGCACAATCGCTGGACGTTTCGAATTTGGCAGCCGGGCTGTGCTAGAGTCACAAAGGCATTGTTGCATCGTAACCAACCAAAGCTTTTACAGAGCGCGAATGTCTGTGCGGCAGCGAATGCAGTTCCAAGGGACAGTGAAAGCCAGGTACAGCTTTCAGTGCTGGCAGCTTTCGTGTGGGCGCAATCGCTGGACGTTTCGAATTTGGCAGCCGGGCTGTGCTAGAGTCACAAAGGCATTGTTGCGTCGTAACCAACCAAAGCTTTTGCAGAGCGCGAATGTCTGTGCGGCAGCGAATGCAGTTCCAAGGGACAGTGAAAACCAGCTACAGCTTTCAGTGCTGGCAGCTTTCGTGTGGGCACAATCGCTGGACGTTTCGAATTTGGCAGCGGGGCTCTGCTAGAGTCACAAAGGCATTGTTGCATCATAACCATCCAAAGCTTTAGCAGAGCGCAAATGTCTGTGTGGCAGCGAATGCAGTTCCAAGGGACTGTGAAAACCAGGTACAGCTTTCAGTGCTGGCAGCTTTCGTGTGGGCGCAATCGCTGGACGTTTCAAATTTGGCAGCCGGGCTGTGCTAGAGTCACAAAGCATTGTTGCATCATAACCAACCAAAGGTTTTGCAGAGCGCGAATGTCTGTTCGGCAGCAAATGCAGTTCCAAGGAACAGTGAAATCCAGGTAGAGCTTTCAGTCCTGGCAGCTTTCGTTTGGGCGGTATCGCTGGACGTTTCGAATTTGGCAGCCAGGTTCTGCTAGAGTCACAAAGGAATTGTTGCATCATAACCAACCAAAGCTTTTGCAGAGCGCGAATGTCTGTGCGGCAGCGAATGCAGTTCCAAGGAACAGTGAAATCCACGTACAGCTTTCAGTGCTGGCAGGTTTCGTGTGGGCACAATCGCTGGACGTTTCGAATTTGGCAGCAGGGCTCTGCTAGAGTCACAAAGGTATTGTTGCATCATAACGAACCAAAGCTTTTGCAGAGCGCGAATGTCTGTGCGGCAGCGAATGCAGTTCCAAGGGACAGTGAAAACCAGGTACAGCTTTCAGTGCTGGCAGCTTTCGTGTGGGCGCAATCGCTGGACGTTTCGAATTTGGCAGCCAGGTTCTGCTAGAGTCACAAAGGTATTGTTGCATCACAACGAACCAAAGCTTTTGCAGAGCGCGAATGTCTGTGCGGCAGCAAATGCATTTCCAAGGGACAGTGAAAACCAGTTAGAGCTTTCAGTGCTGGCAGCTTTCATGTCGGCGCAATCGCTGGACGTTTCGAATTTGGCAGCCGGGCTGTGCTAGAGTCACAAAGGCATTGTTGCATCGTAACCAACCAAAGCTTTTGCAGAGCGCGAATGTCTGTGCGGCAGCGAATGCAGTTCCAAGGGACAGTGAAAACCAGGTACAGCTTTCAGTGCTGGCAGGTTTCGTGTGGGCACAATCGCTGGACGTTTCGAATTTGGCAGCGGGGCTCTGCTAGAGTCACAAAGGCATTGTTGCATCATAACCATCCAAAGCTTTAGCAGAGCGCAAATGTCTGTGTGGCAGCGAATGCAGTTCCAAGGGACTGTGAAAACCAGGTACAGCTTTCAGTGCTGGCAGCTTTCGTGTGGGCGCAATCGCTGGACGTTTCAAATTTGGCAGCCGGGCTCTGCTAGAGTCACAAAGCATTGTTGCATCATAACCAACCAAAGGTTTTGCAGAGCGCGAATGTCTGTTCGGCAGCAAATGCAGTTCCAAGGAACAGTGAAAACCAGGTACAGCTTTCAGTGCTGGCAGCTTTCGTGTGGGCACAATCGCTGGACGTTTCGAATTTGGCAGCCGGGTTCTGCTAGAGTCACAAAGGAATTGTTGCATCATAACCAACCAAAGCTTTTGCAGAGCACGAATGTCTGTGCGGCAGCGAATGCAGTTCCAAGGAACAGTGAAATCCACGTACAGCTTTCAGTGCTGGCAGGTTTCGTGTGGGCACAATCGCTGGACGTTTCGAATTTGGCAGCAGGGCTGTGCTAGAGTCACAAAGGTATTGTTGCATCATAACGAACCAAAGGTTTTGCAGAGCGCGAATGTCTGTGCGGCAGCGAAGGCAGTTCCAAGGAACAGTGAAAACCAGTTAGAGCTTTCGGTGCTGGCAGCTTTCGTGTGGGCGCAATCGCTGGACGTTTCGAATTTGGCAGCCGGGCTCTGCTAGAGTCACAAAGGCATTGTTGCATCATAACCATCCAAAGCTTTTGCAGAGCGCGAATGTCTGTGCGGCAGCGAATGCAGTTCCAAGGGACAGTGAAAGCCAGGTACAGCTTTCAGTGTTGGAAGGTTTCATATGGGCGCAATCGCTGAACGTTTCGAATTTGGCAGCCTGGCTGTGCTAGAGTCACAAAGGCATTGTTGCATCATAACCATCCAAAGCTTTTGCAGAGCGCGAATGTCTGTGCGGCAGCGAATGCAGTTGCAAGGGACAGTGAAAACCAGGTACAGCTTTCAGTGCTGGCAGCTTTCGTGTGGGCACAATCGCTGGACGTTTCGAATTTGGCAGCCAGATTCTGCTAGAGTCACAAAGGCGTTGTTGCATCATCACCAACCAAAGCTTTTGCAGAGCGCGAATGTCCGTGCCGCAGCGAAAACAGTTGCATGGGACAGTGAAAACCAGGTACAGCTTTCAGTGCTGGCAGCTTTCGTGTGGGCGCATTCGCTGGACGTTTCGAATTTGGCAACGGGGCTGTGCTAGAGTCACAAAGGCATTGTTGCATCATAACCAACCAAAGCTTTTGCAGAGCGCGAATGTCTGTGCGGCAGCGAATGCATTTCCAAGGGACAGTGAAAGCCAGGTACAGCTTTCAGTGCTGTAAGTTTTCATATGGGCGCAATCGCTGGACGTTTCGAATTTGGCAGCCGGGCTGTGCTAGAGTCACAAAGGCATTGTTGCATCATAACCAACCAAAGCTTTTGCAGAGCGCAATTGTCTGTGCGTCAGCGAATGCAGTTCCAAGGGACAGTGAAAACCAGGTACAGCTTTCAGTGCTGGCAGCTTTCGTGTGGGCGCAATCGCTGGACGTTTCGAATTTGGCAGCCAGGTTCTGCTAGAGTCACAAAGGTATTGTTGCATCATAACGAACCAAAGCTTTTGCAGAGCGCGAATGTCTGTGCGGCAGCGAATGCAGTTCCAAGGGACAGTGAGAACCAGTTAGAGCTTTCAATGCTGGCAGCTTTCGTGTGGGCGCAATCGCTGGACGTTTCGAATTTGGCAGCAGGGCTGTGCTGGAGTCACAAAGGCATTGTTGCATCATAACGAACCAAAGCTTTTGCAGAGCGCGAATGTCTGTGCGGCAGCGAATGCAGTTCCAAGGGACAGTGAAAGTCAGGTACAGCTTTCAGTGTTGGAAGGTTTCATATGGGCGCAATCGCTGGACGTTTCGAATTTGGCAGCCAGGTTGTGCTAGAGTCACAAAGGTATTGTTGCATCACAACGAACCAAAGCTTTTGCAGAGCGCGAATGTCTGTGCGGCAGCAAATGCATTTCCAAGGGACAGTGAAAACCAGTTAGAGCTTTCAGTGCTGGCAGCTTTCATGTCGGCGCAATCGCTGGACGTTTCGAATTTGGCAGCCGGGCTGTGCTAGAGTCACAAAGGCATTGTTGCATCGTAACCAACCAAAGCTTTTGCAGAGCGCGAATGTCTGTGCGGCAGCGAAAACAGTTGCATGGGACAGTGAAAACCAGCTACAGCTTTCAGTGCTGGCAGCTTTCGTGTGGGCACAATCGCTGGACGTTTCGAATTTGGCAGCCGGGCTGTGCTAGAGTCACAAAGGCATTGTTGCATCGTAACCAACCAAAGCTTTTGCAGAGCGCGAATGTCTGTGCGGCAGCGAATGCAGTTCCAAGGGACAGTGAAAGCCAGGTACAGCTTTCAGTGCTGGCAGCTTTCGTGTGGGCGCAATCGCTGGACGTTTCGAATTTGGCAGCCGGGCTGTGCTAGAGTCACAAAGGCATTGTTGCATCGTAACCAACCAAAGCTTTTGCAGAGCGCGAATGTCTGTGCGGCAGCGAATGCAGTTCCAAGGGACAGTGAAAACCAGCTACAGCTTTCAGTGCTGGCAGCTTTCGTGTGGGCACAATCGCTGGACGTTTCGAATTTGGCAGCGGGGATCTGGTAGAGTCACAAAGGCATTGTTGCATCATAACCATCCAAAGCTTTAGCAGAGCGCAAATGTCTGTGTGGCAGCGAATGCAGTTCCAAGGGACTGTGAAAACCAGGTACAGCTTTCAGTGCTGGCAGCTTTCGTGTGGGCGCAATCGCTGGACGTTTCAAATTTGGCAGCCGGGCTCTGCTAGAGTCACAAAGCATTGTTGCATCATAACCAACCAAAGGTTTTGCAGAGCGCGAATGTCTGTTCGGCAGCAAATGCAGTTCCAAGGAACAGTGAAATCCAGGTAGAGCTTTCAGTCCTGGCAGCTTTCGTGTGGGCGGAATCGCTGGACGTTTCGAATTTGGCAGCCGGGTTCTGCTAGAGTCACAAAGGAATTGTTGCATCATAACCAACCAAAGCTTTTGCAGAGCGCGAATGTCTGTGCGGCAGCGAATGCAGTTCCAAGGAACAGTGAAATCCACGTACAGCTTTCAGTGCTGGCAGGTTTCGTGTGGGCACAATCGCTGGACGTTTCGAATTTGGCAGCAGGGCTGTGCTAGAGTCACAAAGGTATTGTTGCATCATAACGAACCAAAGGTTTTGCAGAGCGCGAATGTCTGTGCAGCAGCGAATGCAGTTCCAAGGAACAGTGAAAACCAGTTAGAGCTTTCGGTGCTGGCAGCTTTCGTGTGGGTGCAATCGCTGGACGTTTCGAATTTGGCAGCCGGGCTCTGCTAGAGTCACAAAGGCATTGTTGCATCATAACCATCCAAAGCTTTTGCAGAGCGCGAATGTCTGTGCGGCAGCGAATGCAGTTCCAAGGGACAGTGAAAACCAGGTACAGCTTTCAGTGCTGGCAGGTTTCGTGTGGGCACAATCGCTGGACGTTTCGAATTTTGCAGCCGGGCTGTGCTAGAGTCACAAAGGCATTGTTGCATCATAACCAACCAAAGCTTTTGCAGAGCGCGAATGTCTGTGCGGCAGCGAATGCAGTTCCAAGGGACAGTGAAAACCAGGTACAGCTTTCAGTGCTGGCAGCTTTCGTGTGGGCGCAATCGCTGGACGTTTCGAAGTTGGCAGCCAGATTCTGCTAGAGTCACAAAGGCATTGTTGCATCATCACCAACCAAAGCTTTTGCAGAGCGCGAATGTCCGTGCCGCAGCGAAAACAGTTGCATGGGACAGTGAAAACCAGGTACAGCTTTCAGTGCTGGCAGCTTTCGTGTGGGCGCATTCGCTGGACGTTTCGAATTTGGCAACGGGGCTGTGCTAGAGTCACAAAGGCATTGTTGCATCATAACCAACCAAAGCTTTTGCAGAGCGCGAATGTCTGTGCGGCAGCGAATGCATTTCCAAGGGACAGTGAAACCCAGGTACAGCTTTCAGTGCTGTAAGTTTTCATATGGGCGCAATCGCTGGACGTTTGAAATTTGGCAGCCGGGCTGTGCTAGAGTCACAAAGGCATTGTTGCATCATAACCAACCAAAGCTTTTGCAGAGCGCAATTGTCTGTGCGTCAGCGAATGCAGTTCCAAGGGACAGTGAAAACCAGGTACAGCTTTCAGTGCTGGCAGCTTTCGTGTGGGCGCAATCACTGGACGTTTCGAATTTGGCAGCCAGGTTGTCCTAGAGTCACAAAGGTATTGTTGCATCATAACGAACCAAAGCTTTTGCAGAGCGCGAATGTCTGTGCGGCAGCGAATGCAGTTCCAAGGGACAGTGAGAACCAGTTAGAGCTTTCAATGCTGGCAGCTTTCGTGTGGGCGCAATCGCTGGACGTTTCAAATTTGGCAGCGGGGCTGTGCTGGAGTCACAAAGGCATTGTTGCATCATAACCAACCAAAGCTTTTGCAGAGCGCGAATGTCTGTGCGGCAGCGAATGCAGTTCCAAGGGACAGTGAAAGTCAGGTACAGCTTTCAGTGTTGGAAGGTTTCATATGGGCGCAATCACTGGACGTTTCGAATTTGGCAGCCGGGCTGTGCTAGAGTCACAAAGGCATTGTTGCATCATAACCAACCAAAGCTTTTGCAGAGCGCGAATGTCTGTGCGGCAGCGAATGCAGTTCCAAGGGACAGTGAAAACCAGGTACAGCTTTCAGTGCTGGCAGCTTTCGTGTGGGCGCAATCGCTGGACGTTTCGAATTTGGCAGCCAGGTTGTGCTAGAGTCACAAATGTATTGTTGCATCATAACGAACCAAAGGTTTTGCAGAGCGCGAATGTCTGTGCGGCAGCAAATGCATTTCCAAGGGACAGTGAAAACCAGTTAGAGCTTTCAGTGCTGGCAGCTTTCATGTCGGCGCAATCGCTGGACGTTTCGAATTTGGCAGCCGGGCTGTGCTAGAGTCACAAAGGCATTGTTGCATCGTAACCAACCAAAGCTTTTGCAGAGCGCGAATGTCTGTGCGGCAGCGAATGCAGTTCCAAGGGACAGTGAAAACCAGGTACAGCTTTCAGTGCTGGCAGGTTTCGTGTGGGCACAATCGCTGGACGTTTCGAATTTGGCAGCGGGGCTCTGCTAGAGTCACAAAGGCATTGTTGCATCATAACCATCCAAAGCTTTAGCAGAGCGCAAATGTCTGTGTGGCAGCGAATGCAGTTCCAAGGGACTGTGAAAACCAGGTACAGCTTTCAGTGCTGGCAGCTTTCGTGTGGGCGCAATCGCTGGACGTTTCAAATTTGGCAGCCGGGCTCTGCTAGAGTCACAAAGCATTGTTGCATCATAACCAACCAAAGGTTTTGCAGAGCGCGAATGTCTGTTCGGCAGCAAATGCAGTTCCAAGGAACAGTGAAATCCAGGTAGAGCTTTCAGTCCTGGCAGCTTTCGTGTGGGCGGAATCGCTGGACGTTTCGAATTTGGCAGCCGGGTTCTGCTAGAGTCACAAAGGAATTGTTGCATCATAACCAACCAAAGCTTTTGCAGAGCGCGAATGTCTGTGCGGCAGCGAATGCATTTCCAAGGGACAGTGAAATCCACGTACATCTTTCAGTGCTGGCAGGTTTCGTGTGGGCACAATCGCTGGACGTTTCGAATTTGGCAGCAGGGCTCTGCTAGAGTCACAAAGGTATTGTTGCATCATAACGAACCAAAGGTTTTGCAGAGCGCGAATGTCTGTGCGGCAGCGAATGCAGTTCCAAGGGACAGTGAGAACCAGTTAGAGCTTTCAATGCTGGCAGCTTTCGTGTGGGCGCAATCGCTGGACGTTTCGAATTTGGCAGCAGGGCTGTGCTGGAGTCACAAAGGCATTGTTGCATCATAACGAACCAAAGCTTTTGCAGAGCGCGAATGTCTGTGCGGCAGCGAATGCAGTTCCAAGGGACAGTGAAAGTCAGGTACAGCTTTCAGTGTTGGAAGGTTTCATATGGGCGCAATCGCTGGACGTTTCGAATTTGGCAGCCAGGTTGTGCTAGAGTCACAAAGGTATTGTTGCATCACAACGAACCAAAGCTTTTGCAGAGCGCGAATGTCTGTGCGGCAGCAAATGCATTTCCAAGGGACAGTGAAAACCAGTTAGAGCTTTCAGTGCTGGCAGCTTTCATGTCGGCGCAATCGCTGGACGTTTCGAATTTGGCAGCCGGGCTGTGCTAGAGTCACAAAGGCATTGTTGCATCGTAACCAACCAAAGCTTTTGCAGAGCGCGAATGTCTGTGCGGCAGCGAAAACAGTTGCATGGGACAGTGAAAACCAGCTACAGCTTTCAGTGCTGGCAGCTTTCGTGTGGGCACAATCGCTGGACGTTTCGAATTTGGCAGCCGGGCTGTGCTAGAGTCACAAAGGCATTGTTGCATCGTAACCAACCAAAGCTTTTGCAGAGCGCGAATGTCTGTGCGGCAGCGAATGCAGTTCCAAGGGACAGTGAAAGCCAGGTACAGCTTTCAGTGCTGGCAGCTTTCGTGTGGGCGCAATCGCTGGACGTTTCGAATTTGGCAGCCGGGCTGTGCTAGAGTCACAAAGGCATTGTTGCATCGTAACCAACCAAAGCTTTTGCAGAGCGCGAATGTCTGTGCGGCAGCGAATGCAGTTCCAAGGGACAGTGAAAACCAGCTACAGCTTTCAGTGCTGGCAGCTTTCGTGTGGGCACAATCGCTGGACGTTTCGAATTTGGCAGCGGGGATCTGGTAGAGTCACAAAGGCATTGTTGCATCATAACCATCCAAAGCTTTAGCAGAGCGCAAATGTCTGTGTGGCAGCGAATGCAGTTCCAAGGGACTGTGAAAACCAGGTACAGCTTTCAGTGCTGGCAGCTTTCGTGTGGGCGCAATCGCTGGACGTTTCAAATTTGGCAGCCGGGCTCTGCTAGAGTCACAAAGCATTGTTGCATCATAACCAACCAAAGGTTTTGCAGAGCGCGAATGTCTGTTCGGCAGCAAATGCAGTTCCAAGGAACAGTGAAATCCAGGTAGAGCTTTCAGTCCTGGCAGCTTTCGTGTGGGCGGAATCGCTGGACGTTTCGAATTTGGCAGCCGGGTTCTGCTAGAGTCACAAAGGAATTGTTGCATCATAACCAACCAAAGCTTTTGCAGAGCGCGAATGTCTGTGCGGCAGCGAATGCAGTTCCAAGGAACAGTGAAATCCACGTACAGCTTTCAGTGCTGGCAGGTTTCGTGTGGGCACAATCGCTGGACGTTTCGAATTTGGCAGCAGGGCTGTGCTAGAGTCACAAAGGTATTGTTGCATCATAACGAACCAAAGGTTTTGCAGAGCGCGAATGTCTGTGCAGCAGCGAATGCAGTTCCAAGGAACAGTGAAAACCAGTTAGAGCTTTCGGTGCTGGCAGCTTTCGTGTGGGTGCAATCGCTGGACGTTTCGAATTTGGCAGCCGGGCTCTGCTAGAGTCACAAAGGCATTGTTGCATCATAACCATCCAAAGCTTTTGCAGAGCGCGAATGTCTGTGCGGCAGCGAATGCAGTTCCAAGGGACAGTGAAAACCAGGTACAGCTTTCAGTGCTGGCAGGTTTCGTGTGGGCACAATCGCTGGACGTTTCGAATTTTGCAGCCGGGCTGTGCTAGAGTCACAAAGGCATTGTTGCATCATAACCAACCAAAGCTTTTGCAGAGCGCGAATGTCTGTGCGGCAGCGAATGCAGTTCCAAGGGACAGTGAAAACCAGGTACAGCTTTCAGTGCTGGCAGCTTTCGTGTGGGCGCAATCGCTGGACGTTTCGAAGTTGGCAGCCAGATTCTGCTAGAGTCACAAAGGCATTGTTGCATCATCACCAACCAAAGCTTTTGCAGAGCGCGAATGTCCGTGCCGCAGCGAAAACAGTTGCATGGGACAGTGAAAACCAGGTACAGCTTTCAGTGCTGGCAGCTTTCGTGTGGGCGCATTCGCTGGACGTTTCGAATTTGGCAACGGGGCTGTGCTAGAGTCACAAAGGCATTGTTGCATCATAACCAACCAAAGCTTTTGCAGAGCGCGAATGTCTGTGCGGCAGCGAATGCATTTCCAAGGGACAGTGAAACCCAGGTACAGCTTTCAGTGCTGGCAGCTTTCGTGTGGGCGCAATCGCTGGACGTTTCAAATTTGGCAGCCGGGCTCTGCTAGAGTCACAAAGCATTGTTGCATCATAACCAACCAAAGGTTTTGCAGAGCGCGAATGTCTGTTCGGCAGCAAATGCAGTTCCAAGGAACAGTGAAAACCAGGTACAGCTTTCAGTGCTGGCAGCTTTCGTGTGGGCACAATCGCTGGACGTTTCGAATTTGGCAGCCGGGTTCTGCTAGAGTCACAAAGGAATTGTTGCATCATAACCAACCAAAGCTTTTGCAGAGCGCGAATGTCTGTGCGGCAGCGAATGCAGTTCCAAGGAACAGTGAAATCCACGTACAGCTTTCAGTGCTGGCAGGTTTCGTGTGGGCACAATCGCTGGACGTTTCGAATTTGGCAGCAGGGCTGTGCTAGAGTCACAAAGGTATTGTTGCATCATAACGAACCAAAGGTTTTGCAGAGCGCGAATGTCTGTGCGGCAGCGAATGCAGTTCCAAGGAACAGTGAAAACCAGTTAGAGCTTTCGGTGCTGGCAGCTTTCGTGTGGGCGCAATCGCTGGACGTTTCGAATTTGGCAGCCGGGCTCTGCTAGAGTCACAAAGGCATTGTTGCATCATAACTATCCAAAGCTTTTGCAGAGCGCGAATGTCTGTGCGGCAGCGAATGCAGTTCCAAGGGACAGTGAAAACCAGGTACAGCTTTCAGTGTTGGAAGGTTTCATATGGGCGCAATCGCTGAACGTTTCGAATTTGGCAGCCTGGCTGTGCTAGAGTCACAAAGGCATTGTTGCATCATAACCATCCAAAGCTTTTGCAGAGCGCGAATGTCTGTGCGGCAGCGAATGCAGTTGCAAGGGACAGTGAAAACCAGGTACAGCTTTCAGTGCTGGCAGCTTTCGTGTGGGCACAATCGCTGGACGTTTCGAATTTGGCAGCCAGATTCTGCTAGAGTCACAAAGGCGTTGTTGCATCATCACCAACCAAAGCTTTTGCAGAGCGCGAATGTCCGTGCCGCAGCGAAAACAGTTGCATGGGACAGTGAAAACCAGGTACAGCTTTCAGTGCTGGCAGCTTTCGTGTGGGCGCATTCGCTGGACGTTTCGAATTTGGCAACGGGGCTGTGCTAGAGTCACAAAGGCATTGTTGCATCATAACCAACCAAAGCTTTTGCAGAGCGCGAATGTCTGTGCGGCAGCGAATGCATTTCCAAGGGACAGTGAAAGCCAGGTACAGCTTTCAGTGCTGTAAGTTTTCATATGGGCGCAATCGCTGGACGTTTGAAATTTGGCAGCCGGGCTGTGCTAGAGTCACAAAGGCATTGTTGCATCATAACCAACCAAAGCTTTTGCAGAGCGCAATTGTCTGTGCGTCAGCGAATGCAGTTCCAAGGGACAGTGAAAACCAGGTACAGCTTTCAGTGCTGGCAGCTTTCGTGTGGGCGCAATCGCTGGACGTTTCGAATTTGGCAGCCAGGTTCTGCTAGAGTCACAAAGGTATTGTTGCATCATAACGAACCAAAGCTTTTGCAGAGCGCGAATGTCTGTGCGGCAGCGAATGCAGTTCCAAGGGACAGTGAGAACCAGTTAGAGCTTTCAATGCTGGCAGCTTTCGTGTGGGCGCAATCGCTGGACGTTTCGAATTTGGCAGCAGGGCTGTGCTGGAGTCACAAAGGCATTGTTGCATCATAACGAACCAAAGCTTTTGCAGAGCGCGAATGTCTGTGCGGCAGCGAATGCAGTTCCAAGGGACAGTGAAAGTCAGGTACAGCTTTCAGTGTTGGAAGGTTTCATATGGGCGCAATCGCTGGACGTTTCGAATTTGGCAGCCAGGTTGTGCTAGAGTCACAAAGGTATTGTTGCATCACAACGAACCAAAGCTTTTGCAGAGCGCGAATGTCTGTGCGGCAGCAAATGCATTTCCAAGGGACAGTGAAAACCAGTTAGAGCTTTCAGTGCTGGCAGCTTTCATGTCGGCGCAATCGCTGGACGTTTCGAATTTGGCAGCCGGGCTGTGCTAGAGTCACAAAGGCATTGTTGCATCGTAACCAACCAAAGCTTTTGCAGAGCGCGAATGTCTGTGCGGCAGCGAAAACAGTTGCATGGGACAGTGAAAACCAGCTACAGCTTTCAGTGCTGGCAGCTTTCGTGTGGGCACAATCGCTGGACGTTTCGAATTTGGCAGCCGGGCTGTGCTAGAGTCACAAAGGCATTGTTGCATCGTAACCAACCAAAGCTTTTGCAGAGCGCGAATGTCTGTGCGGCAGCGAATGCAGTTCCAAGGGACAGTGAAAGCCAGGTACAGCTTTCAGTGCTGGCAGCTTTCGTGTGGGCGCAATCGCTGGACGTTTCGAATTTGGCAGCCGGGCTGTGCTAGAGTCACAAAGGCATTGTTGCATCGTAACCAACCAAAGCTTTTGCAGAGCGCGAATGTCTGTGCGGCAGCGAATGCAGTTCCAAGGGACAGTGAAAACCAGCTACAGCTTTCAGTGCTGGCAGCTTTCGTGTGGGCACAATCGCTGGACGTTTCGAATTTGGCAGCGGGGATCTGGTAGAGTCACAAAGGCATTGTTGCATCATAACCATCCAAAGCTTTAGCAGAGCGCAAATGTCTGTGTGGCAGCGAATGCAGTTCCAAGGGACTGTGAAAACCAGGTACAGCTTTCAGTGCTGGCAGCTTTCGTGTGGGCGCAATCGCTGGACGTTTCAAATTTGGCAGCCGGGCTCTGCTAGAGTCACAAAGCATTGTTGCATCATAACCAACCAAAGGTTTTGCAGAGCGCGAATGTCTGTTCGGCAGCAAATGCAGTTCCAAGGAACAGTGAAATCCAGGTAGAGCTTTCAGTCCTGGCAGCTTTCGTGTGGGCGGAATCGCTGGACGTTTCGAATTTGGCAGCCGGGTTCTGCTAGAGTCACAAAGGAATTGTTGCATCATAACCAACCAAAGCTTTTGCAGAGCGCGAATGTCTGTGCGGCAGCGAATGCAGTTCCAAGGAACAGTGAAATCCACGTACAGCTTTCAGTGCTGGCAGGTTTCGTGTGGGCACAATCGCTGGACGTTTCGAATTTGGCAGCAGGGCTGTGCTAGAGTCACAAAGGTATTGTTGCATCATAACGAACCAAAGGTTTTGCAGAGCGCGAATGTCTGTGCAGCAGCGAATGCAGTTCCAAGGAACAGTGAAAACCAGTTAGAGCTTTCGGTGCTGGCAGCTTTCGTGTGGGTGCAATCGCTGGACGTTTCGAATTTGGCAGCCGGGCTCTGCTAGAGTCACAAAGGCATTGTTGCATCATAACCAACCAAAGCTTTTGCAGAGCGCGAATGTCTGTGCGGCAGCGAATGCAGTTCCAAGGGACAGTGAAAACCAGGTACAGCTTTCAGTGCTGGCAGGTTTCGTGTGGGCACAATCGCTGGACGTTTCGAATTTTGCAGCCGGGCTGTGCTAGAGTCACAAAGGCATTGTTGCATCATAACCAACCAAAGCTTTTGCAGAGCGCGAATGTCTGTGCGGCAGCGAATGCAGTTCCAAGGAACAGTGAAAACCAGTTAGAGCTTTCAGTGCTGGCAGCTTTCATGTCGGCGCAATCGCTGGACGTTTCGAATTTGGCAGCCGGGCTGTGCTAGAGTCACAAAGGCATTGTTGCATCGTAACCAACCAAAGCTTTTGCAGAGCGCGAATGTCTGTGCGGCAGCGAATGCAGTTCCAAGGGACAGTGAAAACCAGGTACAGCTTTCAGTGCTGGCAGGTTTCGTGTGGGCACAATCGCTGGACGTTTCGAATTTGGCAGCGGGGCTCTGCTAGAGTCACAAAGGCATTGTTGCATCATAACCATCCAAAGCTTTAGCAGAGCGCAAATGTCTGTGTGGCAGCGAATGCAGTTCCAAGGGACTGTGAAAACCAGGTACAGCTTTCAGTGCTGGCAGCTTTCGTGTGGGCGCAATCGCTGGACGTTTCAAATTTGGCAGCCGGGCTCTGCTAGAGTCACAAAGCATTGTTGCATCATAACCAACCAAAGGTTTTGCAGAGCGCGAATGTCTGTTCGGCAGCAAATGCAGTTCCAAGGAACAGTGAAAACCAGGTACAGCTTTCAGTGCTGGCAGCTTTCGTGTGGGCACAATCGCTGGACGTTTCGAATTTGGCAGCCGGGTTCTGCTAGAGTCACAAAGGAATTGTTGCATCATAACCAACCAAAGCTTTTGCAGAGCGCGAATGTCTGTGCGGCAGCGAATGCAGTTCCAAGGAACAGTGAAATCCACGTACAGCTTTCAGTGCTGGCAGGTTTCGTGTGGGCACAATCGCTGGACGTTTCGAATTTGGCAGCAGGGCTGTGCTAGAGTCACAAAGGTATTGTTGCATCATAACGAACCAAAGGTTTTGCAGAGCGCGAATGTCTGTGCGGCAGCGAATGCAGTTCCAAGGAACAGTGAAAACCAGTTAGAGCTTTCGGTGCTGGCAGCTTTCGTGTGGGCGCAATCGCTGGACGTTTCGAATTTGGCAGCCGGGCTCTGCTAGAGTCACAAAGGCATTGTTGCATCATAACCATCCAAAGCTTTTGCAGAGCGCGAATGTCTGTGCGGCAGCGAATGCAGTTCCAAGGGACAGTGAAAGCCAGGTACAGCTTTCAGTGTTGGAAGGTTTCATATGGGCGCAATCGCTGAACGTTTCGAATTTGGCAGCCTGGCTGTGCTAGAGTCACAAAGGCATTGTTGCATCATAACCATCCAAAGCTTTTGCAGAGCGCGAATGTCTGTGCGGCAGCGAAAACAGTTGCATGGGACAGTGAAAACCAGGTACAGCTTTCAGTGCTGGCAGCTTTCGTGTGGGCGCATTCGCTGGACGTTTCGAATTTGGCAACGGGGCTGTGCTAGAGTCACAAAGGCATTGTTGCATCATAACCAACCAAAGCTTTTGCAGAGCGCGAATGTCTGTGCGGCAGCGAATGCATTTCCAAGGGACAGTGAAACCCAGGTACAGCTTTCAGTGCTGGCAGCTTTCGTGTGGGCGCAATCGCTGGACGTTTCAAATTTGGCAGCCGGGCTCTGCTAGAGTCACAAAGCATTGTTGCATCATAACCAACCAAAGGTTTTGCAGAGCGCGAATGTCTGTTCGGCAGCAAATGCAGTTCCAAGGAACAGTGAAAACCAGGTACAGCTTTCAGTGCTGGCAGCTTTCGTGTGGGCACAATCGCTGGACGTTTCGAATTTGGCAGCCGGGTTCTGCTAGAGTCACAAAGGAATTGTTGCATCATAACCAACCAAAGCTTTTGCAGAGCGCGAATGTCTGTGCGGCAGCGAATGCAGTTCCAAGGAACAGTGAAATCCACGTACAGCTTTCAGTGCTGGCAGGTTTCGTGTGGGCACAATCGCTGGACGTTTCGAATTTGGCAGCAGGGCTGTGCTAGAGTCACAAAGGTATTGTTGCATCATAACGAACCAAAGGTTTTGCAGAGCGCGAATGTCTGTGCGGCAGCGAATGCAGTTCCAAGGAACAGTGAAAACCAGTTAGAGCTTTCGGTGCTGGCAGCTTTCGTGTGGGCGCAATCGCTGGACGTTTCGAAGTTGGCAGCCAGATTCTGCTAGAGTCACAATGGCATTGTTGCATCATCACCAACCAAAGCTTTTGCAGAGCGCGAATGTCCGTGCCGCAGCGAAAACAGTTGCATGGGACAGTGAAAACCAGGTACAGCTTTCAGTGCTGGCAGCTTTCGTGTGGGCGCATTCGCTGGACGTTTCGAATTTGGCAACGGGGCTGTGCTAGAGTCACAAAGGCATTGTTGCATCATAACCAACCAAAGCTTTTGCAGAGCGCGAATGTCTGTGCGGCAGCGAATGCATTTCCAAGGGACAGTGAAACCCAGGTACAGCTTTCAGTGCTGTAAGTTTTCATATGGGCGCAATCGCTGGACGTTTGAAATTTGGCAGCCGGGCTGTGCTAGAGTCACAAAGGCATTGTTGCATCATAACCAACCAAAGCTTTTGCAGAGCGCAATTGTCTGTGCGTCAGCGAATGCAGTTCCAAGGGACAGTGAAAACCAGGTACAGCTTTCAGTGCTGGCAGCTTTCGTGTGGGCGCAATCACTGGACGTTTCGAATTTGGCAGCCAGGTTGTCCTAGAATCACAAAGGTATTGTTGCATCATAACGAACCAAAGCTTTTGCAGAGCGCGAATGTCTGTGCGGCAGCGAATGCAGTTCCAAGGGACAGTGAGAACCAGTTAGAGCTTTCAATGCTGGCAGCTTTCGTGTGGGCGCAATCAGTGGACGTTTCAAATTTGGCAGCGGGGCTGTGCTGGAGTCACAAAGGCATTGTTGCATCATAACCAACCAAAGCTTTTGCAGAGCGCGAATGTCTGTGCGGCAGCGAATGCAGTTCCAAGGGACAGTGAAAGTCAGGTACAGCTTTCAGTGTTGGAAGGTTTCATATGGGCGCAATCACTGGACGTTTCGAATTTGGCAGCCGGGCTGTGCTAGAGTCACAAAGGCATTGTTGCATCATAACCAACCAAAGCTTTTGCAGAGCGCGAATGTCTGTGCGGCAGCGAATGCAGTTGCAAGGGACAGTGAAAACCAGGTACAGCTTTCAGTGCTGGCAGCTTTCGTGTGGGCACAATCGCTGGACGTTTCGAATTTGGCAGCCAGATTCTGCTAGAGTCACAAAGGCGTTGTTGCATCATCACCAACCAAAGCTTTTGCAGAGCGCGAATGTCCGTGCCGCAGCGAAAACAGTTGCATGGGACAGTGAAAACCAGGTACAGCTTTCAGTGCTGGCAGCTTTCGTGTGGGCGCATTCGCTGGACGTTTCGAATTTGGCAACGGGGCTGTGCTAGAGTCACAAAGGCATTGTTGCATCATAACCAACCAAAGCTTTTGCAGAGCGCGAATGTCTGTGCGGCAGCGAATGCATTTCCAAGGGACAGTGAAAGCCAGGTACAGCTTTCAGTGCTGTAAGTTTTCATATGGGCGCAATCGCTGGACGTTTGAAATTTGGCAGCCGGGCTGTGCTAGAGTCACAAAGGCATTGTTGCATCATAACCAACCAAAGCTTTTGCAGAGCGCAATTGTCTGTGCGTCAGCGAATGCAGTTCCAAGGGACAGTGAAAACCAGGTACAGCTTTCAGTGCTGGCAGCTTTCGTGTGGGCGCAATCGCTGGACGTTTCGAATTTGGCAGCCAGGTTCTGCTAGAGTCACAAAGGTATTGTTGCATCATAACGAACCAAAGCTTTTGCAGAGCGCGAATGTCTGTGCGGCAGCGAATGCAGTTCCAAGGGACAGTGAGAACCAGTTAGAGCTTTCAATGCTGGCAGCTTTCGTGTGGGCGCAATCGCTGGACGTTTCGAATTTGGCAGCAGGGCTGTGCTGGAGTCACAAAGGCATTGTTGCATCATAACGAACCAAAGCTTTTGCAGAGCGCGAATGTCTGTGCGGCAGCGAATGCAGTTCCAAGGGACAGTGAAAGTCAGGTACAGCTTTCAGTGTTGGAAGGTTTCATATGGGCGCAATCGCTGGACGTTTCGAATTTGGCAGCCAGGTTGTGCTAGAGTCACAAAGGTATTGTTGCATCACAACGAACCAAAGCTTTTGCAGAGCGCGAATGTCTGTGCGGCAGCAAATGCATTTCCAAGGGACAGTGAAAACCAGTTAGAGCTTTCAGTGCTGGCAGCTTTCATGTCGGCGCAATCGCTGGACGTTTCGAATTTGGCAGCCGGGCTGTGCTAGAGTCACAAAGGCATTGTTGCATCGTAACCAACCAAAGCTTTTGCAGAGCGCGAATGTCTGTGCGGCAGCGAAAACAGTTGCATGGGACAGTGAAAACCAGCTACAGCTTTCAGTGCTGGCAGCTTTCGTGTGGGCACAATCGCTGGACGTTTCGAATTTGGCAGCCGGGCTGTGCTAGAGTCACAAAGGCATTGTTGCATCGTAACCAACCAAAGCTTTTGCAGAGCGCGAATGTCTGTGCGGCAGCGAATGCAGTTCCAAGGGACAGTGAAAGCCAGGTACAGCTTTCAGTGCTGGCAGCTTTCGTGTGGGCGCAATCGCTGGACGTTTCGAATTTGGCAGCCGGGCTGTGCTAGAGTCACAAAGGCATTGTTGCATCGTAACCAACCAAAGCTTTTGCAGAGCGCGAATGTCTGTGCGGCAGCGAATGCAGTTCCAAGGGACAGTGAAAACCAGCTACAGCTTTCAGTGCTGGCAGCTTTCGTGTGGGCACAATCGCTGGACGTTTCGAATTTGGCAGCGGGGATCTGGTAGAGTCACAAAGGCATTGTTGCATCATAACCATCCAAAGCTTTAGCAGAGCGCAAATGTCTGTGTGGCAGCGAATGCAGTTCCAAGGGACTGTGAAAACCAGGTACAGCTTTCAGTGCTGGCAGCTTTCGTGTGGGCGCAATCGCTGGACGTTTCAAATTTGGCAGCCGGGCTCTGCTAGAGTCACAAAGCATTGTTGCATCATAACCAACCAAAGGTTTTGCAGAGCGCGAATGTCTGTTCGGCAGCAAATGCAGTTCCAAGGAACAGTGAAATCCAGGTAGAGCTTTCAGTCCTGGCAGCTTTCGTGTGGGCGGAATCGCTGGACGTTTCGAATTTGGCAGCCGGGTTCTGCTAGAGTCACAAAGGAATTGTTGCATCATAACCAACCAAAGCTTTTGCAGAGCGCGAATGTCTGTGCGGCAGCGAATGCAGTTCCAAGGAACAGTGAAATCCACGTACAGCTTTCAGTGCTGGCAGGTTTCGTGTGGGCACAATCGCTGGACGTTTCGAATTTGGCAGCAGGGCTGTGCTAGAGTCACAAAGGTATTGTTGCATCATAACGAACCAAAGGTTTTGCAGAGCGCGAATGTCTGTGCAGCAGCGAATGCAGTTCCAAGGAACAGTGAAAACCAGTTAGAGCTTTCGGTGCTGGCAGCTTTCGTGTGGGTGCAATCGCTGGACGTTTCGAATTTGGCAGCCGGGCTCTGCTAGAGTCACAAAGGCATTGTTGCATCATAACCAACCAAAGCTTTTGCAGAGCGCGAATGTCTGTGCGGCAGCGAATGCAGTTCCAAGGGACAGTGAAAACCAGGTACAGCTTTCAGTGCTGGCAGGTTTCGTGTGGGCACAATCGCTGGACGTTTCGAATTTTGCAGCCGGGCTGTGCTAGAGTCACAAAGGCATTGTTGCATCATAACCAACCAAAGCTTTTGCAGAGCGCGAATGTCTGTGCGGCAGCGAATGCAGTTCCAAGGAACAGTGAAAACCAGTTAGAGCTTTCAGTGCTGGCAGCTTTCATGTCGGCGCAATCGCTGGACGTTTCGAATTTGGCAGCCGGGCTGTGCTAGAGTCACAAAGGCATTGTTGCATCGTAACCAACCAAAGCTTTTGCAGAGCGCGAATGTCTGTGCGGCAGCGAATGCAGTTCCAAGGGACAGTGAAAACCAGGTACAGCTTTCAGTGCTGGCAGGTTTCGTGTGGGCACAATCGCTGGACGTTTCGAATTTGGCAGCGGGGCTCTGCTAGAGTCACAAAGGCATTGTTGCATCATAACCATCCAAAGCTTTAGCAGAGCGCAAATGTCTGTGTGGCAGCGAATGCAGTTCCAAGGGACTGTGAAAACCAGGTACAGCTTTCAGTGCTGGCAGCTTTCGTGTGGGCGCAATCGCTGGACGTTTCAAATTTGGCAGCCGGGCTCTGCTAGAGTCACAAAGCATTGTTGCATCATAACCAACCAAAGGTTTTGCAGAGCGCGAATGTCTGTTCGGCAGCAAATGCAGTTCCAAGGAACAGTGAAAACCAGGTACAGCTTTCAGTGCTGGCAGCTTTCGTGTGGGCACAATCGCTGGACGTTTCGAATTTGGCAGCCGGGTTCTGCTAGAGTCACAAAGGAATTGTTGCATCATAACCAACCAAAGCTTTTGCAGAGCGCGAATGTCTGTGCGGCAGCGAATGCAGTTCCAAGGAACAGTGAAATCCACGTACAGCTTTCAGTGCTGGCAGGTTTCGTGTGGGCACAATCGCTGGACGTTTCGAATTTGGCAGCAGGGCTGTGCTAGAGTCACAAAGGTATTGTTGCATCATAACGAACCAAAGGTTTTGCAGAGCGCGAATGTCTGTGCGGCAGCGAATGCAGTTCCAAGGAACAGTGAAAACCAGTTAGAGCTTTCGGTGCTGGCAGCTTTCGTGTGGGCGCAATCGCTGGACGTTTCGAATTTGGCAGCCGGGCTCTGCTAGAGTCACAAAGGCATTGTTGCATCATAACCATCCAAAGCTTTTGCAGAGCGCGAATGTCTGTGCGGCAGCGAATGCAGTTCCAAGGGACAGTGAAAGCCAGGTACAGCTTTCAGTGTTGGAAGGTTTCATATGGGCGCAATCGCTGAACGTTTCGAATTTGGCAGCCTGGCTGTGCTAGAGTCACAAAGGCATTGTTGCATCATAACCATCCAAAGCTTTTGCAGAGCGCGAATGTCTGTGCGGCAGCGAAAACAGTTGCATGGGACAGTGAAAACCAGGTACAGCTTTCAGTGCTGGCAGCTTTCGTGTGGGCGCATTCGCTGGACGTTTCGAATTTGGCAACGGGGCTGTGCTAGAGTCACAAAGGCATTGTTGCATCATAACCAACCAAAGCTTTTGCAGAGCGCGAATGTCTGTGCGGCAGCGAATGCATTTCCAAGGGACAGTGAAACCCAGGTACAGCTTTCAGTGCTGGCAGCTTTCGTGTGGGCGCAATCGCTGGACGTTTCAAATTTGGCAGCCGGGCTCTGCTAGAGTCACAAAGCATTGTTGCATCATAACCAACCAAAGGTTTTGCAGAGCGCGAATGTCTGTTCGGCAGCAAATGCAGTTCCAAGGAACAGTGAAAACCAGGTACAGCTTTCAGTGCTGGCAGCTTTCGTGTGGGCACAATCGCTGGACGTTTCGAATTTGGCAGCCGGGTTCTGCTAGAGTCACAAAGGAATTGTTGCATCATAACCAACCAAAGCTTTTGCAGAGCGCGAATGTCTGTGCGGCAGCGAATGCAGTTCCAAGGAACAGTGAAATCCACGTACAGCTTTCAGTGCTGGCAGGTTTCGTGTGGGCACAATCGCTGGACGTTTCGAATTTGGCAGCAGGGCTGTGCTAGAGTCACAAAGGTATTGTTGCATCATAACGAACCAAAGGTTTTGCAGAGCGCGAATGTCTGTGCGGCAGCGAATGCAGTTCCAAGGAACAGTGAAAACCAGTTAGAGCTTTCGGTGCTGGCAGCTTTCGTGTGGGCGCAATCGCTGGACGTTTCGAAGTTGGCAGCCAGATTCTGCTAGAGTCACAATGGCATTGTTGCATCATCACCAACCAAAGCTTTTGCAGAGCGCGAATGTCCGTGCCGCAGCGAAAACAGTTGCATGGGACAGTGAAAACCAGGTACAGCTTTCAGTGCTGGCAGCTTTCGTGTGGGCGCATTCGCTGGACGTTTCGAATTTGGCAACGGGGCTGTGCTAGAGTCACAAAGGCATTGTTGCATCATAACCAACCAAAGCTTTTGCAGAGCGCGAATGTCTGTGCGGCAGCGAATGCATTTCCAAGGGACAGTGAAACCCAGGTACAGCTTTCAGTGCTGTAAGTTTTCATATGGGCGCAATCGCTGGACGTTTGAAATTTGGCAGCCGGGCTGTGCTAGAGTCACAAAGGCATTGTTGCATCATAACCAACCAAAGCTTTTGCAGAGCGCAATTGTCTGTGCGTCAGCGAATGCAGTTCCAAGGGACAGTGAAAACCAGGTACAGCTTTCAGTGCTGGCAGCTTTCGTGTGGGCGCAATCACTGGACGTTTCGAATTTGGCAGCCAGGTTGTCCTAGAATCACAAAGGTATTGTTGCATCATAACGAACCAAAGCTTTTGCAGAGCGCGAATGTCTGTGCGGCAGCGAATGCAGTTCCAAGGGACAGTGAGAACCAGTTAGAGCTTTCAATGCTGGCAGCTTTCGTGTGGGCGCAATCAGTGGACGTTTCAAATTTGGCAGCGGGGCTGTGCTGGAGTCACAAAGGCATTGTTGCATCATAACCAACCAAAGCTTTTGCAGAGCGCGAATGTCTGTGCGGCAGCGAATGCAGTTCCAAGGGACAGTGAAAGTCAGGTACAGCTTTCAGTGTTGGAAGGTTTCATATGGGCGCAATCACTGGACGTTTCGAATTTGGCAGCCGGGCTGTGCTAGAGTCACAAAGGCATTGTTGCATCATAACCAACCAAAGCTTTTGCAGAGCGCGAATGTCTGTGCGGCAGCGAATGCAGTTCCAAGGGACAGTGAAAACCAGGTACAGCTTTCAGTGCTGGCAGCTTTCGTGTGGGCGCAATCGCTGGACGTTTCGAATTTGGCAGCCAGGTTGTGCTAGAGTCACAAATGTATTGTTGCATCATAACGAACCAAAGGTTTTGCAGAGCGCGAATGTCTGTGCGGCAGCAAATGCATTTCCAAGGGACAGTGAAAACCAGTTAGAGCTTTCAGTGCTGGCAGCTTTCATGTCGGCGCAATCGCTGGACGTTTCGAATTTGGCAGCCGGGCTGTGCTAGAGTCACAAAGGCATTGTTGCATCGTAACCAACCAAAGCTTTTGCAGAGCGCGAATGTCTGTGCGGCAGCGAATGCAGTTCCAAGGGACAGTGAAAACCAGGTACAGCTTTCAGTGCTGGCAGGTTTCGTGTGGGCACAATCGCTGGACGTTTCGAATTTGGCAGCGGGGCTCTGCTAGAGTCACAAAGGCATTGTTGCATCATAACCATCCAAAGCTTTAGCAGAGCGCAAATGTCTGTGTGGCAGCGAATGCAGTTCCAAGGGACAGTGAAAACCAGGTACAGCTTTCAGTGCTGGCAGCTTTCGTGTGGGCGCAATCGCTGGACGTTTCAAATTTGGCAGCCGGGCTCTGCTAGAGTCACAAAGCATTGTTGCATCATAACCAACCAAAGGTTTTGCAGAGCGCGAATGTCTGTTTGGCAGCAAATGCAGTTCCAAGGAACAGTGAAATCCAGGTAGAGCTTTCAGTCCTGGCAGCTTTCGTGTGGGCGGAATCGCTGGACGTTTCGAATTTGGCAGCCGGGTTCTGCTAGAGTCACAAAGGAATTGTTGCATCATAACCAACCAAAGCTTTTGCAGAGCGCGAATGTCTGTGCGGCAGCGAATGCATTTCCAAGGGACAGTGAAATCCACGTACATCTTTCAGTGCTGGCAGGTTTCGTGTGGGCACAATCGCTGGACGTTTCGAATTTGGCAGCAGGGCTCTGCTAGAGTCACAAAGGTATTGTTGCATCATAACGAACCAAAGGTTTTGCAGAGCGCGAATGTCTGTGCAGCAGCGAATGCAGTTCCAAGGAACAGTGAAAACCAGTTAGAGCTTTCGGTGCTGGCAGCTTTCGTGTGGGCGCAATCGCTGGACGTTTCGAATTTGGCAGCCAGGTTCTGCTAGAGTCACAAAGGTATTGTTGCATCATAACGAACCAAAGCTTTTGCAGAGCGCGAATGTCTGTGCGGCAGCGAATGCAGTTCCAAGGGACAGTGAAAACCAGTTAGAGCTTTCATTGCTGGCAGGTTTCGTGTGGGCGCAATCGCTGGACGTTTCGAATTTGGCAGCGGGGCTGTGCTAGAGTCACAAAGGCATTGTTGCATCGTAACCAACCAAAGGTTTTGCAGAGCGCGAATATCTGTGCGGCAGCGAATGCAGTTCCAAGGGACAGTGAAAACCAGGTACAGCTTTCAGTGCTGGCAGCTTTCGTGGGGGCACAATCGCTGGACGTTTCAAATTTGGCAGCCGGGCTCTGCTAGAGTCACAAAGCATTGTTGCATCATAACCAACCAAAGGTTTTGCAGAGCGCGAATGTCTGTTCGTCAGCGAATGCAGTTCCAAGGAACAGTGAGAACCAGTTAGAGCTTTCAGTGCTGGCAGCTTTCGTGTGGGCGCAATCGCTGGACGTTTCAAATTTGGCAGCGGGGCTGTGCTAGAGTCACAAAGGCATTTTTGCATCATAACCAACCAAAGCTTTTGCAGAGCGCGAATGTCTGTGCGGCAGCGAATGCATTTCCAAGGGTCAGTGAAAGCCAGGTATAGCTTTCAGTGCTGTAAGGTTTCATATGGGCGCAATCGCTGGACGTTTGAAATTTGGCAGCCGGGCTGTGCTAGAGTCACAAAGGCATTGTTGCATCATAACCAACCAAAGCTTTTGCAGAGCGCAAATGTCTGTGCGTCAGCGAATGCAGTTCCAAGGGACAGTGAAAACCAGGTACAGCTTTCAGTGCTGGCAGCTTTCGTGTGGGCGCAATCGCTGGACGTTTCGAATTTGGCAGCCAGGTTCTGCTAGAGTCACAATGGTATTGTTGCATCATAATGAACCAAAGCTTTTGCAGAGCGCGAATGTCTGTGCGGCAGCGAATGCAGTTCCAAGGGACAGTGAAAACCAGTTAGAGCTTTCATTGCTGGCAGGTTTCGTGTGGGCGCAATCGCTGGACGTTTCGAATTTGGCAGCGGGGCTGTGCTAGAGTCACAAAGGCATTGTTGCATCATAACCATCCAAAGCTTTTGCAGAGCGCGAATGTCTGTGCGGCAGCGAATGCAGTTCCAAGGGACAGTGAAAACCAGGTACAGCTTTCAGTGCTGGCAGGTTTCGTGTGGGCACAATCGCTGGACGTTTAGAATTTTGCAGCGGGGCTCTGCTAGAGTCACAAAGACATTGTTGCATCATAACCAATCAAAGCTATTGCAGAGCGCGAATGTCTGTGCGGCAGCGAATGCAGTTCCAAGGGACAGTGAAAGCCAGGTACAGCTTTCAGTGTTGGAAGGTTTCATATGGGCGCAATCGCTGGACGTTTCGAATTTGGCAGCGGGGCTGTGCTAGAGTCACAAAGGCATTGTTGCATCATAACCATCCAAAGCTTCTGCAGACCGCAATTGTCTGTGCGTCAGCGAATGCAGTTCCAAGGGACAGTGAAAACCAGGTACAGCTTTCAGTGCTGGCAGCTTTCGTGTGGGCGCAATCGCTGGACGTTTCGAATTTGGCAGCCAGATTCTGCTAGAGTCACAAAGGCATTGTTGCATCATGACCAACCAAACCTTTTGCAGAGCGTGAATGTCCGTGCCGCAGCGAAAACAGTTGCATGGGACAGTGAAAACCAGGTACAGCTTTCAGTGCTGGCAGCTTTCGTGTGGGCACAATCGCTGGACGTTTCAAATTTGGCAGCCGGGCTCTGCTAGAGTCACAAAGCATTGTTGCATCATAACCAACCAAAGGTTTTGCAGAGCGCGAATGTCTGTTCGTCAGCGAATGCAGTTCCAAGGGACAGTGAGAACCAGTTAGAGCTTTCAGTGCTGGCAGCTTTCGTGTGGGCGGAATCGCTGGACGTTTCAAATTTGGCAGCGGGGCTGTGCTAGAGTCACAAAGGCATTTTTGCATCATAACCAACCAAAGCTTTTGCAGAGCGCGAATGTCTGTGCGGCAGCGAATGCATTTCCAAGGGTCAGTGAAAGCCAGGTACAGCTTTCAGTGCTGTAAGGTTTCATACGGGCGCAATCGCTGGACGTTTGAAATTTGGCAGCCGGGCTGTGCTAGAGTCACAAAGGCATTGTTGCATCATAACCAACCAAAGCTTTTGCAGAGCGCAAATGTCTGTGCGTCAGCGAATGCAGTTCCAAGGGACAGTGAAAACCAGGTACAGCTTTCAGTGCTGGCAGCTTTCGTGTGGGCGCAATCGCTGGACGTTTCGAATTTGGCAGCCAGATTCTGCTAGAGTCACAAAGGCGTTGTTGCATCATCACCAACCAAAGCTTTTGCAGAGCGCGAATGTCCGTGCCGCAGCGAAAACAGTTGCATGGGACAGTGAAAACCAGGTACAGCTTTCAGTGCTGGCAGCTTTCGTGTGGGCGCATTCGCTGGACGTTTCGAATTTGGCAACGGGGCTGTGCTAGAGTCACAAAGGCATTGTTGCATCATAACCAACCAAAGCTTTTGCAGAGCGCGAATGTCTGTGCGGCAGCGAATGCAGTTCCAAGGGACAGTGAAAGCCAGGTACAGCTTTCAGTGCTGTAAGTTTTCATATGGGCGCAATCGCTGGACGTTTGAAATTTGGCAGCCGGGCTGTGCTAGAGTCACAAAGGCATTGTTGCATCATAACCAACCAAAGCTTTTGCAGAGCGCAATTGTCTGTGCGTCAGCGAATGCAGTTCCAAGGGACAGTGAAAACCAGGTACAGCTTTCAGTGCTGGCAGCTTTCGTGTGGGCGCAATCGCTGGACGTTTCGAATTTGGCAGCCAGGTTCTGCTAGAGTCACAAAGGTATTGTTGCATCATAACGAACCAAAGCTTTTGCAGAGCGCGAATGTCTGTGCGGCAGCGAATGCAGTTCCAAGAAACAGTGAGAACCAGTTAGAGCTTTCAATGCTGGCAGCTTTCGTGTGGGCGCAATCGCTGGACGTTTCAAATTTGGCAGCGGGGCTGTGCAGGAGTCACAAAGGCATTGTTTCATCATAACCAACCCAAGCTTTTGCAGAGCGCGAATGTCTGTGCGGCAGCGAATGCAGTTCCAAGGGACAGTGAAAGTCAGGTACAGCTTTCAGTGTTGGAAGGTTTCATATGGGCGCAATCACTGGACGTTTCGAATTTGGCAGCCGGGCTGTGCTAGAGTCACAAAGGCATTGTTGCATCATAACCAACCAAAGGTTTTGCAGAGCGCGAATGTCTGTGCGTCAGCGAATGCAGTTGCAAGGGACAGTGAAAACCAGGTACAGCTTTCAGTGCTGGCAGCTTTCGTGTGGGCGCAATCGCTGGACGTTTCGAATTTGGCAGCCAGGTTGTGCTAGAGTCACAAAGGTATTGTTGCATCATAACGAACCAAAGCTTTTGCAGAGCGCGAATGTCTGTGCGGCAGCAAATGCATTTCCAAGAGACAGTGAAAACCAGTTAGGGCTTTCAGTGCTGGCAGCTTTCATGTCGGCGCAATCGCTGGACGTTTCGATTTTGGCAGCCGGGCTGTGCTAGAGTCACAAAGGCATTGTTGCATCGTAACCAACCAAAGCTTTTGCAGAGCGCGAATGTCTGTGCGGCAGCGAATGCAGTTCCAAGGGACAGTGAAAACCAGGTACAGCTTTCAGTGCTGGCAGCTTTCGTGTGGGCGCATTCGCTGGACGTTTCGAATTTGGCAGCGGGGCTGTGCTAGAGTCACAAAGGCATTGTTGCATCGTAACCAACCAAAGCTTTTGCAGAGCGCGAATGTCTGTGCGGCAGCGAATGCAGTTCCAAGGGACAGTGAAAACCAGGTACAGCTTTCAGTGCTGGCAGCTTTCGTGTGGGCACAATCGCTGGACGTTTGAAATTTGGCAGCCGGGCTGTGCTAGAGTCACAAAGGCATTGTTGCATCATAACCATCCAAAGCTTTTGAAGAGCGCGAATATCTGTGTGGCAGCGAATGCAGTTCCAAGGGACAGTGAAAACCAGGTACAGCTTTCAGTGCTGGCAGCTTTCGTGTGGGCGCAATCGCTGGACGTTTCGAATTTGGCAGCCAGGTTCTGCTAGAGTCACAAAGGTATTGTTGCATCATAACGAACCAAAGCTTTTGCAGAGCGCGAATGTCTGTGCGGCAGCGAATGCAGTTCCAAGGGACAGTGAAAACCAGTTAGAGCTTTCATTGCTGGCAGGTTTCGTGTGGGCGCAATCGCTGGACGTTTCGAATTTGGCAGCGGGGCTGTGCTAGAGTCACAAAGGCATTGTTGCATCATAACCAACCAAAGGTTTTGCAGAACGCGAATGTCTGTGCGGCAGCGAATGCATTTCCAAGGGACAGTGAAAGCCAGGTACAGCTTTCAGTGCTGTAAGTTTTCATATGGGCGCAATCGCTGGACGTTTGAAATTTGGCAGCCGGGCTGTGCTAGAGTCACAAAGGCATTGTTGCATCATAACCAACCAAAGCTTTTGCAGAGCGCAATTGTCTGTGCGTCAGCGAATGCAGTTCCAAGGGACAGTGAAAACCAGGTACAGCTTTCAGTGCTGGCAGCTTTCGTGTGGGCGCAATCGCTGGACGTTTCGAATTTGGCAGCCGGGTTCTGCTAGAGTCACAAAGGTATTGTTGCATCATAACGAACCAAAGCTTTTGCAGAGCGCGAATGTCTGTGCGGCAGCGAATGCAGTTCCAAGGGACAGTGAGAACCAGTTAGAGCTTTCAATGCTGGCAGCTTTCGTGTGGGCGCAATCGCTGGACGTTTCAAATTTGGCAGCGGGGCTGTGCTGGAGTCACAAAGGCATTGTTGCATCATAACGAACCAAAGCTTTTGCAGAGCGCGAATGTCTGTGCGGCAGCGAATGCAGTTCCAAGGGACAGTGAAAGTCAGGTACAGCTTTCAGTGTTGGAAGGTTTCATATGGGCGCAATCGCTGGACGTTTCGAATTTGGCAGCCAGGTTGTGCTAGAGTCACAAAGGCATTGTTGCATCGTAACCAACCAAAGCTTTTGCAGAGCGCGAATGTCTGTGCGGCAGCGAATGCAGTTCCAAGGGACAGTGAAAACCAGCTACAGCTTTCACTGCTGGCAGCTTTCGTGTGGGCACAATCGCTGGACGTTTCGAATTTGGCAGCCGGGCTGTGCTAGAGTCACAAAGGCATTGTTGCATCGTAACCAACCAAAGCTTTTGCAGAGCGCGAATGTCTGTGCGGCAGCGAATGCAGTTCCAAGGGACAGTGAAAGCCAGGTACAGCTTTCAGTGCTGGCAGCTTTCGTGTGGGCGGAATCGCTGGACGTTTCGAATTTGGCAGCCGGGCTGTGCTAGAGTCACAAAGGCATTGTTGCATCGTAACCAACCAAAGCTTTTGCAGAGCGCGAATGTCTGTGCGGCAGCGAATGCAGTTCCAAGGGACAGTGAAAACCAGCTACAGCTTTCAGTGCTGGCAGCTTTCGTGTGGGCACAATCGCTGGACGTTTCGAATTTGGCAGCGGGGCTCTGCTAGAGTCATAAAGGCATTGTTGCATCATAACCATCCAAAGCTTTAGCAGAGCGCAAATGTCTGTGCGGCAGCGAATGCAGTTCCAAGTGACTGTGAAAACCAGGTACAGCTTTCAGTGCTGGCAGCTTTCGTGTGGGCGCAATCGCTGGACGTTTCAAATTTGGCAGCCGGGCTCTGCTAGAGTCACAAAGCATTGTTGCATCATAACCAACCAAAGGTTTTGCAGAGCGCGAATGTCTGTTCGGCAGCAAATGCAGTTCCAAGGAACAGTGAAATCCAGGTAGAGCTTTCAGTCCTGGCAGCTTTCGTGTGGGCGGAATCGCTGGACGTTTCGAATTTGGCAGCCGGGTTCTGCTAGAGTCACAAAGGAATTGTTGCATCATAACCAACCAAAGCTTTTGCAGAGCGCGAATGTCTGTGCGGCAGCGAATGCAGTTCCAAGGAACAGTGAAATCCACGTACAGCTTTCAGTGCTGGCAGGTTTCGTGTGGTCACAATCGCTGGACGTTTCGAATTTGGCAGCAGGGCTCTGCTAGAGTCACAAAGGTATTGTTGCATCATAACGAACCAAAGGTTTTGCAGAGCGCGAATGTCTGTGCAGCAGCGAATGCAGTTCCAAGGAACAGTGAAAACCAGTTAGAGCTTTCGGTGCTGGCAGCTTTCGTGTGGGCGCAATCGCTGGACGTTTCGAATTTGGCAGCCGGGCTCTGCTAGAGTCACAAAGGCATTGTTGCATCATAACCATCCAAAGCTTTTGCAGAGCGCGAATGTCTGTGCGGCAGCGAATGCAGTTCCAAGGGACAGTGAAAACCAGGTACAGCTTTCAGTGCTGGCAGGTTTCGTGTGGGCACAATCGCTGGACGTTTCGAATTTTGCAGCGGGGCTCTGCTAGAGTCACAAAGACATTGTTGCATCATAACCAACCAAAGCTTTTGCAGAGCGCGAATGTCTGTGCGGCAGCGAATACATTTCCAAGGGACAGTGAAAGCCAGGTACAGCTTTCAGTGTTGGAAGGTTTCATATGGGCGCAATCGCTGAACGTTTCGAATTTGGCAGCGGGGCTGTGCTAGAGTCACAAAGGCATTGTTGCATCATAACCATCCAAAGCTTTTGCAGAGCGCGAATGTCTGTGCGGCAGCGAATGCAGTTGCAAGGGACAGTGAAAACCAGGTACAGCTTTCAGTGCTGGCAGCTTTCGTGTGGGCGCAATCGCTGGACGTTTCGAAGTTGGCAGCCAGATTCTGCTAGAGTCACAAAGGCATTGTTGCATCATCACCAACCAAAGCTTTTGCAGAGCGCGAATGTCCGTGCCGCAGCGAAAACAGTTGCATGGGACAGTGAAAACCAGGTACAGCTTTCAGTGCTGGCAGCTTTCGTGTGGGCGCATTCGCTGGACGTTTCGAATTTGGCAACGGGGCTGTGCTAGAGTCACAAAGGCATTGTTGCATCATAACCAACCAAAGCTTTTGCAGAGCGCGAATGTCTGTGCGGCAGCGAATGCATTTCCAAGGGACAGTGAAAGCCAGGTACAGCTTTCAGTGCTGTAAGTTTTCATATGGGCGCAATCGCTGGACGTTTGAAATTTGGCAGCCGGGCTGTGCTAGAGTCACAAAGGCATTGTTGCATCATAACCAACCAAAGCTTTTGCAGAGCGCAATTGTCTGTGCGGCAGCGAATGCAGTTCCAAGGGACAGTGAAAACCAGGTACAGCTTTCAGTGCTGGCAGCTTTCGTGTGGGCGCAATCGCTGGACGTTTCGAATTTGGCAGCCAGGTTCTGCTAGAGTCACAAAGGTATTGTTGCATCATAACGAACCAAAGCTTTTGCAGAGCGCGAATGTCTGTGCGGCAGCGAATGCAGTTCCAAGGGACAGTGAAAACCAGTTAGAGCTTTCATTGCTGGCAGGTTTCGTGTGGGCGCAATCGCTGGACGTTTCGAATTTGGCAGCCGGGCTGTGCTAGAGTCACAAAGGCATTGTTGCATCGTAACCAACCAAAGCTTTTGCAGAGCGCGAATGTCTGTGCGGCAGCGAATGCAGTTCCAAGGGACAGTGAAAACCAGGTACAGCTTTCAGTGCTGGCAGCTTTGGTGTGGGCACAATCGCTGGACATTTCGAATTTGGCAGCGGGGCTCTGCTAGAGTCACAAAGGCATTGTTGCATCATAACCATCCAAAGCTTTTGCAGAGCGCAAATGTCTGTGTGGCAGCGAATGCAGTTCCAAGGGACTGTGAAAACCAGGTACAGCTTTCAGTGCTGGCAGCTTTCGTGTGGGCGCAATCGCTGGACGTTTCAAATTTGGCAGCCGGGCTCTGCTAGAGTCAGAAAGCATTGTTGCATCATAACCATCCAAAGGTTTTGCAGAGCGCGAATGTCCGTGCCGCAGCGAAAACAGTTGCATGGGACAGTGAAAACCAGGTACAGCTTTCAGTGCTGGCAGCTTTCGTGTGGGCGCATTCGCTGGACGTTTCGAATTTGGCAACGGGGCTGTGCTAGAGTCACAAAGGCATTGTTGCATCATAACCAACCAAAGCTTTTGCAGAGCGCGAATGTCTGTGCGGCAGCGAATGCATTTCCAAGGGACAGTGAAAGCCAGGTACAGCTTTCAGTGCTGTAAGGTTTCATATGGGCGCAATCGCTGGACGTTTGAAATTTGGCAGCCGGGCTGTGCTAGAGTCACAAAGGCATTGTTGCATCATAACCAACCAAAGCTTTTGCATAGCGCAAATGTCTGTGCGTCAGCGAATGCAGTTCCAAGGGACAGTGAAAACCAGGTACAGCTTTCAGTGCTGGCAGCTTTCGTGTGGGCGCAATCGCTGGACGTTTCGAATTTGGCAGCCAGGTTCTGCTAGAGTCACAATGGTATTGTTGCATCATAATGAACCAAAGCTTTTGCAGAGCGCGAATGTCTGTGCGGCAGCGAATGCAGTTCCAAGGGACAGTGAAAACCAGGTACAGCTTTCATTGCTGGCAGGTTTCGTGTGGGCGCAATCGCTGGACGTTTCGAATTTGGCAGCGGGGCTGTGCTAGAGTCACAAAGGCATTCTTGCATCATAACCATCCAAAGCTTTTGCAGAGCGCGAATGTCTGTGCGGCAGCGAATGCAGTTCCAAGGGACAGTGAAAACCAGGTACAGCTTTAAGTGCTGGCAGGTTTCGTGTGGGCACAATCGCTGGACGTTTCGAATTTTGCAGCGGGGCTCTGCTAGAGTCACAAAGACATTGTTGCATCATAACCAATCAAAGCTTTTGCAGAGCGCGAATGTCTGTGCGGCAGCGAATGCAGTTCCAAGGGACAGTGAAAGCCAGGTACAGCTTTCAGTGTTGGAACGTTTCATATGGGCGCAATCGCTGGACGTTTCGAATTTGGCAGCGGGGCTGTGCTAGAGTCACAAAGGCATTGTTGCATCATAACCATCCAAAGCTTTTGCAGACCGCAATTGTCTGTGCGTCAGCGAATGCAGTTCCAAGGGACAGTGAAAACCAGGTACAGCTTTCAGTGCTGGCAGCTTTCGTGTGGGCGCAATCGCTGGACGTTTCGAATTTGGCAGCCAGATTCTGCTAGAGTCACAAAGGCATTGTTGCATCATGACCAACCAAAGCTTTTGCAGAGCGTGAATGTCCGTGCCGCAGCGAAAACAGTTGCATGGGACAGTGAAAACCAGGTACAGCTTTCAGAGCTGGCAGCTTTCGTGTGGGCGCAATCGCTGGACGTTTCAAATTTGGCAGCGGGGCTGTGCTAGAGTCACAAAGGCATTGTTGCATCATAACCAACCAAAGCTTTTGCAGAGCGCGAATGTCTGTGCGGCAGCGAATGCATTTCCAAGGGTCAGTGAAAGCCAGGTACAGCTTTCAGTGCTGTAAGGTTTCATATGGGCGCAATCGCTGGACGTTTGAAATTTGGCAGCCGGGCTGTGCTAGAGTCACAAAGGCATTGTTGCATCATAACCAACCAAAGCTTTTGCAGAGCGCAAATGTCTGTGCGTCAGCGAATGCAGTTCCAAGGGACAGTGAAAACCAGGTACAGCTTTCAGTGCTGGCAGCTTTCGTGTGGGCGCAATCGCTGGACGTTTCGAATTTGGCAGCCAGGTTCTGCTAGAGTCACAATGGTATTGTTGCATCACAACGAACCAAAGCTTTTGCAGAGCGCGAATGTCTGTGCGGCAGCAAATGCATTTCCAAGGGACAGTGAAAACCAGTTAGAGCTTTCAGTGCTGGCAGCTTTCATGTCGGCGCAATCGCTGGACGTTTCGAATTTGGCAGCCGGGCTGTGCTAGAGTCACAAAGGCATTGTTGCATCGTAACCAACAAAGCTTTTGCAGAGCGCGAATGTCTGTGCGGCAGCGAATGCAGTTCCAAGGGACAGTGAAAACCAGGTACAGCTTTCAGTGCTGGCAGCTTTCGTGTGGGCACAATCGCTGGACGTTTCGAATTTGGCAGCGGGGCTCTGCTAGAGTCACAAAGGCATTGTTGCATCATAACCATCCAAAGCTTTAGCAGAGCGCAAATGTCTGTGTGGCAGCGAATGCAGTTCCAAGGGACTGTGAAAACCAGGTACAGCTTTCAGTGCTGGCAGCTTTCGTGTGGGCGGAATCGCTGGACGTTTCGAATTTGGCAGCCGGGTTCTGCTAGAGTCACAAAGGAATTGTTGCATCATAACCAACCAAAGCTTTTGCAGAGCGCGAATGTCTGTGCGGCAGCGAATGCAGTTCCAAGGAACAGTGAAATCCACGTACAGCTTTCAGTGCTGGCAGGTTTCGTGTGGGCACAATCGCTGGACGTTTCGAATTTGGCAGCAGGGCTGTGCTAGAGTCACAAAGGTATTGTTGCATCATAACGAACCAAAGGTTTTGCAGAGCGCGAATGTCTGTGCAGCAGCGAATGCAGTTCCAAGGAACAGTGAAAACCAGTTAGAGCTTTCGGTGCTGGCAGCTTTCGTGTGGGCGCAATCGCTGGACGTTTCGAATTTGGCAGCCGGGCTCTGCTAGAGTCACAAAGGCATTGTTGCATCATAACCATCCAAAGCTTTTGCAGAGCGCGAATGTCTGTGCGGCAGCGAATGCAGTTGCAAGGGACAGTGAAAACCAGGTACAGCTTTCAGTGCTGGCAGCTTTCGTGTGGGCGCAATCGCTGGACGTTTCGAATTTGGCAGCCAGATTCTGCTAGAGTCACAAAGGCGTTGTTGCATCATTACCAACCAAAGCTTTTGCAGAGCGCGAATGTCCGTGCCGCAGCGAAAACAGTTGCATGGGACAGTGAAAACCAGGTACAGCTTTCAGTGCTGGCAGCATTCGTGTGGGCACAATCGCTGGACGTTTCGAATTTGGCAGCCGGGCTCTGCTAGAGTCACAAAGCATTGTTGCATCATAACCAACCAAAGGTTTTGCAGAGCGCGAATGTCTGTGCGGCAGCGAATGCAGTTCCAGGGGACAGTGATAACAGTTAGAGCTTTCAGTGCTGGCAGCTTTCGTGTGGGCGCAATCGCTGGACGTTTCGAATTTGGCAGCGGGGCTGTGCTGGAGTCACAAAGGCATTGTTGCATCATAACCAACCAAAGCTTTTGCAGAGCGCGAATGTCTGTGCGGCAGCGAATGCATTTCCAAGGGACAGTGAAAGCCAGGTACAGCTTTCAGTGCTGTAGGGTTTCATATGGGCGCAATCGCTGGACGTTTGAAATTTGGCAGCCGCGCTGTGCTAGAGTCACAAAGGCATTGTTGCATCATAACCAACCAAAGCTTTTGCGGAGCGCGAATGTCTGTGCGTCAGCGAATGCAGTTCCAAGGGACAGTGAAAACCAGGTACAGCTTTCAGTGCTGGCAGCTTTCGTGTGGGCGCAATCGCTGGACGTTTCGAATTTGGCAGCCAGGTTGTGCTAGAGTCACAATGGTATTGTTGCATCACAACGAAGCAAAGCTTTTGCAGAGCGCGAATGTCTGTGCGGCAGCAAATGCATTTCCAAGGGACAGTGAAAACCAGTTAGAGCTTTCAGTGCTGGCAGCTTTCATGTCGGCGCAATCGCTGGACGTTTCGAATTTGGCAGCCGGGCTGTGCTAGAGTCACAAAGGCATTGTTGCATCGTAACCAACAAAGCTTTTGCAGAGCGCGAATGTCTGTGCGGCAGCGAATGCAGTTCCAAGGGACAGTGAAAACCAGGTACAGCTTTCAGTGCTGGCAGCTTTCGTGTGGGCACAATCGCTGGACGTTTCGAATTTGGCAGCGGGGCTCTGCTAGAGTCACAAAGGCATTGTTGCATCATAACCATCCAAAGCTTTAGCAGAGCGCAAATGTCTGTGTGGCAGCGAATGCAGTTCCAAGGGACTGTGAAAACCAGGTACAGCTTTCAGTGCTGGCAGCTTTCGTGTGGGCGGAATCGCTGGACGTTTCGAATTTGGCAGCCGGGTTCTGCTAGAGTCACAAAGGAATTGTTGCATCATAACCAACCAAAGCTTTTGCAGAGCGCGAATGTCTGTGCGGCAGCGAATGCAGTTCCAAGGAACAGTGAAATCCACGTACAGCTTTCAGTGCTGGCAGGTTTCGTGTGGGCACAATCGCTGGACGTTTCGAATTTGGCAGCAGGGCTGTGCTAGAGTCACAAAGGTATTGTTGCATCATAACGAACCAAAGGTTTTGCAGAGCGCGAATGTCTGTGCAGCAGCGAATGCAGTTCCAAGGAACAGTGAAAACCAGTTAGAGCTTTCGGTGCTGGCAGCTTTCGTGTGGGCGCAATCGCTGGACGTTTCGAATTTGGCAGCCGGGCTCTGCTAGAGTCACAAAGGCATTGTTGCATCATAACCATCCAAAGCTTTTGCAGAGCGCGAATGTCTGTGCGGCAGCGAATGCAGTTCCAAGGGACAGTGAAAACCAGGTACAGCTTTCAGTGCTGGCAGGTTTCGTGTGGGCACAATCGCTGGACGTTTCGAATTTTGCAGCGGGGCTCTGCTAGAGTCACAAAGACATTGTTGCATCATAACGAACCAAAGCTTTTGCAGAGCGCGAATGTCTGTGCGGCAGCGAATGCAGTTCCAAGGGACAGTGAAAGCCAGGTACAGCTTTCAGTGTTGGAAGGTTTCATATGGGCGCAATCGCTGAACGTTTCGAATTTGGCAGCCTGGCTGTGCTAGAGTCACAAAGGCATTGTTGCATCATAACCATCCAAAGCTTTTACAGAGCGCGAATGTCTGTGTGGCAGCGAATGCAGTTGCAAGGGACAGTGAAAACCAGGTACAGCTTTCAGTGCTGGCAGCTTTCGTGTGGGCGCAATCGCTGGACGTTTCGAATTTGGCAGCCAGATTCTGCTAGAGTCACAAAGGCGTTGTTGCATCATTACCAACCAAAGCTTTTGCAGAGCGCGAATGTCCGTGCCGCAGCGAAAACAGTTGCATGGGACAGTGAAAACCAGGTACAGCTTTCAGTGCTGGCAGCTTTCGTGTGGGCGCAATCGCTGGACGTTTCGAATTTGGCAGCCAGATTCTGCTAGAGTCACAAAGGCGTTGTTGCATCATTACCAACCAAAGCTTTTGCAGAGCGCGAATGTCCGTGCCGCAGCGAAAACAGTTGCATGGGACAGTGAAAACCAGGTACAGCTTTCAGTGCTGGCAGCATTCGTGTGGGCACAATCGCTGGACGTTTCGAATTTGGCAGCCGGGCTCTGCTAGAGTCACAAAGCATTGTTGCATCATAACCAACCAAAGGTTTTGCAGAGCGCGAATGTCTGTGCGGCAGCGAATGCAGTTCCAGGGGACAGTGATAACAGTTAGAGCTTTCAGTGCTGGCAGCTTTCGTGTGGGCGCAATCGCTGGACGTTTCGAATTTGGCAGCGGGGCTGTGCTGGAGTCACAAAGGCATTGTTGCATCATAACCAACCAAAGCTTTTGCAGAGCGCGAATGTCTGTGCGGCAGCGAATGCATTTCCAAGGGACAGTGAAAGCCAGGTACAGCTTTCAGTGCTGTAGGGTTTCATATGGGCGCAATCGCTGGACGTTTGAAATTTGGCAGCCGCGCTGTGCTAGAGTCACAAAGGCATTGTTGCATCATAACCAACCAAAGCTTTTGCGGAGCGCGAATGTCTGTGCGTCAGCGAATGCAGTTCCAAGGGACAGTGAAAACCAGGTACAGCTTTCAGTGCTGGCAGCTTTCGTGTGGGCGCAATCGCTGGACGTTTCGAATTTGGCAGCCAGGTTGTGCTAGAGTCACAATGGTATTGTTGCATCACAACGAACCAAAGCTTTTGCAGAGCGCGAATGTCTGTGCGGCAGCAAATGCATTTCCAAGGGACAGTGAAAACCAGTTAGAGCTTTCAGTGCTGGCAGCTTTCATGTCGGCGCAATCGCTGGACGTTTCGAATTTGGCAGCCGGGCTGTGCTAGAGTCACAAAGGCATTGTTGCATCGTAACCAACAAAGCTTTTGCAGAGCGCGAATGTCTGTGCGGCAGCGAATGCAGTTCCAAGGGACAGTGAAAACCAGGTACAGCTTTCAGTGCTGGCAGCTTTCGTGTGGGCACAATCGCTGGACGTTTCGAATTTGGCAGCGGGGCTCTGCTAGAGTCACAAAGGCATTGTTGCATCATAACCATCCAAAGCTTTAGCAGAGCGCAAATGTCTGTGTGGCAGCGAATGCAGTTCCAAGGGACTGTGAAAACCAGGTACAGCTTTCAGTGCTGGCAGCTTTCGTGTGGGCGGAATCGCTGGACGTTTCGAATTTGGCAGCCGGGTTCTGCTAGAGTCACAAAGGAATTGTTGCATCATAACCAACCAAAGCTTTTGCAGAGCGCGAATGTCTGTGCGGCAGCGAATGCAGTTCCAAGGAACAGTGAAATCCACGTACAGCTTTCAGTGCTGGCAGGTTTCGTGTGGGCACAATCGCTGGACGTTTCGAATTTGGCAGCAGGGCTGTGCTAGAGTCACAAAGGTATTGTTGCATCATAACGAACCAAAGGTTTTGCAGAGCGCGAATGTCTGTGCAGCAGCGAATGCAGTTCCAAGGAACAGTGAAAACCAGTTAGAGCTTTCGGTGCTGGCAGCTTTCGTGTGGGCGCAATCGCTGGACTTTTCGAATTTGGCAGCCGGGCTCTGCTAGAGTCACAAAGGCATTGTTGCATCATAACCATCCAAAGCTTTTGCAGAGCGCGAATGTCTGTGCGGCAGCGAATGCAGTTCCAAGGGACAGTGAAAACCAGGTACAGCTTTCAGTGCTGGCAGGTTTCGTGTGGGCACAATCGCTGGACGTTTCGAATTTTGCAGCGGGGCTCTGCTAGAGTCACAAAGACATTGTTGCATCATAACGAACCAAAGCTTTTGCAGAGCGCGAATGTCTGTGCGGCAGCGAATGCAGTTCCAAGGGACAGTGAAAGCCAGGTACAGCTTTCAGTGTTGGAAGGTTTCATATGGGCGCAATCGCTGAACGTTTCGAATTTGGCAGCCTGGCTGTGCTAGAGTCACAAAGGCATTGTTGCATCATAACCATCCAAAGCTTTTACAGAGCGCGAATGTCTGTGTGGCAGCGAATGCAGTTGCAAGGGACAGTGAAAACCAGGTACAGCTTTCAGTGCTGGCAGCTTTCGTGTGGGCGCAATCGCTGGACGTTTCGAATTTGGCAGCCAGATTCTGCTAGAGTCACAAAGGCGTTGTTGCATCATTACCAACCAAAGCTTTTGCAGAGCGCGAATGTCCGTGCCGCAGCGAAAACAGTTGCATGGGACAGTGAAAACCAGGTACAGCTTTCAGTGCTGGCAGCTTTCGTGTGGGCACAATCGCTGGACGTTTCGAATTTGGCAGCCGGGCTCTGCTAGAGTCACAAAGCATTGTTGCATCATAACCAACCAAAGGTTTTGCAGAGCGCGAATGTCTGTGCGGCAGCGAATGCAGTTCCAGGGGACAGTGATAACAGTTAGAGCTTTCAGTGCTGGCAGCTTTCGTGTGGGCGCAATCGCTGGACGTTTCGAATTTGGCAGCGGGGCTGTGCTGGAGTCACAAAGGCATTGTTGCATCATAACCAACCAAAGCTTTTGCAGAGCGCGAATGTCTGTGCGGCAGCGAATGCATTTCCAAGGGACAGTGAAAGCCAGGTACAGCTTTCAGTGCTGTAGGGTTTCATATGGGCGCAATCGCTGGACGTTTGAAATTTGGCAGCCGCGCTGTGCTAGAGTCACAAAGGCATTGTTGCATCATAACCAACCAAAGCTTTTGCGGAGAGCGAATGTCTGTGCGTCAGCGAATGCAGTTCCAAGGGACAGTGAAAACCAGGTACAGCTTTCAGTGCTGGCAGCTTTCGTGTGGGCGCAATCGCTGGACGTTTCGAATTTGGCAGCCAGGTTGTGCTAGAGTCACAATGGTATTGTTGCATCACAACGAACCAAAGCTTTTGCAGAGCGCGAATGTCTGTGCGGCAGCAAATGCATTTCCAAGGGACAGTGAAAACCAGTTAGAGCTTTCAGTGCTGGCAGCTTTCATGTCGGCGCAATCGCTGGACGTTTCGAATTTGGCAGCCGGGCTGTGCTAGAGTCACAAAGGCATTGTTGCATCGTAACCAACAAAGCTTTTGCAGAGCGCGAATGTCTGTGCGGCAGCGAATGCAGTTCCAAGGGACAGTGAAAACCAGGTACAGCTTTCAGTGCTGGCAGCTTTCGTGTGGGCACAATCGCTGGACGTTTCGAATTTGGCAGCGGGGCTCTGCTAGAGTCACAAAGGCATTGTTGCATCATAACCATCCAAAGCTTTAGCAGAGCGCAAATGTCTGTGTGGCAGCGAATGCAGTTCCAAGGGACTGTGAAAACCAGGTACAGCTTTCAGTGCTGGCAGCTTTCGTGTGGGCGGAATCGCTGGACGTTTCGAATTTGGCAGCCGGGTTCTGCTAGAGTCACAAAGGAATTGTTGCATCATAACCAACCAAAGCTTTTGCAGAGCGCGAATGTCTGTGCGGCAGCGAATGCAGTTCCAAGGAACAGTGAAATCCACGTACAGCTTTCAGTGCTGGCAGGTTTCGTGTGGGCACAATCGCTGGACGTTTCGAATTTGGCAGCAGGGCTGTGCTAGAGTCACAAAGGTATTGTTGCATCATAACGAACCAAAGGTTTTGCAGAGCGCGAATGTCTGTGCAGCAGCGAATGCAGTTCCAAGGAACAGTGAAAACCAGTTAGAGCTTTCGGTGCTGGCAGCTTTCGTGTGGGCGCAATCGCTGGACGTTTCGAATTTGGCAGCCGGGCTCTGCTAGAGTCACAAAGGCATTGTTGCATCATAACCATCCAAAGCTTTTGCAGAGCGCGAATGTCTGTGCGGCAGCGAATGCAGTTCCAAGGGACAGTGAAAACCAGGTACAGCTTTCAGTGCTGGCAGGTTTCGTGTGGGCACAATCGCTGGACGTTTCGAATTTTGCAGCGGGGCTCTGCTAGAGTCACAAAGACATTGTTGCATCATAACGAACCAAAGCTTTTGCAGAGCGCGAATGTCTGTGCGGCAGCGAATGCAGTTCCAAGGGACAGTGAAAGCCAGGTACAGCTTTCAGTGTTGGAAGGTTTCATATGGGCGCAATCGCTGAACGTTTCGAATTTGGCAGCCTGGCTGTGCTAGAGTCACAAAGGCATTGTTGCATCATAACCATCCAAAGCTTTTACAGAGCGCGAATGTCTGTGTGGCAGCGAATGCAGTTGCAAGGGACAGTGAAAACCAGGTACAGCTTTCAGTGCTGGCAGCTTTCGTGTGGGCGCAATCGCTGGACGTTTCGAATTTGGCAGCCACATTCTGCTAGAGTCACAAAGGCGTTGTTGCATCATTACCAACCAAAGCTTTTGCAGAGCGCGAATGTCCGTGCCGCAGCGAAAACAGTTGCATGGGACAGTGAAAACCAGGTACAGCTTTCAGTGCTGGCAGCTTTCGTGTGGGCACAATCGCTGGACGTTTCGAATTTGGCAGCCGGGCTCTGCTAGAGTCACAAAGCATTGTTGCATCATAACCAACCAAAGGTTTTGCAGAGCGCGAATGTCTGTGCGGCAGCGAATGCAGTTCCAGGGGACAGTGATAACAGTTAGAGCTTTCAGTGCTGGCAGCTTTCGTGTGGGCGCAATCGCTGGACGTTTCGAATTTGGCAGCGGGGCTGTGCTGGAGTCACAAAGGCATTGTTGCATCATAACCAACCAAAGCTTTTGCAGAGCGCGAATGTCTGTGCGGCAGCGAATGCATTTCCAAGGGACAGTGAAAGCCAGGTACAGCTTTCAGTGCTGTAGGGTTTCATATGGGCGCAATCGCTGGACGTTTGAAATTTGGCAGCCGCGCTGTGCTAGAGTCACAAAGGCATTGTTGCATCATAACCAACCAAAGCTTTTGCGGAGCGCGAATGTCTGTGCGTCAGCGAATGCAGTTCCAAGGGACAGTGAAAACCAGGTACAGCTTTCAGTGCTGGCAGCTTTCGTGTGGGCGCAATCGCTGGACGTTTCGAATTTGGCAGCCAGGTTGTGCTAGAGTCACAATGGTATTGTTGCATCACAACGAACCAAAGCTTTTGCAGAGCGCGAATGTCTGTGCGGCAGCAAATGCATTTCCAAGGGACAGTGAAAACCAGTTAGAGCTTTCAGTGCTGGCAGCTTTCATGTCGGCGCAATCGCTGGACGTTTCGAATTTGGCAGCCGGGCTGTGCTAGAGTCACAAAGGCATTGTTGCATCGTAACCAACAAAGCTTTTGCAGAGCGCGAATGTCTGTGCGGCAGCGAATGCAGTTCCAAGGGACAGTGAAAACCAGGTACAGCTTTCAGTGCTGGCAGCTTTCGTGTGGGCACAATCGCTGGACGTTTCGAATTTGGCAGCGGGGCTCTGCTAGAGTCACAAAGGCATTGTTGCATCATAACCATCCAAAGCTTTAGCAGAGCGCAAATGTCTGTGTGGCAGCGAATGCAGTTCCAAGGGACTGTGAAAACCAGGTACAGCTTTCAGTGCTGGCAGCTTTCGTGTGGGCGGAATCGCTGGACGTTTCGAATTTGGCAGCCGGGTTCTGCTAGAGTCACAAAGGAATTGTTGCATCATAACCAACCAAAGCTTTTGCAGAGCGCGAATGTCTGTGCGGCAGCGAATGCAGTTCCAAGGAACAGTGAAATCCACGTACAGCTTTCAGTGCTGGCAGGTTTCGTGTGGGCACAATCGCTGGACGTTTCGAATTTGGCAGCAGGGCTGTGCTAGAGTCACAAAGGTATTGTTGCATCATAACGAACCAAAGGTTTTGCAGAGCGCGAATGTCTGTGCAGCAGCGAATGCAGTTCCAAGGAACAGTGAAAACCAGTTAGAGCTTTCGGTGCTGGCAGCTTTCGTGTGGGCGCAATCGCTGGACGTTTCGAATTTGGCAGCCGGGCTCTGCTAGAGTCACAAAGGCATTGTTGCATCATAACCAACCAAAGCTTTTGCAGAGCGCAATTGTCTGTGCGTCAGCGAATGCAGTTCCAAGGGACAGTGAAAACCAGGTACAGCTTTCAGTGCTGGCAGCTTTCGTGTGGGCGCAATCGCTGGACGTTTCGAATTTGGCAGCCAGGTTCTGCTAGAGTCACAAAGGTATTGTTGCATCATAACGAACCAAAGCTTTTGCAGAGCGCGAATGTCTGTGCGGCAGCGAATGCAGTTCCAAGGGACAGTGAGAACCAGTTAGAGCTTTCAATGCTGGCAGCTTTCGTGTGGGCACAATCGCTGGACGTTTCGAATTTTGCAGCGGGGCTCTGCTAGAGTCACAAAGACATTGTTGCATCATAACGAACCAAAGCTTTTGCAGAGCGCGAATGTCTGTGCGGCAGCGAATGCAGTTCCAAGGGACAGTGAAAGCCAGGTACAGCTTTCAGTGTTGGAAGGTTTCATATGGGCGCAATCGCTGAACGTTTCGAATTTGGCAGCCTGGCTATGCTAGAGTCACAAAGGCATTGTTGCATCATAACCATCCAAAGCTTTTGCAGAGCGCGAATGTCTGTGTGGCAGCGAATGCAGTTGCAAGGGACAGTGAAAACCAGGTACAGCTTTCAGTGCTGGCAGCTTTCGTGTGGGCGCAATCGCTGGACGTTTCAAATTTGGCAGCCAGATTCTGCTAGAGTCACAAAGGCGTTGTTGCATCATTACCAACCAAAGCTTTTGCAGAGCGCGAATGTCCGTGCCGCAGCGAAAACAGTTGCATGGGACAGTGAAAACCAGGTACAGCTTTCAGTGCTGGCAGCTTTCGTGTGGGCGCATTCGCTGGACGTTTCGAATTTGGCAACGGGGCTGTGCTAGAGTCACAAAGGCATTGTTGCATCATAACCAACCAAAGCTTTTGCAGAGCGCGAATGTCTGTGCGGCAGCGAATGCAGTTCCAAGGGACAGTGAAAGCCAGGTACAGCTTTCAGTGCTGTAAGTTTTCATATGGGCGCAATCGCTGGACGTTTGAAATTTGGCAGCCGGGCTGTGCTAGAGTCACAAAGGCATTGTTGCATCATAACCAACCAAAGCTTTTGCAGAGCGCAATTGTCTGTGCGTCAGCGAATGCAGTTCCAAGGGACAGTGAAAACCAGGTACAGCTTTCAGTGCTGGCAGCTTTCGTGTGGGCGCAATCGCTGGACGTTTCGAATTTGGCAGCCAGGTTCTGCTAGAGTCACAAAGGTATTGTTGCATCATAACGAACCAAAGCTTTTGCAGAGCGCGAATGTCTGTGCGGCAGCGAATGCAGTTCCAAGGGACAGTGAGAACCAGTTAGAGCTTTCAATGCTGGCAGCTTTCGTGTGGGCGCAATCGCTGGACGTTTCAAATTTGGCAGCGGGGCTGTGCTGGAGTCACAAAGGCATTGTTGCATCATAACCAACCAAAGCTTTTGCAGAGCGCGAATGTCTGTGCGGCAGCGAATGCAGTTCCAAGGGACAGTGAAAACCAGGTACAGCTTTCAGTGCTGGCAGCTTTCGTGTGGGCGCAATCGCTGGACGTTTCGAATTTGGCAGCCAGGTTGTGCTAGAGTCACAAAGGTATTGTTGCATCATAACGAACCAAAGCTTTTGAAGAGCGCGAATGTCTGTGCGGCAGCAAATGCATTTCCAAGGGACAGTGAAAACCAGTTAGAGCTTTCAGTGCTGTCAGCTTTCATGTCGGCGCAATCGCTGGACGTTTCGAATTTGGCAGCCGGGCTGTGCTAGAGTCACAAAGGCATTGTTGCATCGTAACCAACCAAAGCTTTTGCAGAGCGCGAATGTCTGTGCGGCAGCGAATGCAGTTCCAAGGGACAGTGAAAACCAGGTACAGCTTTCAGTGCTGGCAGCTTTCGTGTGGGCACAATCGCTGGACGTTTCGAATTTGGCAGCGGGGCTCTGCTAGAGTCACAAAGGCATTGTTGCATCATAACCATCCAAAGCTTTAGCAGAGCGCAAATGTCTGTGTGGCAACGAATGCAGTTCCAAGGGACTGTGATAACCAGGTACAGCTTTCAGTGCTGGCAGCTTTCGTATGGGCGCAATCGCTGGACGTTTCAAATTTGGCAGCCGGGCTCTGCTAGAGTCACAAAGCATTGTTGCATCATAACCAACCAAAGGTTTTGCAGAGCGCGAATGTCTGTTCGGCAGCAAATGCAGTTCCAAGGAACAGTGAAATCCAGGTAGAGCTTTCAGTCCTGGCAGCTTTCGTGTGGGCGGAATCGCTGGACGTTTCGAATTTGGCAGCCGGGTTCTGCTAGAGTCACAAAGGAATTGTTGCATCATAACCAACCAAAGCTTTTGCAGAGCGCGAATGTCTGTGCGGCAGCGAATGCAGTTCCAAGGAACAGTGAAATCCACGTACAGCTTTCAGTGCTGGCAGGTTTCGTGTGGGCACAATCGCTGGACGTTTCGAATTTGGCAGCAGGGCTCTGCTAGAGTCACAAAGGTATTGTTGCATCATAACGAACCAAAGGTTTTGCAGAGCGCGAATGTCTGTGCAGCAGCGAATGCAGTTCCAAGGAACAGTGAAAACCAGTTAGAGCTTTCGGTGCTGGCAGCTTTCGTGTGGGCGCAATCGCTGGACGTTTCGAATTTGGCAGCCGGGCTCTGCTAGAGTCACAAAGGCATTGTTGCATCATAACCAACCAAAGCTTTTGCGGAGCGCGAATGTCTGTGCGTCAGCGAATGCAGTTCCAAGGGACAGTGAAAACCAGGTACAGCTTTCAGTGCTGGCAGCTTTCGTGTGGGCGCAATCGCTGGACGTTTCGAATTTGGCAGCCAGGTTGTGCTAGAGTCACAATGGTATTGTTGCATCACAACGAACCAAAGCTTTTGCAGAGCGCGAATGTCTGTGCGGCAGCAAATGCATTTCCAAGGGACAGTGAAAACCAGTTAGAGCTTTCAGTGCTGGCAGCTTTCATGTCGGCGCAATCGCTGGACGTTTCGAATTTGGCAGCCGGGCTGTGCTAGAGTCACAAAGGCATTGTTGCATCGTAACCAACAAAGCTTTTGCAGAGCGCGAATGTCTGTGCGGCAGCGAATGCAGTTCCAAGGGACAGTGAAAACCAGGTACAGCTTTCAGTGCTGGCAGCTTTCGTGTGGGCACAATCGCTGGACGTTTCGAATTTGGCAGCGGGGCTCTGCTAGAGTCACAAAGGCATTGTTGCATCATAACCATCCAAAGCTTTAGCAGAGCGCAAATGTCTGTGTGGCAGCGAATGCAGTTCCAAGGGACTGTGAAAACCAGGTACAGCTTTCAGTGCTGGCAGCTTTCGTGTGGGCGGAATCGCTGGACGTTTCGAATTTGGCAGCCGGGTTCTGCTAGAGTCACAAAGGAATTGTTGCATCATAACCAACCAAAGCTTTTGCAGAGCGCGAATGTCTGTGCGGCAGCGAATGCAGTTCCAAGGAACAGTGAAATCCACGTACAGCTTTCAGTGCTGGCAGGTTTCGTGTGGGCACAATCGCTGGACGTTTCGAATTTGGCAGCAGGGCTGTGCTAGAGTCACAAAGGTATTGTTGCATCATAACGAACCAAAGGTTTTGCAGAGCGCGAATGTCTGTGCAGCAGCGAATGCAGTTCCAAGGAACAGTGAAAACCAGTTAGAGCTTTCGGTGCTGGCAGCTTTCGTGTGGGCGCAATCGCTGGACGTTTCGAATTTGGCAGCCGGGCTCTGCTAGAGTCACAAAGGCATTGTTGCATCATAACCATCCAAAGCTTTTGCAGAGCGCGAATGTCTGTGCGGCAGCGAATGCAGTTCCAAGGGACAGTGAAAACCAGGTACAGCTTTCAGTGCTGGCAGGTTTCGTGTGGGCACAATCGCTGGACGTTTCGAATTTTGCAGCGGGGCTCTGCTAGAGTCACAAAGACATTGTTGCATCATAACGAACCAAAGCTTTTGCAGAGCGCGAATGTCTGTGCGGCAGCGAATGCAGTTCCAAGGGACAGTGAAAGCCAGGTACAGCTTTCAGTGTTGGAAGGTTTCATATGGGCGCAATCGCTGAACGTTTCGAATTTGGCAGCCTGGCTGTGCTAGAGTCACAAAGGCATTGTTGCATCATAACCATCCAAAGCTTTTACAGAGCGCGAATGTCTGTGTGGCAGCGAATGCAGTTGCAAGGGACAGTGAAAACCAGGTACAGCTTTCAGTGCTGGCAGCTTTCGTGTGGGCGCAATCGCTGGACGTTTCGAATTTGGCAGCCAGATTCTGCTAGAGTCACAAAGGCGTTGTTGCATCATTACCAACCAAAGCTTTTGCAGAGCGCGAATGTCCGTGCCGCAGCGAAAACAGTTGCATGGGACAGTGAAAACCAGGTACAGCTTTCAGTGCTGGCAGCTTTCGTGTGGGCACAATCGCTGGACGTTTCGAATTTGGCAGCCGGGCTCTGCTAGAGTCACAAAGCATTGTTGCATCATAACCAACCAAAGGTTTTGCAGAGCGCGAATGTCTGTGCGGCAGCGAATGCAGTTCCAGGGGACAGTGATAACAGTTAGAGCTTTCAGTGCTGGCAGCTTTCGTGTGGGCGCAATCGCTGGACGTTTCGAATTTGGCAGCGGGGCTGTGCTGGAGTCACAAAGGCATTGTTGCATCATAACCAACCAAAGCTTTTGCAGAGCGCGAATGTCTGTGCGGCAGCGAATGCATTTCCAAGGGACAGTGAAAGCCAGGTACAGCTTTCAGTGCTGTAGGGTTTCATATGGGCGCAATCGCTGGACGTTTGAAATTTGGCAGCCGCGCTGTGCTAGAGTCACAAAGGCATTGTTGCATCATAACCAACCAAAGCTTTTGCGGAGCGCGAATGTCTGTGCGTCAGCGAATGCAGTTCCAAGGGACAGTGAAAACCAGGTACAGCTTTCAGTGCTGGCAGCTTTCGTGTGGGCGCAATCGCTGGACGTTTCGAATTTGGCAGCCAGGTTCTGCTAGAGTCACAATGGTATTGTTGCATCACAACGAACCAAAGCTTTTGCAGAGCGCGAATGTCTGTGCGGCAGCAAATGCATTTCCAAGGGACAGTGAAAACCAGTTAGAGCTTTCAGTGCTGGCAGCTTTCATGTCGGCGCAATCGCTGGACGTTTCGAATTTGGCAGCCGGGCTGTGCTAGAGTCACAAAGGCATTGTTGCATCGTAACCAACAAAGCTTTTGCAGAGCGCGAATGTCTGTGCGGCAGCGAATGCAGTTCCAAGGGACAGTGAAAACCAGGTACAGCTTTCAGTGCTGGCAGCTTTCGTGTGGGCACAATCGCTGGACGTTTCGAATTTGGCAGCGGGGCTCTGCTAGAGTCACAAAGGCATTGTTGCATCATAACCATCCAAAGCTTTAGCAGAGCGCAAATGTCTGTGTGGCAGCGAATGCAGTTCCAAGGGACTGTGAAAACCAGGTACAGCTTTCAGTGCTGGCAGCTTTCGTGTGGGCGGAATCGCTGGACGTTTCGAATTTGGCAGCCGGGTTCTGCTAGAGTCACAAAGGAATTGTTGCATCATAACCAACCAAAGCTTTTGCAGAGCGCGAATGTCTGTGCGGCAGCGAATGCAGTTCCAAGGAACAGTGAAATCCACGTACAGCTTTCAGTGCTGGCAGGTTTCGTGTGGGCACAATCGCTGGACGTTTCGAATTTGGCAGCAGGGCTGTGCTAGAGTCACAAAGGTATTGTTGCATCATAACGAACCAAAGGTTTTGCAGAGCGCGAATGTCTGTGCAGCAGCGAATGCAGTTCCAAGGAACAGTGAAAACCAGTTAGAGCTTTCGGTGCTGGCAGCTTTCGTGTGGGCGCAATCGCTGGACGTTTCGAATTTGGCAGCCGGGTTCTGCTAGAGTCACAAAGGAATTGTTGCATCATAACCAACCAAAGCTTTTGCAGAGCGCGAATGTCTGTGCGGCAGCGAATGCAGTTCCAAGGGACAGTGAAAGCCAGGTACAGCTTTCAGTATTGGAAGGTTTCATATGGGCGCAATCGCTGAACGTTTCGAATTTGGCAGCCTGGCTGTGCTAGAGTCACAAAGGCATTGTTGCATCATAACCATCCAAAGCTTTTACAGAGCGCGAATGTCTGTGTGGCAGCGAATGCAGTTGCAAGGGACAGTGAAAACCAGGTACAGCTTTCAGTGCTGGCAGCTTTCGTGTGGGCGCAATCGCTGGACGTTTCGAATTTGGCAGCCAGATTCTGCTAGAGTCACAAAGGCGTTGTTGCATCATTACCAACCAAAGCTTTTGCAGAGCGCGAATGTCCGTGCCGCAGCGAAAACAGTTGCATGGGACAGTGAAAACCAGGTACAGCTTTCAGTGCTGGCAGCTTTCGTGTGGGCACAATCGCTGGACGTTTCGAATTTGGCAGCCGGGCTCTGCTAGAGTCACAAAGCATTGTTGCATCATAACCAACCAAAGGTTTTGCAGAGCGCGAATGTCTGTGCGGCAGCGAATGCAGTTCCAGGGGACAGTGATAACAGTTAGAGCTTTCAGTGCTGGCAGCTTTCGTGTGGGCGCAATCGCTGGACGTTTCGAATTTGGCAGCGGGGCTGTGCTGGAGTCACAAAGGCATTGTTGCATCATAACCAACCAAAGCTTTTGCAGAGCGCGAATGTCTGTGCGGCAGCGAATGCATTTCCAAGGGACAGTGAAAGCCAGGTACAGCTTTCAGTGCTGTAGGGTTTCATATGGGCGCAATCGCTGGACGTTTGAAATTTGGCAGCCGCGCTGTGCTAGAGTCACAAAGGCATTGTTGCATCATAACCAACCAAAGCTTTTGCGGAGCGCGAATGTCTGTGCGTCAGCGAATGCAGTTCCAAGGGACAGTGAAAACCAGGTACAGCTTTCAGTGCTGGCAGCTTTCGTGTGGGCGCAATCGCTGGACGTTTCGAATTTGGCAGCCAGGTTGTGCTAGAGTCACAATGGTATTGTTGCATCACAACGAACCAAAGCTTTTGCAGAGCGCGAATGTCTGTGCGGCAGCAAATGCATTTCCAAGGGACAGTGAAAACCAGTTAGAGCTTTCAGTGCTGGCAGCTTTCATGTCGGCGCAATCGCTGGACGTTTCGAATTTGGCAGCCGGGCTGTGCTAGAGTCACAAAGGCATTGTTGCATCGTAACCAACAAAGCTTTTGCAGAGCGCGAATGTCTGTGCGGCAGCGAATGCAGTTCCAAGGGACAGTGAAAACCAGGTACAGCTTTCAGTGCTGGCAGCTTTCGTGTGGGCACAATCGCTGGACGTTTCGAATTTGGCAGCGGGGCTCTGCTAGAGTCACAAAGGCATTGTTGCATCATAACCATCCAAAGCTTTAGCAGAGCGCAAATGTCTGTGTGGCAGCGAATGCAGTTCCAAGGGACTGTGAAAACCAGGTACAGCTTTCAGTGCTGGCAGCTTTCGTGTGGGCGGAATCGCTGGACGTTTCGAATTTGGCAGCCGGGTTCTGCTAGAGTCACAAAGGAATTGTTGCATCATAACCAACCAAAGCTTTTGCAGAGCGCGAATGTCTGTGCGGCAGCGAATGCAGTTCCAAGGAACAGTGAAATCCACGTACAGCTTTCAGTGCTGGCAGGTTTCGTGTGGGCACAATCGCTGGACGTTTCGAATTTGGCAGCAGGGCTGTGCTAGAGTCACAAAGGTATTGTTGCATCATAACGAACCAAAGGTTTTGCAGAGCGCGAATGTCTGTGCAGCAGCGAATGCAGTTCCAAGGAACAGTGAAAACCAGTTAGAGCTTTCGGTGCTGGCAGCTTTCGTGTGGGCGCAATCGCTGGACGTTTCGAATTTGGCAGCCGGGCTCTGCTAGAGTCACAAAGGCATTGTTGCATCATAACCAACCAAAGCTTTTGCAGAGCGCAATTGTCTGTGCGTCAGCGAATGCAGTTCCAAGGGACAGTGAAAACCAGGTACAGCTTTCAGTGCTGGCAGCTTTCGTGTGGGCGCAATCGCTGGACGTTTCGAATTTGGCAGCCAGGTTCTGCTAGAGTCACAAAGGTATTGTTGCATCATAACGAACCAAAGCTTTTGCAGAGCGCGAATGTCTGTGCGGCAGCGAATGCAGTTCCAAGGGACAGTGAGAACCAGTTAGAGCTTTCAATGCTGGCAGCTTTCGTGTGGGCACAATCGCTGGACGTTTCGAATTTTGCAGCGGGGCTCTGCTAGAGTCACAAAGACATTGTTGCATCATAACGAACCAAAGCTTTTGCAGAGCGCGAATGTCTGTGCGGCAGCGAATGCAGTTCCAAGGGACAGTGAAAGCCAGGTACAGCTTTCAGTGTTGGAAGGTTTCATATGGGCGCAATCGCTGAACGTTTCGAATTTGGCAGCCTGGCTGTGCTAGAGTCACAAAGGCATTGTTGCATCATAACCATCCAAAGCTTTTGCAGAGCGCGAATGTCTGTGTGGCAGCGAATGCAGTTGCAAGGGACAGTGAAAACCAGGTACAGCTTTCAGTGCTGGCAGCTTTCGTGTGGGCGCAATCGCTGGACGTTTCAAATTTGGCAGCCAGATTCTGCTAGAGTCACAAAGGCGTTGTTGCATCATTACCAACCAAAGCTTTTGCAGAGCGCGAATGTCCGTGCCGCAGCGAAAACAGTTGCATGGGACAGTGAAAACCAGGTACAGCTTTCAGTGCTGGCAGCTTTCGTGTGGGCGCATTCGCTGGACGTTTCGAATTTGGCAACGGGGCTGTGCTAGAGTCACAAAGGCATTGTTGCATCATAACCAACCAAAGCTTTTGCAGAGCGCGAATGTCTGTGCGGCAGCGAATGCAGTTCCAAGGGACAGTGAAAGCCAGGTACAGCTTTCAGTGCTGTAAGTTTTCATATGGGCGCAATCGCTGGACGTTTGAAATTTGGCAGCCGGGCTGTGCTAGAGTCACAAAGGCATTGTTGCATCATAACCAACCAAAGCTTTTGCAGAGCGCAATTGTCTGTGCGTCAGCGAATGCAGTTCCAAGGGACAGTGAAAACCAGGTACAGCTTTCAGTGCTGGCAGCTTTCGTGTGGGCGCAATCGCTGGACGTTTCGAATTTGGCAGCCAGGTTCTGCTAGAGTCACAAAGGTATTGTTGCATCATAACGAACCAAAGCTTTTGCAGAGCGCGAATGTCTGTGCGGCAGCGAATGCAGTTCCAAGGGACAGTGAGAACCAGTTAGAGCTTTCAATGCTGGCAGCTTTCGTGTGGGCGCAATCGCTGGACGTTTCAAATTTGGCAGCGGGGCTGTGCTGGAGTCACAAAGGCATTGTTGCATCATAACCAACCAAAGCTTTTGCAGAGCGCGAATGTCTGTGCGGCAGCGAATGCAGTTCCAAGGGACAGTGAAAACCAGGTACAGCTTTCAGTGCTGGCAGCTTTCGTGTGGGCGCAATCGCTGGACGTTTCGAATTTGGCAGCCAGGTTGTGCTAGAGTCACAAAGGTATTGTTGCATCATAACGAACCAAAGCTTTTGAAGAGCGCGAATGTCTGTGCGGCAGCAAATGCATTTCCAAGGGACAGTGAAAACCAGTTAGAGCTTTCAGTGCTGTCAGCTTTCATGTCGGCGCAATCGCTGGACGTTTCGAAAATGGCAGCCGGGCTGTGCTAGAGTCACAAAGGCATTGTTGCATCGTAACCAACCAAAGCTTTTGCAGAGCGCGAATGTCTGTGCGGCAGCGAATGCAGTTCCAAGGGACAGTGAAAACCAGGTACAGCTTTCAGTGCTGGCAGCTTTCGTGTGGGCACAATCGCTGGACGTTTCGAATTTGGCAGCGGGGCTCTGGTAGAGTCACAAAGGCATTGTTGCATCATAACCATCCAAAGCTTTAGCAGAGCGCAAATGTCTGTGTGGCAGCGAATGCAGTTCCAAGGGACTGTGAAAACCAGGTACAGCTTTCAGTGCTGGCAGCTTTCGTGTGGGCGCAATCGCTGGACGTTTCAAATTTGGCAGCCGGGCTCTGCTAGAGTCACAAAGCATTGTTGCATCATAACCAACCAAAGGTTTTGCAGAGCGCGAATGTCTGTTCGGCAGCAAATGCAGTTCCAAGGAACAGTGAAATCCAGGTAGAGCTTTCAGTCCTGGCAGCTTTCGTGTGGGCGGAATCGCTGGACGTTTCGAATTTGGCAGCCGGGTTCTTCTAGAGTCACAAAGGAATTGTTGCATCATAACCAACCAAAGCTTTTGCAGAGCGCGAATGTCTGTGCGGCAGCGAATGCAGTTCCAAGGAACAGTGAAATCCACGTACAGCTTTCAGTGCTGGCAGGTTTCGTGTGGGCACAATCGCTGGACGTTTCGAATTTGGCAGCAGGGCTCTGCTAGAGTCACAAAGGTATTGTTGCATCATAACGAACCAAAGGTTTTGCAGAGCGCGAATGTCTGTGCAGCAGCGAATGCAGTTCCAAGGAACAGTGAAAACCAGTTAGAGCTTTCGGTGCTGGCAGCTTTCGTGTGGGCGCAATCGCTGGACGTTTCGAATTTGGCAGCCGGGCTCTGCTAGAGTCACAAAGGCATTGTTGCATCATAACCATCCAAAGCTTTTGCAGAGCGCGAATGTCTGTGTGGCAGCGAATGCAGTTCCAAGGGACTGTGAAAACCAGGTACAGCTTTCAGTGCTGGCAGGTTTCGTGTGGGCACAATCGCTGGACGTTTCGAATTTTGCAGCGGGGCTCTGCTAGAGTCACAAAGACATTGTTGCATCATCACCAACCAAAGCTTTTGCAGAGCGCGAATGTCCGTGCCGCAGCGAAAACACTTGCATGGGACAGTGAAAACCAGGTATAGCTTTCAGTGCTGGCAGCTTTCGTGTGGGCGCATTCGCTGGACGTTTCGAATTTGGCAGCGGGGCTGTGCTAGAGTCACAAAGGCATTGTTGCATCGTAACCAACCAAAGCTTTTGCAGAGCGCGAATGTCTGTGCGGCAGCGAATGCAGTTCCAAGGGACAGTGAAAACCAGGTACAGCTTTCAGTGCTGGCAGCTTTCGTGTGGGCACAATCGCTGGACGTTTGAAATTTGGCAGCCGGGCTGTGCTAGAGTCACAAAGGCATTGTTGCATCATAACCATCCAAAGCTTTTGCAGAGCGCGAATATCTGTGTGGCAGCGAATGCAGTTGCAAGGGACAGTGAAAACCAGGTACAGCTTTCAGTGCTGGCAGCTTTCGTGTGGGCGCAATCGCTGGACGTTTCGAATTTGGCAGCCAGATTCTGCTAGAGTCACAAAGGCGTTGTTGCATCATTACCAACCAAAGCTTTTGCAGAGCGCGAATGTCCGTGCCGCAGCGAAAACAGTTGCATGGGACAGTGAAAACCAGGTACAGCTTTCAGTGCTGGCAGCTTTCGTGTGGGCGCATTCGCTGGACGTTTCGAATTTGGCAACGGGGCTGTGCTAGAGTCACAAAGGCATTGTTGCATCATAACCAACCAAAGCTTTTGCAGAGCGCGAATGTCTGTGCGGCAGCGAATGCATTTCCAAGGGACAGTGAAAGCCAGGTACAGCTTTCAGTGCTGTAAGTTTTCATATGGGCGCAATCGCTGGACGTTTGAAATTTGGCAGCCGGGCTGTGCTAGAGTCACAAAGGCATTGTTGCATCATAACCAACCAAAGCTTTTGCAGAGCGCAATTGTCTGTGCGTCAGCGAATGCAGTTCCAAGGGACAGTGAAAACCAGGTACAGCTTTCAGTGCTGGCAGCTTTCGTGTGGGCGCAATCGCTGGACGTTTCGAATTTGGCAGCCAGGTTCTGCTAGAGTCACAAAGGTATTGTTGCATCATAACGAACCAAAGCTTTTGCAGAGCGCGAATGTCTGTGCGGCAGCGAATGCAGTTCCAAGGGACAGTGAGAACCAGTTAGAGCTTTCAATGCTGGCAGCTTTCGTGTGGGCGCAATCGCTGGACGTTTCAAATTTGGCAGCGGGGCTGTGCTGGAGTCACAAAGGCATTGTTGCATCATAACCAACCAAAGCTTTTGCAGAGCGCGAATGTCTGTGCGGCAGCGAATGCAGTTCCAAGGGACAGTGAAAACCAGGTACAGCTTTCAGTGCTGGCAGCTTTCGTGTGGGCGCAATCGCTGGACGTTTCGAATTTGGCAGCCAGGTTGTGCTAGAGTCACAAAGGTATTGTTGCATCATAACGAACCAAAGCTTTTGCAGAGCGCGAATGTCTGTGCGGCAGCAAATGCATTTCCAAGGGACAGTGAAAACCAGTTAGAGCTTTCAGTGCTGGCAGCTTTCATATCGGCGCAATCGCTGGACGTTTCGAATTTGGCAGCCGGGCTGTGCTAGAGTCACAAAGGCATTGTTGCATCGTAACCAACCAAAGCTTTTGCAGAGCGCGAATGTCTGTGCGGCAGCGAATGCAGTTCCAAGGGACAGTGAAAACCAGGTACAGCTTTCAGTACTGGCAGCTTTCGTGTGGGCACAATCGCTGGACGTTTCGAATTTGGCAGCGGGGCTCTGCTAGAGTCACAAAGGCATTGTTGCATCATAACCATCCAAAGCTTTAGCAGAGCGCAAATGTCTGTGTGGCAGCGAATGCAGTTCCAAGGGACTGTGAAAACCAGGTACAGCTTTCAGTGCTGGCAGCTTTCGTGTGGGCGCAATCGCTGGACGTTTCAAATTTGGCAGCCGGGCTCTGCTAGAGTCACAAAGCATTGTTGCATCATAACCAACCAAAGGTTTTGCAGAGCGCGAATATCTGTTCGGCAGCAAATGCAGTTCCAAGGAACAGTGAAATCCAGGTAGAGCTTTCAGTCCTGGCAGCTTTCGTGTGGGCGGAATCGCTGGACGTTTCGAATTTGGCAGCCGGGTTCTGCTAGAGTCACAAAGGAATTGTTGCATCATAACCAACCAAAGCTTTTGCAGAGCGCGAATGTCTGTGCGGCAGCGAATGCAGTTCCAAGGAACAGTGAAATCCACGTACAGCTTTCAGTGCTGGCAGGTTTCGTGTGGGCACAATCGCTGGACGTTTCGAATTTGGCAGCAGGGCTCTGCTAGAGTCACAAAGGTATTGTTGCATCATAACGAACCAAAGGTTTTGCAGAGCGCGAATGTCTGTGCAGCAGCGAATGCAGTTCCAAGGAACAGTGAAAACCAGTTAGAGCTTTCGGTGCTGGCAGCTTTCGTGTGGGCGCAATCGCTGGACGTTTCGAATTTGGCAGCCGGGCTCTGCTAGAGTCACAAAGGCATTGTTGCATCATAACCATCCAAAGCTTTTGCAGAGCGCGAATGTCTGTGCGGCAGCGAATGCAGTTCCAAGGGACAGTGAAAACCAGGTACAGCTTTCAGTGCTGGCAGGTTTCGTGTGGGCACAATCGCTGGACGTTTCGAATTTTGCAGCGGGGCTCTGCTAGAGTCACAAAGACATTGTTGCATCATAACCAACCAAAGCTTTTGCAGAGCGCGAATGTCTGTGCGGCAGCGAATGCAGTTCCAAGGGACAGTGAAAGCCAGGTACAGCTTTCAGTGTTGGAAGGTTTCATATGGGCGCAATCGCTGAACGTTTCGAATTTGGCAGCCGGGCTGTGCTAGAGTCACAAAGGCATTGTTGCATCACAACCATCCAAAGCTTTTGCAGAGCGCGAATGTCTGTGCGGCAGCGAATGCAGTTGCAAGGGACAGTGAAAACCAGGTACAGCTTTCAGTGCTGGCAGCTTTCGTGTGGGCGCATTCGCTGGACGTTTCGAATTTGGCAGCGGGGCTGTGCTAGAGTCACAAAGGCATTGTTGCATCGTAACCAACCAAAGCTTTTGCAGAGCGTGAATGTCTGTGCGGCAGCGAATGCAGTTCCAAGGGACAGTGAAAACCAGGTACAGCTTTCAGTGCTGGCAGCTTTCGTGTGGGCACAATCGCTGGACGTTTCAAATTTGGCAGCCGGGCTGTGCTAGAGTCACAAAGGCATTGTTGCATCATAACCATCCAAAGCTTTTGCAGAGCGCGAATATCTGTGTGGCAGCGAATGCATTTCCAAGGGACAGTGAAAACCAGGTACAGCTTTCAGTGCTGGCAGCTTTCGTGTGGGCGGAATCGCTGGACGTTTCGAATTTGGCAGCCGGGTTCTGCTAGAGTCACAAAGGAATTGTTGCATCATAACCAACCAAAGCTTTTGCAGAGCGCGAATGTCTGTGCGGCAGCGAATGCAGTTCCAAGGAACAGTGAAATCCACGTACAGCTTTCAGTGCTGGCAGGTTTCGTGTGGGCACAATCGCTGGACGTTTCGAATTTGGCAGCAGGGCTGTGCTAGAGTCACAAAGGTATTGTTGCATCATAACGAACCAAAGGTTTTGCAGAGCGCGAATGTCTGTGCAGCAGCGAATGCAGTTCCAAGGAACAGTGAAAACCAGTTAGAGCTTTCGGTGCTGGCAGCTTTCGTGTGGGCGCAATCGCTGGACGTTTCGAATTTGGCAGCCGGGCTCTGCTAGAGTCACAAAGGCATTGTTGCATCATAACCAACCAAAGCTTTTGCAGAGCGCAATTGTCTGTGCGTCAGCGAATGCAGTTCCAAGGGACAGTGAAAACCAGGTACAGCTTTCAGTGCTGGCAGCTTTCGTGTGGGCGCAATCGCTGGACGTTTCGAATTTGGCAGCCAGGTTCTGCTAGAGTCACAAAGGTATTGTTGCATCATAACGAACCAAAGCTTTTGCAGAGCGCGAATGTCTGTGCGGCAGCGAATGCAGTTCCAAGGGACAGTGAGAACCAGTTAGAGCTTTCAATGCTGGCAGCTTTCGTGTGGGCACAATCGCTGGACGTTTCGAATTTTGCAGCGGGGCTCTGCTAGAGTCACAAAGATATTGTTGCATCATAACGAACCAAAGCTTTTGCAGAGCGCGAATGTCTGTGCGGCAGCGAATGCAGTTCCAAGGGACAGTGAAAGCCAGGTACAGCTTTCAGTGTTGGAAGGTTTCATATGGGCGCAATCGCTGAACGTTTCGAATTTGGCAGCCTGGCTGTGCTAGAGTCACAAAGGCATTGTTGCATCATAACCATCCAAAGCTTTTGCAGAGCGCGAATGTCTGTGTGGCAGCGAATGCAGTTGCAAGGGACAGTGAAAACCAGGTACAGCTTTCAGTGCTGGCAGCTTTCGTGTGGGCGCAATCGCTGGACGTTTCAAATTTGGCAGCCAGATTCTGCTAGAGTCACAAAGGCGTTGTTGCATCATTACCAACCAAAGCTTTTGCAGAGCGCGAATGTCCGTGCCGCAGCGAAAACAGTTGCATGGGACAGTGAAAACCAGGTACAGCTTTCAGTGCTGGCAGCTTTCGTGTGGGCGCATTCGCTGGACGTTTCGAATTTGGCAACGGGGCTGTGCTAGAGTCACAAAGGCATTGTTGCATCATAACCAACCAAAGCTTTTGCAGAGCGCGAATGTCTGTGCGGCAGCGAATGCAGTTCCAAGGGACAGTGAAAGCCAGGTACAGCTTTCAGTGCTGTAAGTTTTCATATGGGCGCAATCGCTGGACGTTTGAAATTTGGCAGCCGGGCTGTGCTAGAGTCACAAAGGCATTGTTGCATCATAACCAACCAAAGCTTTTGCAGAGCGCAATTGTCTGTGCGTCAGCGAATGCAGTTCCAAGGGACAGTGAAAACCAGGTACAGCTTTCAGTGCTGGCAGCTTTCGTGTGGGCGCAATCGCTGGACGTTTCGAATTTGGCAGCCAGGTTCTGCTAGAGTCACAAAGGTATTGTTGCATCATAACGAACCAAAGCTTTTGCAGAGCGCGAATGTCTGTGCGGCAGCGAATGCAGTTCCAAGGGACAGTGAGAACCAGTTAGAGCTTTCAATGCTGGCAGCTTTCGTGTGGGCGCAATCGCTGGACGTTTCAAATTTGGCAGCCGGGCTGTGCTAGAGTCACAAAGGCATTGTTGCATCATAACCAACCAAAGCTTTGGCAGAGCGCGAATGTCTGTGCGGCAGCGAATGCAGTTCCAAGGGACAGTGAAAACCAGGTACAGCTTTCAGTGCTGGCAGCTTTCGTGTGGGCGCAATCGCTGGACGTTTCGAATTTGGCAGCCAGGTTGTGCTAGAGTCACAAAGGTATTGTTGCATCATAACGAACCAAAGCTTTTGAAGAGCGCGAATGTCTGTGCGGCAGCAAATGCATTTCCAAGGGACAGTGAAAACCAGTTAGAGCTTTCAGTGCTGTCAGCTTTCATGTCGGCGCAATCGCTGGACGTTTCGAATTTGGCAGCCGGGCTGTGCTAGAGTCACAAAGGCATTGTTGCATCGTAACCAACCAAAGCTTTTGCAGAGCGCGAATGTCTGTGCGGCAGCGAATGCAGTTCCAAGGGACAGTGAAAACCAGGTACAGCTTTCAGTGCTGGCAGCTTTCGTGTGGGCACAATCGCTGGACGTTTCGAATTTGGCAGCGGGGCTCTGGTAGAGTCACAAAGGCATTGTTGCATCATAACCATCCAAAGCTTTAGCAGAGCGCAAATGTCTGTGTGGCAGCGAATGCAGTTCCAAGGGACTGTGAAAACCAGGTACAGCTTTCAGTGCTGGCAGCTTTCGTGTGGGCGCAATCGCTGGACGTTTCAAATTTGGCAGCCGGGCTCTGCTAGAGTCACAAAGCATTGTTGCATCATAACCAACCAAATGTTTTGCAGAGCGCGAATGTCTGTTCGGCAGCAAATGCAGTTCCAAGGAACAGTGAAATCCAGGTAGAGCTTTCAGTCCTGGCAGCTTTCGTGTGGGCGGAATCGCTGGACGTTTCGAATTTGGCAGCCGGGTTCTGCTAGAGTCACAAAGGAATTGTTGCATCATAACCAACCAAAGCTTTTGCAGAGCGCGAATGTCTGTGCGGCAGCGAATGCAGTTCCAAGGGACAGTGAAAACCAGGTACAGCTTTCAGTGCTGGCAGCTTTCGTGTGGGCGCAATCGCTGGACGTTTCGAATTTGGCAGCCAGGTTGTGCTAGAGTCACAAAGGTATTGTTGCATCATAACGAACCAAAGCTTTTGAAGAGCGCGAATGTCTGTGCGGCAGCAAATGCATTTCCAAGGGACAGTGAAAACCAGTTAGAGCTTTCAGTGCTGTCAGCTTTCATGTCGGCGCAATCGCTGGACGTTTCGAATTTGGCAGCCGGGCTGTGCTAGAGTCACAAAGGCATTGTTGCATCGTAACCAACCAAAGCTTTTGCAGAGCGCGAATGTCTGTGCGGCAGCGAATGCAGTTCCAAGGGACAGTGAAAACCAGGTACAGCTTTCAGTGCTGGCAGCTTTCGTGTGGGCACAATCGCTGGACGTTTCGAATTTGGCAGCGGGGCTCTGGTAGAGTCACAAAGGCATTGTTGCATCATAACCATCCAAAGCTTTAGCAGAGCGCAAATGTCTGTGTGGCAGCGAATGCAGTTCCAAGGGACTGTGAAAACCAGGTACAGCTTTCAGTGCTGGCAGCTTTCGTGTGGGCGCAATCGCTGGACGTTTCAAATTTGGCAGCCGGGCTCTGCTAGAGTCACAAAGCATTGTTGCATCATAACCAACCAAAGGTTTTGCAGAGCGCGAATGTCTGTTCGGCAGCAAATGCAGTTCCAAGGAACAGTGAAATCCAGGTAGAGCTTTCAGTCCTGGCAGCTTTCGTGTGGGCGGAATCGCTGGACGTTTCGAATTTGGCAGCCGGGTTCTGCTAGAGTCACAAAGGAATTGTTGCATCATAACCAACCAAAGCTTTTGCAGAGCGCGAATGTCTGTGCGGCAGCGAATGCAGTTCCAAGGAACAGTGAAATCCACGTACAGCTTTCAGTGCTGGCAGGTTTCGTGTGGGCACAATCGCTGGACGTTTCGAATTTGGCAGCAGGGCTCTGCTAGAGTCACAAAGGTATTGTTGCATCATAACGAACCAAAGGTTTTGCAGAGCGCGAATGTCTGTGCAGCAGCGAATGCAGTTCCAAGGAACAGTGAAAACCAGTTAGAGCTTTCGGTGCTGGCAGCTTTCGTGTGGGCGCAATCGCTGGACGTTTCGAATTTGGCAGCCGGGCTCTGCTAGAGTCACAAAGGCATTGTTGCATCATAACCATCCAAAGCTTTTGCAGAGCGCGAATGTCTGTGTGGCAGCGAATGCAGTTCCAAGGGACTGTGAAAACCAGGTACAGCTTTCAGTGCTGGCAGGTTTCGTGTGGGCACAATCGCTGGACGTTTCGAATTTTGCAGCGGGGCTCTGCTAGAGTCACAAAGACATTGTTGCATCATAACCAACCAAAGCTTTTGCAGAGCGCGAATGTCTGTGCGGCAGCGAATGCAGTTCCAAGGGACAGTGAAAGCCAGGTACAGCTTTCAGTGTTGGAAGGTTTCATATGGGCGCAATCGCTGAACGTTTCGAATTTGGCAGCCGGGCTGTGCTAGAGTCACAAAGGCATTGTTGCATCATAACCATCCAAAGCTTTTGCAGAGCGCGAATGTCTGTGCGGCAGCGAATGCAGTTGCAAGGGACAGTGAAAACCAGGTACAGCTTTCAGTGCTGGCAGCTTTCGTGTGGGCGCAATCGCTGGACGTTTCGAATTTGGCAGCCAGATTCTGCTAGAGTCACAAAGGCATTGTTGCATCATCACCAACCAAAGCTTTTGCAGAGCGCGAATGTCCGTGCCGCAGCGAAAACACTTGCATGGGACAGTGAAAACCAGGTATAGCTTTCAGTGCTGGCAGCTTTCGTGTGGGCGCATTCGCTGGACGTTTCGAATTTGGCAGCGGGGCTGTGCTAGAGTCACAAAGGCATTGTTGCATCGTAACCAACCAAAGCTTTTGCAGAGCGCGAATGTCTGTGCGGCAGCGAATGCAGTTCCAAGGGACAGTGAAAACCAGGTACAGCTTTCAGTGCTGGCAGCTTTCGTGTGGGCACAATCGCTGGACGTTTGAAATTTGGCAGCCGGGCTGTGCTAGAGTCACAAAGGCATTGTTGCATCATAACCATCCAAAGCTTTTGCAGAGCGCGAATATCTGTGTGGCAGCGAATGCAGTTGCAAGGGACAGTGAAAACCAGGTACAGCTTTCAGTGCTGGCAGCTTTCGTGTGGGCGCAATCGCTGGACGTTTCGAATTTGGCAGCCAGATTCTGCTAGAGTCACAAAGGCGTTGTTGCATCATTACCAACCAAAGCTTTTGCAGAGCGCGAATGCCCGTGCCGCAGCGAAAACAGTTGCATGGGACAGTGAAAACCAGGTACAGCTTTCAGTGCTGGCAGCTTTCGTGTGGGCGCATTCGCTGGACGTTTCGAATTTGGCAACGGGGCTGTGCTAGAGTCACAAAGGCATTGTTGCATCATAACCAACCAAAGCTTTTGCAGAGCGCGAATGTCTGTGCGGCAGCGAATGCATTTCCAAGGGACAGTGAAAGCCAGGTACAGCTTTCAGTGCTGTAAGTTTTCATATGGGCGCAATCGCTGGACGTTTGAAATTTGGCAGCCGGGCTGTGCTAGAGTCACAAAGGCATTGTTGCATCATAACCAACCAAAGCTTTTGCAGAGCGCAATTGTCTGTGCGTCAGCGAATGCAGTTCCAAGGGACAGTGAAAACCAGGTACAGCTTTCAGTGCTGGCAGCTTTCGTGTGGGCGCAATCGCTGGACGTTTCGAATTTGGCAGCCAGGTTCTGCTAGAGTCACAAAGGTATTGTTGCATCATAACGAACCAAAGCTTTTGCAGAGCGCGAATGTCTGTGCGGCAGCGAATGCAGTTCCAAGGGACAGTGAGAACCAGTTAGAGCTTTCAATGCTGGCAGCTTTCGTGTGGGCGCAATCGCTGGACGTTTCAAATTTGGCAGCGGGGCTGTGCTGGAGTCACAAAGGCATTGTTGCATCATAACCAACCAAAGCTTTTGCAGAGCGCGAATGTCTGTGCGGCAGCGAATGCAGTTCCAAGGGACAGTGAAAACCAGGTACAGCTTTCAGTGCTGGCAGCTTTCGTGTGGGCGCAATCGCTGGACGTTTCGAATTTGGCAGCCAGGTTGTGCTAGAGTCACAAAGGTATTGTTGCATCATAACGAACCAAAGCTTTTGCAGAGCGCGAATGTCTGTGCGGCAGCAAATGCATTTCCAAGGGACAGTGAAAACCAGTTAGAGCTTTCAGTGCTGGCAGCTTTCATATCGGCGCAATCGCTGGACGTTTCGAATTTGGCAGCCGGGCTGTGCTAGAGTCACAAAGGCATTGTTGCATCGTAACCAACCAAAGCTTTTGCAGAGCGCGAATGTCTGTGCGGCAGCGAATGCAGTTCCAAGGGACAGTGAAAACCAGGTACAGCTTTCAGTACTGGCAGCTTTCGTGTGGGCACAATCGCTGGACGTTTCGAATTTGGCAGCGGGGCTCTGCTAGAGTCACAAAGGCATTGTTGCATCATAACCATCCAAAGCTTTAGCAGAGCGCAAATGTCTGTGTGGCAGCGAATGCAGTTCCAAGGGACTGTGAAAACCAGGTACAGCTTTCAGTGCTGGCAGCTTTCGTGTGGGCGCAATCGCTGGACGTTTCAAATTTGGCAGCCGGGCTCTGCTAGAGTCACAAAGCATTGTTGCATCATAACCAACCAAAGGTTTTGCAGAGCGCGAATATCTGTTCGGCAGCAAATGCAGTTCCAAGGAACAGTGAAATCCAGGTAGAGCTTTCAGTCCTGGCAGCTTTCGTGTGGGCGGAATCGCTGGACGTTTCGAATTTGGCAGCCGGGTTCTGCTAGAGTCACAAAGGAATTGTTGCATCATAACCAACCAAAGCTTTTGCAGAGCGCGAATGTCTGTGCGGCAGCGAATGCAGTTCCAAGGAACAGTGAAATCCACGTACAGCTTTCAGTGCTGGCAGGTTTCGTGTGGGCACAATCGCTGGACGTTTCGAATTTGGCAGCAGGGCTCTGCTAGAGTCACAAAGGTATTGTTGCATCATAACGAACCAAAGGTTTTGCAGAGCGCGAATGTCTGTGCAGCAGCGAATGCAGTTCCAAGGAACAGTGAAAACCAGTTAGAGCTTTCGGTGCTGGCAGCTTTCGTGTGGGCGCAATCGCTGGACGTTTCGAATTTGGCAGCCGGGCTCTGCTAGAGTCACAAAGGCATTGTTGCATCATAACCATCCAAAGCTTTTGCAGAGCGCGAATGTCTGTGCGGCAGCGAATGCAGTTCCAAGGGACAGTGAAAACCAGGTACAGCTTTCAGTGCTGGCAGGTTTCGTGTGGGCACAATCGCTGGACGTTTCGAATTTTGCAGCGGGGCTCTGCTAGAGTCACAAAGACATTGTTGCATCATAACCAACCAAAGCTTTTGCAGAGCGCGAATGTCTGTGCGGCAGCGAATGCAGTTCCAAGGGACAGTGAAAGCCAGGTACAGCTTTCAGTGTTGGAAGGTTTCATATGGGCGCAATCGCTGAACGTTTCGAATTTGGCAGCCGGGCTGTGCTAGAGTCACAAAGGCATTGTTGCATCACAACCATCCAAAGCTTTTGCAGAGCGCGAATGTCTGTGCGGCAGCGAATGCAGTTGCAAGGGACAGTGAAAACCAGGTACAGCTTTCAGTGCTGGCAGCTTTCGTGTGGGCGCAATCGCTGGACGTTTCGAATTTGGCAGCCGGGCTGTGCTAGAGTCACAAAGGCATTGTTGCATCGTAACCAACCAAAGCTTTTGCAGAGCGCGAATGTCTGTGCGGCAGCGAATGCAGTTCCAAGGGACAGTGAAAACCAGGTACAGCTTTCAGTGCTGGCAGCTTTCGTGTGGGCACAATCGCTGGACGTTTCGAATTTGGCAGCGGGGCTCTGCTAGAGTCACAAAGGCATTGTTGCATCATAACCATCCAAAGCTTTAGCAGAGCGCAAATGTCTGTGTGGCAGCGAATGCAGTTCCAAGGGACTGTGAAAACCAGGTACAGCTTTCAGTGCTGGCAGCTTTCGTGTGGGCGGAATCGCTGGACGTTTCGAATTTGGCAGCTGGGTTCTGCTAGAGTCACAAAGGAATTGTTGCATCATAACCATCCAAAGCTTTTGCAGAGCGCGAATGTCTGTGCGGCAGCGAATGCAGTTCCAAGGAACAGTGAAATCCACGTACAGCTTTCAGTGCTGGCAGGTTTCGTGTGGGCACAATCGCTGGACGTTTCGAATTTGGCAGCAGGGCTCTGCTAGAGTCACAAAGGTATTGTTGCATCATAACGAACCAAAGGTTTTGCAGAGCGCGAATGTCTGTGCAGCAGCGAATGCAGTTCCAAGGAACAGTGAAAACCAGTTAGAGCTTTCGGTGCTGGCAGCTTTCGTGTGGGCGCAATCGCTGGACGTTTCGAATTTGGCAGCCGGGCTCTGCTAGAGTCACAAAGGCATTGTTGCATCATAACCATCCAAAGCTTTTGCAGAGCGCGAATGTCAGTGCGGCAGCGAATGCAGTTCCAAGGGACAGTGAAAACCAGGTACAGCTTTCAGTGCTGGCAGGTTTCGTGTGGGCACAATCGCTGGACGTTTCGAATTTGGCAGCGGGGCTCTGCTAGAGTCACAAAGACATTGTTGCATCATAACCAACCAAAGCTTTTGCAGAGCGCGAATGTCTGTGCGGCAGCGAATGCAGTTCCAAGGGACAGTGAAAGCCAGGTACAGCTTTCAGTGTTGGATGGTTTCATATGGGCGCAATCGCTGAACGTTTCGAATTTGGCAGCCGGGCTGTGCTAGAGTCACAAAGGCATTGTTGCATCATAACCATCCAAAGCTTTTGCAGAGCGCGAATGTCTGTGCGGCAGCGAATGCAGTTGCAAGGGACAGTGAAAACCAGGTACAGCTTTCAGTGCTGGCAGCTTTCGTGTGGGCGCAGTCGCTGGACGTTTCGAATTTGGCAGCCAGATTCTGCTAGAGTCACAAAGGCATTGTTGCATCATCACCATCCAAAGCTTTAGCAGAGCGCAAATGTCTGTGTGGCAGCGAATGCAGTTCCAAGGGACTGTGAAAACCAGGTACAGCTTTCAGTGCTGGCAGCTTTCGTGTGGGCGCAATCGCTGGACGTTTCAAATTTGGCAGCCGGGCTCTGCTAGAGTCACAAAGCATTGTTGCATCATAACCAACCAAAGGTTTTGCAGAGCGCGAATGTCTGTTCGGCAGCAAATGCAGTTCCAAGGAACAGTGAAATCCAGGTAGAGCTTTCAGTCCTGGCAGCTTTCGTGTGGGCGGAATCGCTGGACGTTTCGAATTTGGCAGCCGGGTTCTGCTAGAGTCACAAAGGAATTGTTGCATCATAACCAACCAAAGCTTTTGCAGAGCGCGAATGTCTGTGCGGCAGCGAATGCAGTTCCAAGGAACAGTGAAATCCACGTACAGCTTTCAGTGCTGGCAGGTTTCGTGTGGGCACAATCGCTGGACGTTTCGAATTTGGCAGCAGGGCTCTGCTAGAGTCACAAAGGTATTGTTGCATCATAACGAACCAAAGGTTTTGCAGAGCGCGAATGTCTGTGCAGCAGCGAATGCAGTTCCAAGGAACAGTGAAAACCAGTTAGAGCTTTCGGTGCTGGCAGCTTTCGTGTGGGCGCAATCGCTGGACGTTTCGAATTTGGCAGCCGGGCTCTGCTAGAGTCACAAAGGCATTGTTGCATCATAACCATCCAAACCTTTTGCAGAGCGCGAATGTCTGTGCGGCAGCGAATGCAGTTCCAAGGGACAGTGAAAACCAGGTACAGCTTTCAGTGCTGGCAGGTTTCGTGTGGGCACAATCGCTGGACGTTTCGAATTTTGCAGCGGGGCTCTGCTAGAGTCACAAAGACATTGTTGCATCATAACCAACCAAAGCTTTTGCAGAGCGCGAATGTCTGTGCGGCAGCGAATGCAGTTCCAAGGGACAGTGAAAGCCAGGTACAGCTTTCAGTGTTGGAAGGTTTCATATGGGCGCAATCGCTGAACGTTTCGAATTTGGCAGCCGGGCTGTGCTAGAGTCACAAAGGCATTGTTGCATCACAACCATCCAAAGCTTTTGCAGAGCGCGAATGTCTGTGCGGCAGCGAATGCAGTTGCAAGGGACAGTGAAAACCAGGTACAGCTTTCAGTGCTGGCAGCTTTCGTGTGGGCGCAATCGCTGGACGTTTCGAATTTGGCAGCCAGATTCTGCTAGAGTCACAAAGGCATTGTTGCATCATCACCAACCAAAGCTTTTGCAGAGCGCGAATGTCCGTGCCGCAGCGAAAACACTTGCATGGGACAGTGAAAACCAGGTACAGCTTTCAGTGCTGGCAGCTTTCGTGTGGGCGCATTCGCTGGACGTTTCGAATTTGGCAGCGGGGCTGTGCTAGAGTCACAAAGGCATTGTTGCATCGTAACCAACCAAAGCTTTTGCAGAGCGTGAATGTCTGTGCGGCAGCGAATGCAGTTCCAAGGGACAGTGAAAACCAGGTACAGCTTTCAGTGCTGGCAGCTTTCGTGTGGGCACAATCGCTGGACGTTTGAAATTTGGCAGCCGGGCTGTGCTAGAGTCACAAAGGCATTGTTGCATCATAACCATCCAAAGCTTTTGCAGAGCGCGAATATCTGTCTGGCAGCGAATGCAGTTGCAAGGGACAGTGAAAACCAGGTACAGCTTTCAGTGCTGGCAGCTTTCGTGTGGGCGCAATCGCTGGACGTTTCGAATTTGGCAGCCAGATTCTGCTAGAGTCACAAAGGCGTTGTTGCATCATTACCAACCAAAGCTTTTGCAGAGCGCGAATGCCCGTGCCGCAGCGAAAACAGTTGCATGGGACAGTGAAAACCAGGTACAGCTTTCAGTGCTGGCAGCTTTCGTGTGGGCGCATTCGCTGGACGTTTCGAATTTGGCAACGGGGCTGTGCTAGAGTCACAAAGGCATTGTTGCATCATAACCAACCAAAGCTTTTGCAGAGCGCGAATGTCTGTGCGGCAGCGAATGCATTTCCAAGGGACAGTGAAAGCCAGGTACAGCTTTCAGTGCTGTAAGTTTTCATATGGGCGCAATCGCTGGACGTTTGAAATTTGGCAGCCGGGCTGTGCTAGAGTCACAAAGGCATTGTTGCATCATAACCAACCAAAGCTTTTGCAGAGCGCAATTGTCTGTGCGTCAGCGAATGCAGTTCCAAGGGACAGTGAAAACCAGGTACAGCTTTCAGTGCTGGCAGCTTTCGTGTGGGCGCAATCGCTGGACGTTTCGAATTTGGCAGCCAGGTTCTGCTAGAGTCACAAAGGTATTGTTGCATCATAACGAACCAAAGCTTTTGCAGAGCGCGAATGTCTGTGCGGCAGCGAATGCAGTTCCAAGGGACAGTGAGAACCAGTTAGAGCTTTCAATGCTGGCAGCTTTCGTGTGGGCGCAATCGCTGGACGTTTCAAATTTGGCAGCGGGGCTGTGCTGGAGTCACAAAGGCATTGTTGCATCATAACCAACCAAAGCTTTTGCAGAGCGCGAATGTCTGTGCGGCAGCGAATGCAGTTCCAAGGGACAGTGAAAACCAGGTACAGCTTTCAGTGCTGGCAGCTTTCGTGTGGGCGCAATCGCTGGACGTTTCGAATTTGGCAGCCAGGTTGTGCTAGAGTCACAAAGGTATTGTTGCATCATAACGAACCAAAGCTTTTGCAGAGCGCGAATGTCTGTGCGGCAGCAAATGCATTTCCAAGGGACAGTGAAAACCAGTTAGAGCTTTCAGTGCTGGCAGCTTTCATATCGGCGCAATCGCTGGACGTTTCGAATTTGGCAGCCGGGCTGTGCTAGAGTCACAAAGGCATTGTTGCATCGTAACCAACCAAAGCTTTTGCAGAGCGCGAATGTCTGTGCGGCAGCGAATGCAGTTCCAAGGGACAGTGAAAACCAGGTACAGCTTTCAGTACTGGCAGCTTTCGTGTGGGCACAATCGCTGGACGTTTCGAATTTGGCAGCGGGGCTCTGCTAGAGTCACAAAGGCATTGTTGCATCATAACCATCCAAAGCTTTAGCAGAGCGCAAATGTCTGTGTGGCAGCGAATGCAGTTCCAAGGGACTGTGAAAACCAGGTACAGCTTTCAGTGCTGGCAGCTTTCGTGTGGGCGCAATCGCTGGACGTTTCAAATTTGGCAGCCGGGCTCTGCTAGAGTCACAAAGCATTGTTGCATCATAACCAACCAAAGGTTTTGCAGAGCGCGAATATCTGTTCGGCAGCAAATGCAGTTCCAAGGAACAGTGAAATCCAGGTAGAGCTTTCAGTCCTGGCAGCTTTCGTGTGGGCGGAATCGCTGGACGTTTCGAATTTGGCAGCCGGGTTCTGCTAGAGTCACAAAGGAATTGTTGCATCATAACCAACCAAAGCTTTTGCAGAGCGCGAATGTCTGTGCGGCAGCGAATGCAGTTCCAAGGAACAGTGAAATCCACGTACAGCTTTCAGTGCTGGCAGGTTTCGTGTGGGCACAATCGCTGGACGTTTCGAATTTGGCAGCAGGGCTCTGCTAGAGTCACAAAGGTATTGTTGCATCATAACGAACCAAAGGTTTTGCAGAGCGCGAATGTCTGTGCAGCAGCGAATGCAGTTCCAAGGAACAGTGAAAACCAGTTAGAGCTTTCGGTGCTGGCAGCTTTCGTGTGGGCGCAATCGCTGGACGTTTCGAATTTGGCAGCCGGGCTCTGCTAGAGTCACAAAGGCATTGTTGCATCATAACCATCCAAAGCTTTTGCAGAGCGCGAATGTCTGTGCGGCAGCGAATGCAGTTCCAAGGGACAGTGAAAACCAGGTACAGCTTTCAGTGCTGGCAGGTTTCGTGTGGGCACAATCGCTGGACGTTTCGAATTTTGCAGCGGGGCTCTGCTAGAGTCACAAAGACATTGTTGCATCATAACCAACCAAAGCTTTTGCAGAGCGCGAATGTCTGTGCGGCAGCGAATGCAGTTCCAAGGGACAGTGAAAGCCAGGTACAGCTTTCAGTGTTGGAAGGTTTCATATGGGCGCAATCGCTGAACGTTTCGAATTTGGCAGCCGGGCTGTGCTAGAGTCACAAAGGCATTGTTGCATCACAACCATCCAAAGCTTTTGCAGAGCGCGAATGTCTGTGCGGCAGCGAATGCAGTTGCAAGGGACAGTGAAAACCAGGTACAGCTTTCAGTGCTGGCAGCTTTCGTGTGGGCGCAATCGCTGGACGTTTCGAATTTGGCAGCCGGGCTGTGCTAGAGTCACAAAGGCATTGTTGCATCGTAACCAACCAAAGCTTTTGCAGAGCGCGAATGTCTGTGCGGCAGCGAATGCAGTTCCAAGGGACAGTGAAAACCAGGTACAGCTTTCAGTGCTGGCAGCTTTCGTGTGGGCACAATCGCTGGACGTTTCGAATTTGGCAGCGGGGCTCTGCTAGAGTCACAAAGGCATTGTTGCATCATAACCATCCAAAGCTTTAGCAGAGCGCAAATGTCTGTGTGGCAGCGAATGCAGTTCCAAGGGACTGTGAAAACCAGGTACAGCTTTCAGTGCTGGCAGCTTTCGTGTGGGCGGAATCGCTGGACGTTTCGAATTTGGCAGCTGGGTTCTGCTAGAGTCACAAAGGAATTGTTGCATCATAACCATCCAAAGCTTTTGCAGAGCGCGAATGTCTGTGCGGCAGCGAATGCAGTTCCAAGGAACAGTGAAATCCACGTACAGCTTTCAGTGCTGGCAGGTTTCGTGTGGGCACAATCGCTGGACGTTTCGAATTTGGCAGCAGGGCTCTGCTAGAGTCACAAAGGTATTGTTGCATCATAACGAACCAAAGGTTTTGCAGAGCGCGAATGTCTGTGCAGCAGCGAATGCAGTTCCAAGGAACAGTGAAAACCAGTTAGAGCTTTCGGTGCTGGCAGCTTTCGTGTGGGCGCAATCGCTGGACGTTTCGAATTTGGCAGCCGGGCTCTGCTAGAGTCACAAAGGCATTGTTGCATCATAACCATCCAAAGCTTTTGCAGAGCGCGAATGTCAGTGCGGCAGCGAATGCAGTTCCAAGGGACAGTGAAAACCAGGTACAGCTTTCAGTGCTGGCAGGTTTCGTGTGGGCACAATCGCTGGACGTTTCGAATTTGGCAGCGGGGCTCTGCTAGAGTCACAAAGACATTGTTGCATCATAACCAACCAAAGCTTTTGCAGAGCGCGAATGTCTGTGCGGCAGCGAATGCAGTTCCAAGGGACAGTGAAAGCCAGGTACAGCTTTCAGTGTTGGATGGTTTCATATGGGCGCAATCGCTGAACGTTTCGAATTTGGCAGCCGGGCTGTGCTAGAGTCACAAAGGCATTGTTGCATCATAACCATCCAAAGCTTTTGCAGAGCGCGAATGTCTGTGCGGCAGCGAATGCAGTTGCAAGGGACAGTGAAAACCAGGTACAGCTTTCAGTGCTGGCAGCTTTCGTGTGGGCGCAGTCGCTGGACGTTTCGAATTTGGCAGCCAGATTCTGCTAGAGTCACAAAGGCATTGTTGCATCATCACCATCCAAAGCTTTAGCAGAGCGCAAATGTCTGTGTGGCAGCGAATGCAGTTCCAAGGGACTGTGAAAACCAGGTACAGCTTTCAGTGCTGGCAGCTTTCGTGTGGGCGCAATCGCTGGACGTTTCAAATTTGGCAGCCGGGCTCTGCTAGAGTCACAAAGCATTGTTGCATCATAACCAACCAAAGGTTTTGCAGAGCGCGAATGTCTGTTCGGCAGCAAATGCAGTTCCAAGGAACAGTGAAATCCAGGTAGAGCTTTCAGTCCTGGCAGCTTTCGTGTGGGCGGAATCGCTGGACGTTTCGAATTTGGCAGCCGGGTTCTGCTAGAGTCACAAAGGAATTGTTGCATCATAACCAACCAAAGCTTTTGCAGAGCGCGAATGTCTGTGCGGCAGCGAATGCAGTTCCAAGGAACAGTGAAATCCACGTACAGCTTTCAGTGCTGGCAGGTTTCGTGTGGGCACAATCGCTGGACGTTTCGAATTTGGCAGCAGGGCTCTGCTAGAGTCACAAAGGTATTGTTGCATCATAACGAACCAAAGGTTTTGCAGAGCGCGAATGTCTGTGCAGCAGCGAATGCAGTTCCAAGGAACAGTGAAAACCAGTTAGAGCTTTCGGTGCTGGCAGCTTTCGTGTGGGCGCAATCGCTGGACGTTTCGAATTTGGCAGCCGGGCTCTGCTAGAGTCACAAAGGCATTGTTGCATCATAACCATCCAAACCTTTTGCAGAGCGCGAATGTCTGTGCGGCAGCGAATGCAGTTCCAAGGGACAGTGAAAACCAGGTACAGCTTTCAGTGCTGGCAGGTTTCGTGTGGGCACAATCGCTGGACGTTTCGAATTTTGCAGCGGGGCTCTGCTAGAGTCACAAAGACATTGTTGCATCATAACCAACCAAAGCTTTTGCAGAGCGCGAATGTCTGTGCGGCAGCGAATGCAGTTCCAAGGGACAGTGAAAGCCAGGTACAGCTTTCAGTGTTGGAAGGTTTCATATGGGCGCAATCGCTGAACGTTTCGAATTTGGCAGCCGGGCTGTGCTAGAGTCACAAAGGCATTGTTGCATCACAACCATCCAAAGCTTTTGCAGAGCGCGAATGTCTGTGCGGCAGCGAATGCAGTTGCAAGGGACAGTGAAAACCAGGTACAGCTTTCAGTGCTGGCAGCTTTCGTGTGGGCGCAATCGCTGGACGTTTCGAATTTGGCAGCCAGATTCTGCTAGAGTCACAAAGGCATTGTTGCATCATCACCAACCAAAGCTTTTGCAGAGCGCGAATGTCCGTGCCGCAGCGAAAACACTTGCATGGGACAGTGAAAACCAGGTACAGCTTTCAGTGCTGGCAGCTTTCGTGTGGGCGCATTCGCTGGACGTTTCGAATTTGGCAGCGGGGCTGTGCTAGAGTCACAAAGGCATTGTTGCATCGTAACCAACCAAAGCTTTTGCAGAGCGTGAATGTCTGTGCGGCAGCGAATGCAGTTCCAAGGGACAGTGAAAACCAGGTACAGCTTTCAGTGCTGGCAGCTTTCGTGTGGGCACAATCGCTGGACGTTTCAAATTTGGCAGCCGGGCTGTGCTAGAGTCACAAAGGCATTGTTGCATCATAACCATCCAAAGCTTTTGCAGAGCGCGAATATCTGTGTGGCAGCGAATGCATTTCCAAGGGACAGTGAAAACCAGGTACAGCTTTCAGTGCTGGCAGCTTTTGTGTGGGCGCAATCGCTGGACGTTTCAAATTTGGCAGCCAGGTTGTGCTAGAGTCACAAAGGTATTGTTGCATCATAACGAACCAAAGCTTTTGCAGAGCGCGAATGTCTGTGCGGCAGCGAATGCAGTTCCAAGGGACAGTGAAAACCAGTTAGAGCTTTCATTGCTGGCAGGTTTCGTGTGGGCGCAATCGCTGGACGTTTCGAATTTGGCAACGGGGCTGTGCTAGAGTCACAAAGGCATTGCTGCATCATAACCAACCAAAGGTTTTGCAGAGCGCGAATGTCTGTGCGGCAGCGAATGCATTTCCAAGGGACAGTGAAAGCCAGGTACAGCTTTCAGTGCTGTAAGTTTTCATATGGGCGCAATCGCTGGACGTTTGAAATTTGGCAGCCAGGTTCTGCTAGAGTCACAAAGGCATTGTTGCATCATAACCAACCAAAGCTTTTGCAGAGCGCAATTGTCTGTGCGTCAGCGAATGCAGTTCCAAGGGACAGTGAAAACCAGGTACAGCTTTCAGTGCTGGCAGCTTTCGTGTGGGCGCAATCGCTGGACGTTTCGAATTTGGCAGCCAGGTTCTGCTAGAGTCACAAAGGTATTGTTGCATCATAACGAACCAAAGCTTTTGCAGAGCGCGAATGTCTGTGCGGCAGCGAATGCAGTTCCAAGGGACAGTGAGAACCAGTTAGAGCTTTCAATGCTGGCAGCTTTCGTGTGGGCGCAATCGCTGGACGTTTCAAATTTGGCAGCGGGGCTGTGCTGGAGTCACAAAGGCATTGTTGCATCATAACCAACCAAAGCTTTTGCAGAGCGCGAATGTCTGTGCGGCAGCGAATGCAGTTCCAAGGGACAGTGAAAGTCAGGTACAGCTTTCAGTGTTGGAAGGTTTCATATGGGCGCAATCACTGGACGTTTCGAATTTGGCAGCCGGGCTGTGCTAGAGTCACAAAGGCATTGTTGCATCATAACCAACCAAAGCTTTTGCAGAGCGCGAATGTCTGTGCGGCAGCGAATGCAGTTCCAAGGGACAGTGAAAACCAGCTACAGCTTTCAGTGCTGGCAGCTTTCGTGTGGGCGCAATCGCTGGACGTTTCGAATTTGGCAGCCGGGCTGTGCTAGAGTCACAAAGGCATTGTTGCATCGTAACCAACCAAAGCTTTTGCAGAGCGCGAATGTCTGTGCGGCAGCGAATGCAGTTCCAAGGGACAGTGAAAACCAGGTACAGCTTTCAGTGCTGGCAGCTTTCGTGTGGGCACAATCGCTGGACGTTTCGAATTTGGCAGCGGGGCTCTGCTAGAGTCACAAAGGCATTGTTGCATCATAACCATCCAAAGCTTTAGCAGAGCGCAAATGTCTGTGTGGCAGCGAATGCAGTTCCAAGGGACTGTGAAAACCAGGTACAGCTTTCAGTGCTGGCAGCTTTCGTGTGGGCGGAATCGCTGGACGTTTCGAATTTGGCAGCTGGGTTCTGCTAGAGTCACAAAGGAATTGTTGCATCATAACCATCCAAAGCTTTTGCAGAGCGCGAATGTCTGTGCGGCAGCGAATGCAGTTCCAAGGAACAGTGAAATCCACGTACAGCTTTCAGTGCTGGCAGGTTTCGTGTGGGCACAATCGCTGGACGTTTCGAATTTGGCAGCAGGGCTCTGCTGAAGTCACAAAGGTATTGTTGCATCATAACGAACCAAAGGTTTTGCAGAGCGCGAATGTCTGTGCAGCAGCGAATGCAGTTCCAAGGAACAGTGAAAACCAGTTAGAGCTTTCGGTGCTGGCAGCTTTCGTGTGGGCGCAATCGCTGGACGTTTCGAATTTGGCAGCCGGGCTCTGCTAGAGTCACAAAGGCATTGTTGCATCATAACCATCCAAAGCTTTTGCAGAGCGCGAATGTCAGTGCGGCAGCGAATGCAGTTCCAAGGGACAGTGAAAACCAGGTACAGCTTTCAGTGCTGGCAGGTTTCGTGTGGGCACAATCGCTGGACGTTTCGAATTTGGCAGCGGGGCTCTGCTAGAGTCACAAAGACATTGTTGCATCATAACCAACCAAAGCTTTTGCAGAGCGCGAATGTCTGTGCGGCAGCGAATGCAGTTCCAAGGGACAGTGAAAGCCAGGTACAGCTTTCAGTGTTGGAAGGTTTCATATGGGCGCAATCGCTGAACGTTTCGAATTTGGCAGCCGGGCTGTGCTAGAGTCACAAAGGCATTGTTGCATCATAACCATCCAAAGCTTTTGCAGAGCGCGAATGTCTGTGCGGCAGCGAATGCAGTTGCAAGGGACAGTGAAAACCAGGTACAGCTTTCAGTGCTGGCAGCTTTCGTGTGGGCGCAATCGCTGGACGTTTCGAATTTGGCAGCCAGATTCTGCTAGAGTCACAAAGGCATTGTTGCATCATCACCATCCAAAGCTTTAGCAGAGCGCAAATGTCTGTGTGGCAGCGAATGCAGTTCCAAGGGACTGTGAAAACCAGGTACAGCTTTCAGTGCTGGCAGCTTTCGTGTGGGCGCAATCGCTGGACGTTTCAAATTTGGCAGCCGGGCTCTGCTAGAGTCACAAAGCATTGTTGCATCATAACCAACCAAAGGTTTTGCAGAGCGCGAATGTCTGTTCGGCAGCAAATGCAGTTCCAAGGAACAGTGAAATCCAGGTAGAGCTTTCAGTCCTGGCAGCTTTCGTGTGGGCGGAATCGCTGGACGTTTCGAATTTGGCAGCCGGGTTCTGCTAGAGTCACAAAGGAATTGTTGCATCATAACCAACCAAAGCTTTTGCAGAGCGCGAATGTCTGTGCGGCAGCGAATGCAGTTCCAAGGAACAGTGAAATCCACGTACAGCTTTCAGTGCTGGCAGGTTTCGTGTGGGCACAATCGCTGGACGTTTCGAATTTGGCAGCAGGGCTCTGCTAGAGTCACAAAGGTATTGTTGCATCATAACGAACCAAAGGTTTTGCAGAGCGCGAATGTCTGTGCAGCAGCGAATGCAGTTCCAAGGAACAGTGAAAACCAGTTAGAGCTTTCGGTGCTGGCAGCTTTCGTGTGGGCGCAATCGCTGGACGTTTCGAATTTGGCAGCCGGGCTCTGCTAGAGTCACAAAGGCATTGTTGCATCATAACCATCCAAAGCTTTTGCAGAGCGCGAATGTCTGTGCGGCAGCGAATGCAGTTCCAAGGGACAGTGAAAACCAGGTACAGCTTTCAGTGCTGGCAGGTTTCGTGTGGGCACAATCGCTGGACGTTTCGAATTTTGCAGCGGGGCTCTGCTAGAGTCACAAAGACATTGTTGCATCATAACCAACCAAAGCTTTTGCAGAGCGCGAATGTCTGTGCGGCAGCGAATGCAGTTCCAAGGGACAGTGAAAGCCAGGTACAGCTTTCAGTGTTGGAAGGTTTCATATGGGCGCAATCGCTGAACGTTTCGAATTTGGCAGCCGGGCTGTGCTAGAGTCACAAAGGCATTGTTGCATCACAACCATCCAAAGCTTTTGCAGAGCGCGAATGTCTGTGCGGCAGCGAATGCAGTTGCAAGGGACAGTGAAAACCAGGTACAGCTTTCAGTGCTGGCAGCTTTCGTGTGGGCGCAATCGCTGGACGTTTCGAATTTGGCAGCCAGATTCTGCTAGAGTCACAAAGGCATTGTTGCATCATCACCAACCAAAGCTTTTGCAGAGCGCGAATGTCCGTGCCGCAGCGAAAACACTTGCATGGGACAGTGAAAACCAGGTACAGCTTTCAGTGCTGGCAGCTTTCGTGTGGGCGCATTCGCTGGACGTTTCGAATTTGGCAGCGGGGCTGTGCTAGAGTCACAAAGGCATTGTTGCATCGTAACCAACCAAAGCTTTTGCAGAGCGTGAATGTCTGTGCGGCAGCGAATGCAGTTCCAAGGGACAGTGAAAACCAGGTACAGCTTTCAGTGCTGGCAGCTTTCGTGTGGGCACAATCGCTGGACGTTTCAAATTTGGCAGCCGGGCTGTGCTAGAGTCACAAAGGCATTGTTGCATCATAACCATCCAAAGCTTTTGCAGAGCGCGAATATCTGTGTGGCAGCGAATGCATTTCCAAGGGACAGTGAAAACCAGGTACAGCTTTCAGTGCTGGCAGCTTTTGTGTGGGCGCAATCGCTGGACGTTTCAAATTTGGCAGCCAGGTTGTGCTAGAGTCACAAAGGTATTGTTGCATCATAACGAACCAAAGCTTTTGCAGAGCGCGAATGTCTGTGCGGCAGCGAATGCAGTTCCAAGGGACAGTGAAAACCAGTTAGAGCTTTCATTGCTGGCAGGTTTCGTGTGGGCGCAATCGCTGGACGTTTCGAATTTGGTAACGGGGCTGTGCTAGAGTCACAAAGGCATTGCTGCATCATAACCAACCAAAGGTTTTGCAGAGCGCGAATGTCTGTGCGGCAGCGAATGCATTTCCAAGGGACAGTGAAAGCCAGGTACAGCTTTCAGTGCTGTAAGTTTTCATATGGGCGCAATCGCTGGACGTTTGAAATTTGGCAGCCAGGTTCTGCTAGAGTCACAAAGGCATTGTTGCATCATAACCAACCAAAGCTTTTGCAGAGCGCAATTGTCTGTGCGTCAGCGAATGCAGTTCCAAGGGACAGTGAAAACCAGGTACAGCTTTCAGTGCTGGCAGCTTTCGTGTGGGCGCAATCGCTGGACGTTTCGAATTTGGCAGCCAGGTTCTGCTAGAGTCACAAAGGTATTGTTGCATCATAACGAACCAAAGCTTTTGCAGAGCGCGAATGTCTGTGCGGCAGCGAATGCAGTTCCAAGGGACAGTGAGAACCAGTTAGAGCTTTCAATGCTGGCAGCTTTCGTGTGGGCGCAATCGCTGGACGTTTCAAATTTGGCAGCGGGGCTGTGCTGGAGTCACAAAGGCATTGTTGCATCATAACCAAGCAAAGCTTTTGCAGAGCGCGAATGTCTGTGCGGCAGCGAATGCAGTTCCAAGGGACAGTGAAAGTCAGGTACAGCTTTCAGTGTTGGAAGGTTTCATATGGGCGCAATCACTGGACGTTTCGAATTTGGCAGCCGGGCTGTGCTAGAGTCACAAAGGCATTGTTGCATCATAACCAACCAAAGCTTTTGCAGAGCGCGAATGTCTGTGCGGCAGCGAATGCAGTTCCAAGGGACAGTGAAAACCAGGTACAGCTTTCAGTGCTGGCAGCTTTCGTGTGGGCGCAATCGCTGGACGTTTCGAATTTGGCAGCCAGGTTGTGCTAGAGTCACAAAGGTATTGTTGCATCATAACGAACCAAAGCTTTTGCAGAGCGCGAATGTCTGTGCGGCAGCGAATGCAGTTCCAAGGGACAGTGAAAACCAGTTAGAGCTTTCAGTGCTGGCAGCTTTCATGTCGGCGCAATCGCTGGACGTTTCGAAAATGGCAGCCGGGCTGTGCTAGAGTCACAAAGGCATTGTTGCATCGTAACCAACCAAAGCTTTTGCAGAGCGCGAATGTCTGTGCGGCAGCGAATGCAGTTCCAAGGGACAGTGAAAACCAGGTACAGCTTTCAGTGCTGGCAGCTTTCGTGTGGGCACAATCGCTGGACGTTTCGAATTTGGCAGCCGGGCTCTGCTAGAGTCACAAAGGCATTGTTGCATCGTAACCAACCAAAGCTTTTGCAGAGCGCGAATGTCTGTGCGGCAGCGAATGCAGTTCCAAGGGACAGTGAAAACCAGCTACAGCTTTCAGTGCTGGCAGCTTTCGTGTGGGCGCAATCGCTGGACGTTTCGAATTTGGCAGCCGGGCTGTGCTAGAGTCACAAAGGCATTGTTGCATCGTAACCAACCAAAGCTTTTGCAGAGCGCGAATGTCTGTGCGGCAGCGAATGCAGTTCCAAGGGACAGTGAAAACCAGGTACAGCTTTCAGTGCTGGCAGGTTTCGTGTGGGCACAATCGCTGGACGTTTCGAATTTGGCAGCGGGGCTCTGCTAGAGTCACAAAGACATTGTTGCATCATAACCAACCAAAGCTTTTGCAGAGCGCGAATGTCTGTGCGGCAGCGAATGCAGTTCCAAGGGACAGTGAAAGCCAGGTACAGCTTTCAGTGTTGGAAGGTTTCATATGGGCGCAATCGCTGAACGTTTCGAATTTGGCAGCCGGGCTGTGCTAGAGTCACAAAGGCATTGTTGCATCATAACCATCCAAAGCTTTTGCAGAGCGCGAATGTCTGTGCGGCAGCGAATGCAGTTGCAAGGGACAGTGAAAACCAGGTACAGCTTTCAGTGCTGGCAGCTTTCGTGTGGGCGCAATCGCTGGACGTTTCCAATTTGGCAGCCAGATTCTGCTAGAGTCACAAAGGCATTGTTGCATCATCACCATCCAAAGCTTTAGCAGAGCGCAAATGTCTGTGTGGCAGCGAATGCAGTTCCAAGGGACTGTGAAAACCAGGTACAGCTTTCAGTGCTGGCAGCTTTCGTGTGGGCGCAATCGCTGGACGTTTCAAATTTGGCAGCCGGGCTCTGCTAGAGTCACAAAGCATTGTTGCATCATAACCAACCAAAGGTTTTGCAGAGCGCGAATGTCTGTTCGGCAGCAAATGCAGTTCCAAGGAACAGTGAAATCCAGGTAGAGCTTTCAGTCCTGGCAGCTTTCGTGTGGGCGGAATCGCTGGACGTTTCGAATTTGGCAGCCGGGTTCTGCTAGAGTCACAAAGGAATTGTTGCATCATAACCAACCAAAGCTTTTGCAGAGCGCGAATGTCTGTGCGGCAGCGAATGCAGTTCCAAGGAACAGTGAAATCCACGTACAGCTTTCAGTGCTGGCAGGTTTCGTGTGGGCACAATCGCTGGACGTTTCGAATTTGGCAGCAGGGCTCTGCTAGAGTCACAAAGGTATTGTTGCATCATAACGAACCAAAGGTTTTGCAGAGCGCGAATGTCTGTGCAGCAGCGAATGCAGTTCCAAGGAACAGTGAAAACCAGTTAGAGCTTTCGGTGCTGGCAGCTTTCGTGTGGGCGCAATCGCTGGACGTTTCGAATTTGGCAGCCGGGCTCTGCTAGAGTCACAAAGGCATTGTTGCATCATAACCATCCAAAGCTTTTGCAGAGCGCGAATGTCTGTGCGGCAGCGAATGCAGTTCCAAGGGACAGTGAAAACCAGGTACAGCTTTCAGTGCTGGCAGGTTTCGTGTGGGCACAATCGCTGGACGTTTCGAATTTTGCAGCGGGGCTCTGCTAGAGTCACAAAGACATTGTTGCATCATAACCAACCAAAGCTTTTGCAGAGCGCGAATGTCTGTGCGGCAGCGAATGCAGTTCCAAGGGACAGTGAAAGCCAGGTACAGCTTTCAGTGTTGGAAGGTTTCATATGGGCGCAATCGCTGAACGTTTCGAATTTGGCAGCCGGGCTGTGCTAGAGTCACAAAGGCATTGTTGCATCACAACCATCCAAAGCTTTTGCAGAGCGCGAATGTCTGTGCGGCAGCGAATGCAGTTGCAAGGGACAGTGAAAACCAGGTACAGCTTTCAGTGCTGGCAGCTTTCGTGTGGGCGCAATCGCTGGACGTTTCGAATTTGGCAGCCATATTCTGCTAGAGTCACAAAGGCATTGTTGCATCATCACCAACCAAAGCTTTTGCAGAGCGCGAATGTCCGTGCCGCAGCGAAAACACTTGCATGGGACAGTGAAAACCAGGTACAGCTTTCAGTGCTGGCAGCTTTCGTGTGGGCGCATTCGCTGGACGTTTCGAATTTGGCAGCGGGGCTGTGCTAGAGTCACAAAGGCATTGTTGCATCGTAACCAACCAAAGCTTTTGCAGAGCGTGAATGTCTGTGCGGCAGCGAATGCAGTTCCAAGGGACAGTGAAAACCAGGTACAGCTTTCAGTGCTGGCAGCTTTCGTGTGGGCACAATCGCTGGACGTTTCAAATTTGGCAGCCGGGCTGTGCTAGAGTCACAAAGGCATTGTTGCATCATAACCATCCAAAGCTTTTGCAGAGCGCGAATATCTGTGTGGCAGCGAATGCATTTCCAAGGGACAGTGAAAACCAGGTACAGCTTTCAGTGCTGGCAGCTTTTGTGTGGGCGCAATCGCTGGACGTTTCAAATTTGGCAGCCAGGTTGTGCTAGAGTCACAAAGGTATTGTTGCATCATAACGAACCAAAGCTTTTGCAGAGCGCGAATGTCTGTGCGGCAGCGAATGCAGTTCCAAGGGACAGTGAAAACCAGTTAGAGCTTTCATTGCTGGCAGGTTTCGTGTGGGCGCAATCGCTGGACGTTTCGAATTTGGCAACGGGGCTGTGCTAGAGTCACAAAGGCATTGCTGCATCATAACCAACCAAAGGTTTTGCAGAGCGCGAATGTCTGTGCGGCAGCGAATGCATTTCCAAGGGACAGTGAAAGCCAGGTACAGCTTTCAGTGCTGTAAGTTTTCATATGGGCGCAATCGCTGGACGTTTGAAATTTGGCAGCCAGGTTCTGCTAGAGTCACAAAGGCATTGTTGCATCATAACCAACCAAAGCTTTTGCAGAGCGCAATTGTCTGTGCGTCAGCGAATGCAGTTCCAAGGGACAGTGAAAACCAGGTACAGCTTTCAGTGCTGGCAGCTTTCGTGTGGGCGCAATCGCTGGACGTTTCGAATTTGGCAGCCAGGTTCTGCTAGAGTCACAAAGGAATTGTTGCATCATAACCATCCAAAGCTTTTGCAGAGCGCGAAAGTCTGTGCGGCAGCGAATGCAGTTCCAAGGAACAGTGAAATCCACGTACAGCTTTCAGTGCTGGCAGGTTTCGTGTGGGCACAATCGCTGGACGTTTCGAATTTGGCAGCAGGGCTCTGCTAGAGTCACAAAGGTATTGTTGCATCATAACGAACCAAAGGTTTTGCAGAGCGCGAATGTCTGTGCAGCAGCGAATGCAGTTCCAAGGAACAGTGAAAACCAGTTAGAGCTTTCGGTGCTGGCAGCTTTCGTGTGGGCGCAATCGCTGGACGTTTCGAATTTGGCAGCCGGGCTCTGCTAGAGTCACAAAGGCATTGTTGCATCATAACCATCCAAAGCTTTTGCAGAGCGCGAATGTCTGTGCGGCAGCGAATGCAGTTCCAAGGGACAGTGAAAACCAGGTACAGCTTTCAGTGCTGGCAGGTTTCGTGTGGGCACAATCGCTGGACGTTTCGAATTTGGCAGCGGGGCTCTGCTAGAGTCACAAAGACATTGTTGCATCATAACCAACCAAAGCTTTTGCAGAGCGCGAATGTCTGTGCGGCAGCGAATGCAGTTCCAAGGGACAGTGAAAGCCAGGTACAGCTTTCAGTGTTGGAAGGTTTCATATGGGCGCAATCGCTGAACGTTTCGAATTTGGCAGCCGGGCTGTGCTAGAGTCACAAAGGCATTGTTGCATCATAACCATCCAAAGCTTTTGCAGAGCGCGAATGTCTGTGCGGCAGCGAATGCAGTTGCAAGGGACAGTGAAAACCAGGTACAGCTTTCAGTGCTGGCAGCTTTCGTGTGGGCGCAATCGCTGGACGTTTCGAATTTGGCAGCCAGATTCTGCTAGAGTCACAAAGGCATTGTTGCATCATCACCATCCAAAGCTTTAGCAGAGCGCAAATGTCTGTGTGGCAGCGAATGCAGTTCCAAGGGACAGTGGAAACCAGGTACAGCTTTCAGTGCTGGCAGCTTTCGTGTGGGCGCAATCGCTGGACGTTTCAAATTTGGCAGCCGGGCTCTGCTAGAGTCACAAAGCATTGTTGCATCATAACCAACCAAAGGTTTTGCAGAGCGCGAATGTCTGTTCGGCAGCAAATGCAGTTCCAAGGAACAGTGAAATCCAGGTAGAGCTTTCAGTCCTGGCAGCTTTCGTGTGGGCGGAATCGCTGGACGTTTCGAATTTGGCAGCCGGGTTCTGCTAGAGTCACAAAGGAATTGTTGCATCATAACCAACCAAAGCTTTTGCAGAGCGCGAATGTCTGTGCGGCAGCGAATGCAGTTCCAAGGAACAGTGAAATCCACGTACAGCTTTCAGTGCTGGCAGGTTTCGTGTGGGCACAATCGCTGGACGTTTCGAATTTGGCAGCAGGGCTCTGCTAGAGTCACAAAGGTATTGTTGCATCATAACGAACCAAAGGTTTTGCAGAGCGCGAATGTCTGTGCAGCAGCGAATGCAGTTCCAAGGAACAGTGAAAACCAGTTAGAGCTTTCGGTGCTGGCAGCTTTCGTGTGGGCGCAATCGCTGGACGTTTCGAATTTGGCAGCCGGGCTCTGCTAGAGTCACAAAGGCATTGTTGCATCATAACCATCCAAAGCTTTTGCAGAGCGCGAATGTCTGTGCGGCAGCGAATGCAGTTCCAAGGGACAGTGAAAACCAGGTACAGCTTTCAGTGCTGGCAGGTTTCGTGTGGGCACAATCGCTGGACGTTTCGAATTTTGCAGCGGGGCTCTGCTAGAGTCACAAAGACATTGTTGCATCATAACCAACCAAAGCTTTTGCAGAGCGCGAATGTCTGTGCGGCAGCGAATGCAGTTCCAAGGGACAGTGAAAGCCAGGTACAGCTTTCAGTGTTGGAAGGTTTCATATGGGCGCAATCGCTGAACGTTTCGAATTTGGCAGCCGGGCTGTGCTAGAGTCACAAAGGCATTGTTGCATCACAACCATCCAAAGCTTTTGCAGAGCGCGAATGTCTGTGCGGCAGCGAATGCAGTTGCAAGGGACAGTGAAAACCAGGTACAGCTTTCAGTGCTGGCAGCTTTCGTGTGGGCGCAATCGCTGGACGTTTCGAATTTGGCAGCCAGATTCTGCTAGAGTCACAAAGGCATTGTTGCATCATCACCAACCAAATCTTTTGCAGAGCGCGAATGTCCGTGCCGCAGCGAAAACACTTGCATGGGACAGTGAAAACCAGGTACAGCTTTCAGTGCTGGCAGCTTTCGTGTGGGCGCATTCGCTGGACGTTTCGAATTTGGCAGCGGGGCTGTGCTAGAGTCACAAAGGCATTGTTGCATCGTAACCAACCAAAGCTTTTGCAGAGCGTGAATGTCTGTGCGGCAGCGAATGCAGTTCCAAGGGACAGTGAAAACCAGGTACAGCTTTCAGTGCTGGCAGCTTTCGTGTGGGCACAATCGCTGGACGTTTCAAATTTGGCAGCCGGGCTGTGCTAGAGTCACAAAGGCATTGTTGCATCATAACCATCCAAAGCTTTTGCAGAGCGCGAATATCTGTGTGGCAGCGAATGCATTTCCAAGGGACAGTGAAAACCAGGTACAGCTTTCAGTGCTGGCAGCTTTTGTGTGGGCGCAATCGCTGGACGTTTCGAATTTGGCAGCCAGGTTCTGCTAGAGTCACAAAGGTATTGTTGCATCATAACGAACCAAAGCTTTTGCAGAGCGCGAATGTCTGTGCGGCAGCGAATGCAGTTCCAAGGGACAGTGAAAACCAGTTAGAGCTTTCATTGCTGGCAGGTTTCGTGTGGGCGCAATCGCTGGACGTTTCGAATTTGGCAACGGGGCTGTGCTAGAGTCACAAAGGCATTGCTGCATCATAACCAACCAAAGGTTTTGCAGAGCGCGAATGTCTGTGCGGCAGCGAATGCATTTCCAAGGGACAGTGAAAGCCAGGTACAGCTTTCAGTGCTGTAAGTTTTCATATGGGCGCAATCGCTGGACGTTTGAAATTTGGCAGCCAGGTTCTGCTAGAGTCACAAAGGCATTGTTGCATCATAACCAACCAAAGCTTTTGCAGAGCGCAATTGTCTGTGCGTCAGCGAATGCAGTTCCAAGGGACAGTGAAAACCAGGTACAGCTTTCAGTGCTGGCAGCTTTCGTGTGGGCGCAATCG